>NC_063347.1:46784301-46961117 GCF_021869965.1 Rhincodon typus | reverse complement strand
CCCGAAACGTCAGCTTTCCTGCTTCTCTGATGCTGCTTGGCCTGCTGTGTTCATCCAGCTCTACATCTTTTTCATAAATGGAAATTCCTTTGTCCAGTTTTATTTTGTTTTGACTTTTGTTTAACATTATTTGTGAAGTATTAGCGTCAACTCCAGAGGAGCACTTTGTACAATTGTTGTAGCATTTGTCTCTCCTTCATAGCCTTATGGACTCTCTGAGGAGCATTGCCTAATTAATGCTGAACTGTCAGTGATTTGGGATTTTTATCGATTGAGATCTAGCTCAACACTGCCTAATTATTTTTAATTAAAGAACTTTGGCATTGATTATAGCAAGAAAGTATCTATTCCATGTCCTTATAACAAAAGAAAATCCGCACTAAAGGTGCAATTAAGTAAGTTATCATGAACCTGCTATTATGTACTCCCATATGTACATTTCTTTTTAATTTCTTCGCAATAATGATTTCACTATTTCAGTCCCATTGAAATGATACGTGACTCACACAAGCTCCCTCTGGATTGGATCTATAGAGCTTTACTTTTTTATTGAAGATAAATCATGAAATGACAAAATAACTTGAAGACATAAGTTGATTCAGTTATCAATGTTTTTCCCTAAACAGTGCATTAGTAGTAACAACCAAGGTGCCTAAAGAGCCATGAGTCGACATTTCTTCTCTGTTAAGGTTACTAGCTGGGGAACCCAAAGCCCCAGTGCAGTGCACAGACTGACAAAACATCAATTGTTAGCTGGTGGAAGTGCACCTATGAAGATACCAACACATATCTACAATCTTAATCAATCACCTTCCTCCAGGCCTGCACAGCAGGAAGCTCATTTGCAATACCTTATGGAAGGCATGGCAATCTGCCAACTCAGAAATAGGTAGCATTTTAACAAAGGAAAATGAAGAAAGATTTAGGATTTTTAAAAAAAATGGAGAAAGTGGTTGCCTCAAATTGCTATTTGTGTACACATGTTGGGCGTGAAAGATAAATGCTGATGCTTAGGAAGAAAATTACACAGTAATGAGAATCAGCAAGAATATAGATTGACTATTCCATGTTCTAAACAATTACAGACAAAGCACAATTATAATGGACAATTTCAATTTTCTGGTAGTTAATTGAGATAACAGCGGAATAAAAGCTTGTGAAACATTATTTCTTATGTATCAATGGAGCACTCAGTTACTCAAATAGCCACTGTAGCTGATGAGAGGAAGAGAGGACCATTGAGCATAATTTTCTTCTTTAAAGGTCTGAAATATTAGTTAGGAATAGAGCAGCAAAGTAACTTTTAAGTGGTGGTATTTAAAATAAGACTAGTAATATAAAAAGCACGCACTTTTATCTTTAAATTCAAGAAGACAAATTTTGAGGAAAAAGTGAAAAATGATGAGTTATAAAGTAGATGGTCCCAAAAATAAGAGAAAGGACTCAGATGCGCATCATATGGAATAATTGGCTATTGTACAGAGAAGACCACGTCCTTCACATCTCTCTGCAAGAGCAATTTAATCAGTCCCATTCCCTCCATTTTAACTCTTCAGGTAATCATTCAATCTCCTTTTAAAAGCCTCAAGTAAATCTGCCTTCATCACGTTCACATTGCATTCCAGATCTCAATCACTTCCTTTCTCTTTTATATTTGAAGGTTTGGAGGGGAATTTGAAGGTGGTGCTCGCTTGCACTTCCTGCCCTTGTCCTTCTAGGTCATAGTGTTGTGTGTGTTTGGAAGATACTGTCTAAGGAACTTTGGTGAATTTCTGCTGTCTATCTTGTAGACGGGAACCAATGTTGTGACTATGTGTCAGTGGTAGACGAATTGAATGAATATGGTAAAAATCAAGGAGGTGGCTGCTCTTGGATGGTGCCAAGTTTCTTGAGTGTTGCTGGAGCTGCACTTATTCAGGCAAGTGGGGATTACTCCTTCATGCTTCTGGCATGTGCCCTGTAGATGGTGGACATCAGGAGGTGAGTTACTTGATGCAGGATTATCACTCAATAATTCATTGACAATTAGTGTGAAAGCAGGCCATTTGGCCCATCATGTCCCTATTAATCAACGAAGATCTGATTGCACTAATCACATTTTCCAACTTTTGGCCCAGAGGCCAAGAAGCAAGCAAACATCTAAATACTGCTTAAATATTACAAGAATTTCTGACTCCAAGCAACCTATCCAGATTTGAGTTCCAGACTCCCACTACCCTCTGAGTGATACATTTTCTCCTCCAATCCCCTTATAACCAATTACGTCTTC
Source organism: Rhincodon typus (assembly GCF_021869965.1). Lineage (NCBI taxonomy): Eukaryota > Metazoa > Chordata > Chondrichthyes > Orectolobiformes > Rhincodontidae > Rhincodon > Rhincodon typus. The sequence continues at coordinate 46,958,848 of NC_063347.1, read as the reverse complement.
CCTTAAAATGACGTCCCTGTTTATTGACCTCTCTACTAATGGAAGCAGTGCCTTCCTATTTAACTTTATGTGTGTCCTTCACAATACTACACCTCTCAGTAGCAGGTCCCCTCTCATCCTTGTACTGCTCCATGGAAATCCAACCCCAGCCTATCAAATGTTTCTTCATATCTCATAGCCTCCAGTCCAGGCAGCATTCTGGTAAATCTCTTCTGCTTCCCCTCTAGAGCAATTACGTCTTTCCCATTATGTGCTGATCAGAGCTGCATACAGTACTCCATTTGTGATCTAACTAATGTTTCCTAGTCTCTGACCTCCTCATGTCGCCATTGTACTTATACGGCTCGTCCAGTTCCATTCCTGATAAATGATCAACGTCCCACTTCCCAAATATTGATTTTGGGGGTTTCAGTGATCATAATGCCACTGAATATCAAAGCGTGAAGGTTAGGCTCTCTCTTGTTGGAGATGGTCACACGTCTAGTGTAAATATTGCTTGCCATTTTTTAGTCTAAACCTGGGGTTATTTTCCAGGTCTTGCTGCATCCCACTGACTCCCATTGATTCCAGTTTTGGTCTGGCTCTTTGAAACAGCATTTAGTGAAATGCTGCCTCGATCGGAAGGGCAAGCACTTTCACTTCCCATCTGGAATGCGGTTGTTTCTTTTCTTCATGTTTGAACCAAAGCTGTAATGAGGTTGGGAGCTGAGTGACCCAAGTGAGGATCAGAGAGCAGATTATTGCTAAGCAAGTGCTGCTTGACAGCGCTATTGATCACACCTTGCTGATGATCAAGAGTAGATTGATGGATTGGGAATGTGTTGGGTTAGTTTTGTCCTGGTTTTTTTTACAGGACTGCCCCTTGCATCAGTCTGAAGTCTTCTGCCAATATCATTCATGCCCACAAGTTATTTAGCTTCCTAGGAGCCAATCTGGTAGTTGTTGTCAGGCTTATGGCCCTGGATGTCCACAACTGCTACGAACACAACAAAATAATCAATTTCTTGTCAGTGACTTTCACTTTGCTCAAACCCCTTGGTGCCAGCTGTCTGTGACCAGCCTCTCCCATTGATGAACAAACCAGCTTGCAATGAGCTTCAGTAACACGTTTTTTGATTGCCCAGCAATATCTTCCACAATCCTTGGTTTTAAAAGTCTTTTTCCCCCATTTCAGTCCACAGTCAAAAATACAGAAAAATAAAAAAAAGTCTTTATACCAGTACTGTAAATATTGCCAGACCCTAACCTCTCCCTGTTTCCCTATCTTTCGTGAACATACTGTGCTCAGGAATATTCTCACCCTGGTCTTGTATTTTGTTATTGCTGGTTTACATAATTTTCACAACATCATATTTCTAAATTGCTTCTCTGGCTGCAATTCATGAACTTTATTTCTCATAGTCATTATGGTTTGGAGAAAGGAAAATTATGTTTCTCTGGTTTATTAGAGCCCTTTGAGAAAGTCAATAAAGGAATGTGAATTCACATTCATGCACAGTGAACCTAAAGTATAGACATGATTAGATTCTCTTTCACTTTGACCACACCAAATATATTTCTGATTCCTATTATAGTCCTTTTTGTCTCTTTTATTTCTCTATGCACCTTGCTTTTCCTATCTTCTATTATCTACTGGGTCCCACACGTTTGCCATTAGTTTAAACCGTCTGCCCTAGCACCAGTAACTTGCCTTGCAACAGTGTTTATGGCTCTGTTCCACTGTGGCATATGTGTCCTGTAGAGGTCAATTGTTTCCAGAATGAGTCCTAATCACGTTGGCGTCTAAAATACTGCCTTCTCCATCATTTCTCCAGCCACAGATTAATTTGCTCAATCTACTTATTTCTATACTCGCTTGGGATCTCATTTGTTGTTTTGTCTCTTAACGTTCTAAACTACTTCTTGCAAGAACTCCTTCCTCTTTTCTACAATCAATACCATATGGACCTCAACTTTGGTTGTTCACATTAACCCTCTGAGTGCTCTGCAGTTGCTCAATGTCATCTTTGACCATAGTACCAGGGAAGCAACATACCTCTCACACAAAAATTAAAAGTGACTGCTGAGATACTCGAAACATTGGTTTAAATTTTCTAAAACTTCCAGATTCTGGAAAGATCCTTTATTATTGGAAAGCAGGAAATGTAACTCACCTACACAAAAGAGAAGGAACACAGAAAGCAATAAACTACTGGTCACTTAACAACTGTTTTAGGAAGAATGCTGAATTCACAATTCACAAGTTGCACAGGGCATAGTCATTATGGTTTGGAGAAAGGAAAATTATGTTTCTCTAGTTTATTAGAGCCCTTTGAGAAAGTCAATAAAGGAGAACTTCTGGATATGATATGCTGAGGTTTCCAGAAAGCATTTGACAAGGTACTACAAGAAAAATTTTGACAGAAAATAAGAACTTACAGTGTAGGGGTAACATATTTGTCTGGATGGAGGATTGTATAGCTAACAGTGAACAGACAGTGAGTATAACTTGATCGGTTTTTGGTCAGCAAATGGAACAAATGGAATGCCACAAAGATCAGTGCTGGAGCCTCAACAAGTTAGAAATTCAATTTTAAGAACTTGGAAAACAGACAAAACACGTGGTTGCTAAATTTGTTGATGGCGCAAAAATAAGAAACGTAATTGCAAAGTGGACACATGGAGGCTACAAAGGAATAGCTTAAATAAATGGGCCAAAATTTGGCTGATGGAATACAATGGTGTAAAATGTGAACTTGTCCAATTTGGTGGGAAAAAAGTAGAAGGCAACATACTGTTTAAATGGGGAGAGATTGCAGAACTTTGAGGTACAGAGGGGACTCGGTGTTCTGGTGCATGATTTACAAAACATTAGCACGACGTACAGCAAGTAATTAGAAAATCAAAATGAATATTCTTGTTTACCTCCAATCCATATCTTTGCAATTCCTCCAGATTAGAAGCGGCAAGGTGGCTCAGTGGTTAGCACTGGTTCAATTCCACCCTCGGGTAACTGTCTGTGTGGAGTATGCACATTGTCTGCGTGGGTTTCCTCCAGGTGCTCCGGTTTCCACCCACAGCCCAAAGATGTGCAGGCTAGGTGGATTTGCCATGCTGAACTGCCCATAGTGTTCAGGGATGTGTAGGTTTGGTGGGTTATAGGGGATGGGTCTGGGTGGGATGTGCTGAAGGTTGGTGTGGATTTATTGGGCTGAAGGGCGTGTTTCCACATGGTACTGATTCAATGATCTGCACTGCTCCATTCTGGCTCTTGAGTATTCTCCACCATTAGTGGTCTTGCCTTGAGGTAAAATCTCTTTTTGTAGCTGGTGTTAAATTTTGTTTGCTGCTGCTGTGAAGCACTGTGGAACATTTTACTGTGTAACAGTACTACATCAATCTAAGTTGTCCTCAACTGCTTCTTCAACTTCAAATAAGACAGGTGAAATGAATGCAAAATGAAATTCACTGCACAGTTCCCTGAAAGCATTTTCATGGTCGTGAATGAAAGGATTTACATCCATGAGAAAGCAAGGCATTAAGTTCTTTATCTAAAACATCTTGCCAGTGCTGTCCATAATTCTGCAGCCCTTTCACTGGTGCTGTTATGGTCCTATGACACAGATTTGGCCTTCACTGTGATTTCCATCATGACATTGATCAGAGGAAATGTTTTCAGGCTGCGACAGTTCAACAAAGGGATTTTTGTGAAGGAGGCGCCAATGCTGTTTTACCAAAGAACTTGTTTGTGACAGTCAACAAAGGTCGCTACAGGCAAAAGGATGGTTGCCGCTCAGTCAGAAAGAATTTGGAACATCCACGGCATAGAACAAAGACTCAAATTTGATGTACTTAATATCTTTATGCATAATTAAGGCAAGGCAATTCAAGCAGTTGTGCATCTGTCCATTACATGTAAATACATAAGATCTTAGGCAAGACAAGTATATTAATTTTGGTTATCAGCCAAACATCACAGTAAAATATTCTTCTGTCCTTTTCCAAAATAGATGGAGGTGTTCACTGTTTTAAAATTATTTTGGATAGCACTTCTTGAGGAAGGCAAATGCTTATATATCTCTTCTTGTAATCATCAACCAAACAAAAAATGTGTCTAAAGATGGTACTTAATTGCCCTTACAGATTTTTCTAACTTAGGTTATGTTTTTAATTCACAATGAATTTTAAACTGAAGACATTCAGATGTATTCTCTGACAGATATTGCTGTTTATCTAATTTAAGATTTGCAGGACAGACTCATGCGTGACCATTCAATCAAATCTTGTGGATTTTCTACCTTGTTTCACATTTTGTTTGAAAGCCATGAGGTAATCATTAGATGAAAGTGATTACCAGGTGGAATTGGAACATTTGATTTTCTTCAAGCAAATTACAAGTAGTGACTGTACATAAATGCAGTCTGAATGGTGAGTAAGGATGCGTGGTTTGGATTCCACAAAGATGTTCGATTTACAGACAGTAAAGTTGGAGACTTCATGTGCATGCTTTATTTGGGCCTTTGAAAGAAGATACAGGTGAATCCATGTTTTGGATACAGTCCTCTTTGTCTCAATATCTGAGACGAGATATCTTTTCTGAGGAAAGATTTCAGATGATGTGGAGAATGGCGTGGCAGATGTATTCTAAAAGCCTGCAGATTTTGCAGCCCTGGCACATAAGAGTGATCATGCTTCAATTTAAGTTCTGTAGCTGAATCTGAGGTTGGATCTTGAAGAAAGCCAAATGTTTGCACCCAGTATTAAAACCATTATATTTGCAAAATCTTAGATACTACTATTGCTACATCAAAATGATTTACTTGACAATTCTTGAGGCCACAGTGTTGATTTATTTTATTTCTTACAGGAGGGCTTTTTATATCCAAGTATATTGAGTTTCTTAAGGTCAAGTTTTGCTGGTCAAACGGAGTAGGAGCTGATATGGGCAGTTATGTAATTTTCCGATGACTGCAGTCATGCCAGTTCTTCAATATTGTCCCAGTAATCAGTGATTTTGATGTTTGAGGGAAGTGTAAGGTGTAACTGGGAGTTCAGGGAGTCCTAGATTCACAGGGGTCTATACCACAGGAAAAGACAGATCATCCCATCAAATCTGCAGTGGTCAAAATCAGCCACTGAACTATTCCAAAGCTCACTTCTAGCACTTGCCCATAGCAATACCATTCCGTGCACCGTGCTGTCACCAGCATTGACTGACTGACTGGTCAATGCCAGAAGAGAGTTGTATATTTTCACAATGTTGGAGAAAATGTATGCTTCTCTTTAAGAAATACAATGCAATGATTCATGCAACAGCTCAGGGTTTTGTTTTATTTTTAATCCTTTTCAGGGGATATGGGGATTGGACAGGACTTGAATTTGTTGCCCATCTCAAAATTTTCTTTGAAATAAATGGCTTGTGAAGCGTGGGGCAGTTAAGACACAACCACATTGCTGTGGGTCTGAAGTCACATGTAGGACACACTAGGTAAAGATGACAGATTTTCTACTCTGGAGAACATTGGCAAATTTAGGTGTTGTTAACCATTGATGGTTGTTTCATTGACACAATTACTGAGGATAGCTTTCAGTTGCATGTTTATGAATGAATTTAAATGCCATAGTGGGATTGGAATCCATACCCCCACAACATTAAAGTGGGTCTCTGGATTACTAGGCCAGTGAAATTATAACTCTTGTACCATCTTAACCATTACGTCTAAATATTGCAGGCTGTAGCAGTGCCTCACTTGCTGAAGAAGAAATCAATTTTGCTTTGGTTTACAATCAATTGTAAATCATTGGTTGGAATAGAACATTGTTCATTTAAATGTGCATACTGTAATTACAACATTTTTCTGTATATTGTACTTTTTAAAATTCATTTCTGGGTTGTGTGTGTCACTGAGCCAGCATTTATTGCTCCTCCCTAACTGCACGTTGAGAATGTGGTGGCGAACTATCTCATTCAACTGTTGCAATCCATGTGCTGTACAGAGACCCACAATGCCATTACAGAGGGAGTTCCAGGATTTTGACCCAACAACACTGAAGGAATAGTGATATTTTCAAGTCAGGATAGTCAGTGGCTTGAAACAGAACTTGAAGATGGCAGTGTTCCTGTGTATCTGCTACTATTGTCCTTTAAGATGGCAGTGATCATGGGTTTAGAAGGTGCTGTCTCAAGGACGCTTGGTGAATTTTTGCAGCTTATCATGGAGATGGAACAAACTGCTGCTACTGAGCATTGGTGGTGGAGGGGTGGATGTTTGTGGATGTGGTGCCAATCAAGGGGGCTGCTTTGTCCTGGGTGTTGTCAAGCTGCTTGAATGTTGTTGGAGCTGCACTCATCCAGGGAAGTGGGGAGTATTCCATCCAAATCCTGACTTGTACCCTGGAAATAGTGGACAGCCACTGAACAGTAAGGAGACAAGTTCCTTCCTGCCGGGTTCCTAGTTCTGACCTGACCTGCTCTTATAGCTACTGTACTTATATGGCTCATCCAGTTCAGTTTCTTCTCAATGGTAACCCACAGGGTGTTGATAATGGAGAATTAGTGGTGATGATGCCATTGTATATCAAGGAGTGATGATTAGGTCATCTCTTGTTAGAGATGATCATTTGCCTAAAACTTGCGGAGGCATGAATGTTACTTGTCATTTTTCAGGTTATTGCCGTGCAGATGCTGCTTGATAGGACTGTTGATGACACCTTCCATCACTTTAACGATGATGGAGGGTAGGCTGATGGGGTCGTATTTTGCCAGGTTGGATTTGTCCTGCTTTTTGTGAACAGGATACCTGGGTAAGTTTCTGCCTTGTTGGATATATTCCAGTGTTGTAGCTGTACTGGGACATCTTGGCGAGGGCATGACAAGTTGTGAAGCACAAGTGTTCAGTACAATTGACTGAAGATCTGTTTCATGTAGATAACTGCAGTGTATTTTTCTAAGTAAGAAAACATACTTTTAAGTAAAATTGTCCTGTCAAACTATAAGAAATGTTCACCAAAAATGCAAATATGCTAGCTTTCAGAGGTAACTTTGTCTCAATATTAAATTCCTAAGCCGCTATGATCTGTTATTAAACTTAGCGCACTGCTTAGAAAATGCTGTGTATGTCTATTCTAAAAGAAGAAAATGTTGGAAATACTCAGCAAGCCAGAGTGTGTCAGTGACGAGAGAAACCACGTTCCCAGTTCACACTGGGAAAATAAAATTCAACATATTTTAAGCAGGGAGAGATCGGAAGTTAGGAAGAACAATGGGAGATGGTTGAAAGCAGGAAATGAATAAAGGGATGATATGTAGATTAAAGTGGGTGGGAATGAACAATAAATATGAGTCTCGAGGACATATAAATATGAAGAGCAAAATCATTGCCAACCAATTCTGAAAGAAATGGAGGCAAAGGTCATGACCTGAAGTTGTTGAACATGTTGAGTTTAGAAGATTAATGTCTAATTGAAAGAAAACATACTTTTCCTTGAGCTAGTATTGCATTTCTTCATTGGAATAGTATAAGAGGCTGAGGTCAAGAGGTCAGTTTAGAGGAGGGTTGGGGGCTGGGTGGAGGGCAACTGAAGACTCAAAATGACAAATAACTGGAAGATCAGGATCACACTTTCACACTGAATAGAGAGCATTCTGCAAAGTCATCATCCCATTTGGTGTAAACATTTCTTGCCTACTGTATGGTTATTTTGCAAAAGTACAGATTGTGAGCTCACATTAGATTATTATGTAAAAAGAGACTTGGTCTTAAACTTGGAAAAGAATCTCTGAGCACATCATCAATAATGGTTCAAGATTTCATAATCAGTACAAATTTTCTGACATCTATTTGGATTGTAGGGTCTGTGTCCATGCTGCATGATTCTGACTCTAAATTAATATACAAATGAATCCAATCAGGAACTAAAAAACTACTGCCTGTGTTGTTGAGTGATCGATTTAGAGGAATCCATGTTGACAATCAAAGGAAATAGAAATTTTCAGTTTGGACTGAATGAATCCTTTCGAGGTATTATAAGTCAGAGACGTTAAGGCTGTTTTCCTTGTAGAAAATAAGACTGAGAGGAGACTTGATAGAGGTATTCAAAATCATGAGGGGGCTGCACAGAGTACATTGGGAGAAACTGTTCCCACTCAGTAAAGGATTGAGAATGAGAAAGCCAGGATTTAGAGAAATTGGCCAAAGAAGCAAATGCAATATGAGAAAAAGCTTTTTCACACAACAAGTCATTAAGGTCTGGTTACGTTCTGCCTGAGAGTGCAGTGTAAGCAGGTTCAATTGAAGCATTCTAAAAGGAATTAGATTTTAATCAGGAAAGGAAGTGTTCCAGGGAGAAAGCAGGAGAATGACCTAATCTGAACTGACATTCGCAGAACTGGTGTAGTCGTGATTGGTTGTAAGGTCTCCTTCTGAGCTGTAGTAATTCTGTGATTTTAATGCATGCAATAAGAATACGAGTTAAGAATAGTCACTGACATGTGGCTAGTGTGATTGACCTAACAAATGAGGCAGTAAATGTGAAAGAGAACATTAATGAACCAGATGAGGACATTGAAAACGAGATATTGTGCTAAGTATATTAAAGTGATGAATGTTGTAGAAAATACATTATTGCTATCACAAAAGTCAAGCCTCAAACCAAAACCGCTTTAAAAACCAAAATACACGAAAATTTTTAGCTGCAAGATTACAAATCAGTCCTTCCAGAGAACAAATGTAGCAGAAATGCAGTAGGAAGAATTGTATGACAATCTCTCTGTGCAACAAATTTAACAAATTTAGTTGCTCGCAAAATATGACACTAGGCTGTTGAGACAGATGAAACTGGATGCTCAAGACCTCTGAAGTAAAAGTAGAAAATGCAGGAAGTACAAGCAGATCAATCTGCATCTGAGCAAATATAGATTTTTTGTGAGGAAACGGAAATGTTTGAAGAACACAAAGGAAAGTGGAAACCAGTATCAAAGAATGGTAGGTGAATCACTGAGGATCTTTCTTTGACTGATATTCCGGTCAGTGCTAATGCTCACAGACACCCCTGGTTTAATGAGAGTATGCAACTATATTTTTATATTGGACATAGATTGCTTTGGGAAAATAATTCCAAATTAATTATTTTTTAAAAAATGGTTGTTGCATTTCCGACATTTCACTTAGCTTTAGGTTATCTTGTTATTTTGCATATTGTTTTTAGGTTGAATAATAACCACAAACTATTTATTGAATTTAGGATGTCAACATTTTGTTTTGTATCAAACCTTTTTAGGCTGCAGTCTCTGTATCTGTCAATATACATCATCACTTGTCATGTATTGTGAAATTTAAAATTGTACTATTAAAATGCTTTAGCATTAACAGAGGTGTTTTAATTTCATTTTTGTTTATGCAAGTAGCCCAATATCAGTTCAATCAATGTTACACTTCAGGGGAACAACCTTGCAGTTAATTACTTCCTTTTAAAACAAAACTCTTAAAAACAAGACACAGAGAGCTGTGCTGCAAGTTTTCACCCATAGGGTTTATTCCTGATTATATCTGATGGAAAGATGTTGGTTAGGGCTTAACTTTTCCCCAGAGAGTGACAGCAAACATGGATGGTTGAGTTGACTTGTGGTCTTGCACCATTCACTGAGTGACGTTGGATGAAGTGAGAGAGCAGGTTGCCTGCCTGCTGATTTTGCACTATGATGGAAACCAAAAAAAAACACACAACAACGATGGAATTAGACATAAATTACTAGTTAATTACAGAATCTGCATTGCTGATCATGCCTGAAATTAACGAATTTCACAAACAATAATTGCCTAAATTAGTCACTTGCCATTCCAGCCTGGTATTAAAGTGTGAGAGAAGGGGTTTGCAGAAAGCAAGTTGGAACTGGATTTTCATTTTGGGGTCAGGATGCCGATATCATAATTAGTGTAGCAGGCATGGGATGCAGTTTTCTTGGAGATTTTTGACTCTCACAATGTTAATCCAAGAATCTGAATCATATGCCCGACTGTTGCTTTGCTCATGGTCAGCTGCACACACAATGCTAATCCATTCTTACGGTCCCATGATCAGGGGGAGCAGGGGATTCACAACATCCTTGACTGATTAAGTATGCACAGACTTCTTGCTCCTGAATCAGCTTACTTAATTGAAAATGTACATCAATGGATGAGTTTCCTTCTTAGCTGAACACCTTTTCCATAAATCCATCTCTGGTTTTATGATGCATCATAACTCATGATGATTCATTGTATTGTCACCTCCTTCAAGTGACATGGATGAGATTCAAGATGGATGTTTCACTTAACTTCTCACTAACACAAATTTGAACACACTACTAATGTGTTAAAATGACAATATGCAAAACAGATTAGATGCTGTGATGTATTTCATCAAAAAGCATTAGTAGACAACTCATGATAAGTATCAGTTAATTGTTACTAGGGGGTTTAAAATTATTATTAAAATGTTAATGCCAATCAAGATGCTGTCCATCTTCAATTAACTCTGTTGAACGTACTTTGACTGAAGCTATGTGTTAATTGCAGTTGTGTTTTACAATGCAGGTTCTGGTGTCAGTGGCCATTCTGGCTTGAGCATTGGGTCGAGGGCATGCGTGACAACAAAAACATATGTATTATTCCTCACAAAGACATAGTGTGGAAATTCCTTTTGGGGATCGTGAAGAAGGTATTTGATATGCTTGCCTTTATTGGCCAGTGCATTGAGTGTAGGAGTTGGGACGTGATGTTGCGGCTGTACAGGACATTGGTTAGGCCACTATTAGAACTCTGCATGCAATTCTGATCCCCCTATAGGAAGGATGTTGTGAAACTTGAAATGGTTCAGAAAATATTTACAAGGAAGTTGCCAGGGTTGGAGGATTTGAGCTATAAGGAGAGGCTGAATAGACTGGGGCTATTTTCCTTAGAGTGTTGGAGGCTGAGGGTTAACCTTTATAGAGGTTTATAAAATCATGACGGGAGTGGATAGGGTAAATAGACAAGGTCTTTTTCCTGCGGTGGGGAGTCTAAACCTAGAGGGCATAGGTTTAAGGTGAGAGGGGAAAGATTTAAAAAGGACCTAACGGGCAACTTTTTCATGCAGAGGGTGGTGCATATATGGAATGAGCTGCCAGAGAAAGTGGTGGAGGCTGGTACAATTACATCATTTAAAAGGCTTCTGGATGGATATATGATTGGAATGGTTTAGAGGGATATGGGACAAATATTGACAAATGGGACTAAATTTATTTAGGATATCTGGTCGGCATGGACAAGTTGGACTGAAGGGTTTGTTTCTGCGCTGTATATCTCTGTGACTCTATAAGAATTCCACCCCACCTACCAATGTTTTCTAGATTTCTGGCAGAAAATAATGAGCTTGGAAAGGTCAGGTGTGAGCAAGTACTAATATTTTTCTTCAATTTTATCTTTCACCCTGGAGGCAACAACTTTTCAAAATCTTCTCAAAAACTTAAAAAATAAGAAGTTAGGCAACAACTTGTGCTGCGATATGGTAATATAAGCTGTAGTGTTCTCGTTATTATGGGCGTTCTATGAATAAAAGTTGTGTCAGAATATAAATGTAGAGACGGTATGTTAAATTCCTTTGTCTATTCTGTCGCTGACATCTCTGTTACAAAACAAATTAATTTCACCTTGATATGTCAAGCAGTTGATTCCTCATGTTAGATTTCTAAAACTTGCGCTGAGTGCTTTCATTTATGATGGATGAGCAAAGTATATTTACACTGCATTTCTTAAATGTGGAAATGAAAAAGCAATGCCAGTCTAAAATGACATTTGGCAAAATATGCTTTATGATCATATTGCTTGGTATTTCTTATCATACATAGAGATATTTCATTATCAAAAATAATGGAATGTTCTCTGTGATAACTCTCCTATGAAAGTTCAAAATAAATTGAAATCAGTTTCTAGACATGCGGGTTGTTGAATATTTGCTATGGATGTAGGAGTGTACAGATCATTTGGCATGGACAAGTATGCTGCACATTCATCGTATCTTTCTGCTTTCATGGAACATGTAAAGACACCAGAAGTAATTTGTAAAACATCATCTAAACCCCAAGTAGGAGCAAATTACTACAGATCCACAGAAACGTTAGCTTGCTCTCTCTTCATGGATACTGCCTGACCTGCTGTGATCTCCAGCATTTGTTGTTTTCGATCTAAACCCGAGGATTTGGTTACAGCCTTTACTCCCTGGTATTCTTTCTTGCATGTAATGTGTTACACAAATGGAATTTTTGTCATTGTTCTCACAATTAGTTTCAGATTTGTATATTTATGGGTACATTTTTGAGAACCAGCATCCTGGAAGAGAATTCTAATTCAATAACTTCAGATTCAAGGAATAATGATGTATTTTTTTCTCTGTTGAATAAACGTTGCACTTATCATGGTCATGTTGGTAAAGTATATGACACCGAATACTGGATGAGAAGGGATTTCTTCCAATGAAATATCAAATTATGTTTCAGATGGGCATGCTAAAGCAGGATGCAATACCGTTTTCAGTGACTTAGTTAGATCTGCAGTGGATGCCTACGTTAAGTTGTCCACCCTATCATTTCAAGTTGGGATTCTTTGGAGTGCAGAAAGTGGAGTTGAAGGCTGTACCAGGTCACAGGCTGGGTAACTTTTGGTAATGGCTTTATCAGGAACTGAGGTATGAAAGATGAAGATGAGGGTAAAGTTGAGAAAATCAATAGCTGCAGAAGTGTTGTAGTGAAGAGATGGCCAGAGACTGGATAGCTGAGAGTTTTAAAACTGTGGTTAAATGGAATTGAAAACTAGTAATTCTCCAGGTGCAACACGAAAAAGGAGTAGCATTGAGACATTCTTAGACAGTTCCTTCTAAACCCATGGCCACTTCCATCTAGAAGGACAAATGCAGCAGATACATGGAAACAAGCCTCCTGAAATTTATTCTTCAAGTCACTCAACACCCTGACTTGGAAATATATTGTCATTCTTTCACTGTCACTGGATGAAAATCATGGAATTCCCTCTCTAATGGTCTTGGGGATCAACACAAACACGTAGACTGCAGCAGTTCAATTAGGCAGTTCACCACCACCTTCTCAAGGGCAACTAGGGACAGGCAAGAAATTTTGATCAGCCAGTGATGCCTATGTCCCATGAATGAAAAGTAAAAAAAAGATTCCAGGTGAATGTGGGCAGAGTGATTCAAGGAAATGATCGTGATAATCTTATAGTAATTGGTACAATGGGATGAGTAAGATCACATGGGATTGCAGTATCAATGGATGGCTCTGAGTATGAGTTGACATTTCCATGAAAGGAGAGTTTTAGGGAGATCAAGAGGGCTGTGAACTTTGAGAGAAAATATGGAGAGATGGAGATTGACACCACTGAGGAGGAGAAGTTGCTTGTTGCAGAACTTGAGAAAAGAAAGCAGTGAAGATATCTTTGTGAGAAGGCATAGTTGCATGTGTGTGGTGGGGGAGATTTTTTTATTTATTAACTGGATGAGAGCGTTGCTGACCAGGCAGCATTTATTGTCCATCTCTAATTGCGCAGAAGGCAGTTCTGAGTCAACCACATTGCTGTGGGTCTGGAGTCACATGTAGGCTAGACCAGGTAAGGATGGCAGTTTCCTTCCCTAAAGGACATTAGTGAACCAGACAGGTTTTCCGACAATCAGCAATGGATTCATGGTCATCATTAGATTCTTAATTCCAGATATTTTATTGATTTCAAATTCCACCATCTGCCATGGCAGGATTCAAACCCAAGTCCCCAGAATGTTATTTGGGTCTCTGGATTAACAGTCCAGCAATAATGCCACTAGGCCATTGTCTCCCTATTGATAGCACGGGACATCATCTGATGGTCCATCTTTATGGGATTAACCAGTATTGGACTGAAGGTGTTGAAGATGATGGTATGATCTTACCTAATCCACCTTCGGAAATCCCACTTTGGACCTGAAATCTTTTATGCTTCTGAATATGCCAACAATGAATCCTATACATTTTGCTTCATGAAATTTCAGCTTTATGGCCATACAACCATAATACCGAGGGACTACAGGTGGCATGAGCCTGCTGTCCTCACTCAGGATGAAAGGAATTGTTTCCAGCACTGCCATTCCACCCAATCCACTCCCTGTCTGCTGCCTATTAGATATTTCAGCTCAGACTGTGATGGCCGCACCAAAGTGGTGCAAACAGAAGCTGGGCCTTTTTGGGCTCATAGCTTCTTGAGACCATTCTGCTAAACCATTGGTAGCCCTATACACTGAAAGTCAGCAACCTTCTCCCAGCCATGCTGTAGTCACTGGGGTAACACTGCATACATGCAGTTAGCCAAGCAAAGGCAACCACCAGGTCTAATTGTTTGGCTCTTGTATTGAGTACAAGATAATTTGCTTGATAAAGTTGATTTGGAATGGTTATTTTGCAATATCATTTACTTCAGTATTTTGGCCAAGGGGAAGCTGTGATGTTTCCTAATACAGAGATAGTTAGGTATCTGACTCTGGAGTTTTATTCATGGGAATCAGAATGATGTACTCATAGACAACCCTCCAGAATGTCGATGCAGTGGCTGCCTCCTCCTCCTCCTGAAGTACTTATTCATTCCCTGGTGGTAAGGCACATGCCCTCATGACCAAAATGTTGCACAGCATTCAACAGATTAACACAAATCATGCATTTCTTTCATTCCTGGAGAGCTCCTCCAAAATGGTTGATGCTATGAAACCATTGCTTCAGCACACCAATTGTCTACTCAATGATGTTCCCTGTAGCAGCAAAGCTGCCTAATATATTAATGCTGTCTCCATATGAATGCTGCCCAAGTGTAGATAGCTGCAGAGAGGAGCCATGAGCTAACAGCTAATTTCTGGTTTGATGTTTCAGGCCTAGACCCTTCTGATGAAGGGTCTAGGCCCGAAACGTCAGCCTCTCTGCTCCTATGATGCTGCTTGGCCTGCTGTGTTCATCCAGCCCTGCACCTTGTTGTCTCGGATTCACCAGCATCTGCAGTTCCAACTATTTCTGGTTTGATGTGTTGGCTGATGCAATAGTGGCCTGACTACTGCCAGGATAGCTGACGTTCATCAACATGATATAATATGTGTAGTTGCGTACTTCATATGCAATCAACAAGTAGTAATATTTGTGGTCTTGGTATAGATCAACAGTGATTTGCAAGTGCTGCCTCTGAATGTAAGTCAATGCGATGTGCATCATGGGGAGTCTGTTATCCTGGTAAAGATCGATGTGTGCATTTCCTTCCCTTTATGGCAGGAAAGAAGACATTATTCTCTGCTTTCTGAACAAAGAGCATCCACTACCTCCCCAATTTAGCAATACAAGATGTTGGCTAAGTCAATTCTCCAAACTGGAAGAGTGCAGTCGCAATGAAACGGAGGGCCATGATCACCTGTCACTGCCAGAGCCATCCTTTCCCTGTTTAAAGACCGCAAGCATGTTACCAAGGAATGACTGAGTTTTGGAAGTATCTCCTTACTGAATTGCTGAGACTGATTTTACTGATTCTGGCTTCGGCATTAGTGGGAGAATTCCTTCCAAAAGGCACGAGGTGAACCCTCCTCAGTATGCAGTTCACCACCCTATTTTCTCACTCTGCACCATCTCCCTTTCAAAATACAGCCCAAAGAAGATTGAAACTAAAAAGCCCTCCACCCATGCCTTTGAGTAAGTAATATGTTCAAAACTCTTCCAACCATACGCAAACCTTCCACCTTTGCAGCACCACTCCCTGCAGTCTTCATCAGCTGTAAGCAACTCCTTCAAACACTGAGGCCTTCCACAAGCTTTTCAATCAGATCCTTAGGATGTAATTAGAAATCAATCACCAAATTGTTGAATCGTGCTTTTGGAAGTAGTCCGTCAAGCAACAAAACGCATATTCAGTTACATATGTTCAAGAAACAATGATGACCAGAGTGAGGTCCAAAGTGGCAAGTCTGGCTCGAAACAACATTAGGTGCTGACTAATGTTTTGAGCTGCCCATTCAGCAGAAATTTGGCACATGTACATTCACACCCTCAACAAGGTGGTATTCAGCGCAAGCTAAAAGAGGTGTACAGAGACGATGGAGATAGCATTTTGCTACTAACCAGCAACTTTAATACCAAAACTGAGGCCTGTAAAGCTGAATTATGTAGTCAAAATTTAGAATGGCAAATAGTCAAGTGAATTCTGCTTGCTACAAATACAAAAGATTAACTAAGGTATCGGATTTTGTTGATGTAACTTATTAACCATGACTTCAAATAGTTGCATCAATTGCCATGATTGCAATATAAACTACAATATAATTTTTCATTGTTCCAATGTATTAAATTCATAAACACCATGGAAGGCAATTTAACCTTATTCCAATTTATGTTCCAAATGTAGACCTCTTCAAATGGCACGACTACTTGTAAAATGTAAATCTTTTCAATCTACAATGTATCTACTTTTGTTGCCAATAAAATTATGAAAGGATCATTAGAAAACAATAAATGGGGCATGATGCAAGTAAGACATGTCTACCACTATTGCTGTGGTGGAATTGAAATAAAAGGGAAAAATATCCTATTGTCTCTCTGCTGTAAAATTGCTATTTACTGTAAGTTGCATGAGGTGGTGTCCATTGAATTAAATGATTTGGTTCTGCTTCACTGCGGTACTATTTTCACAATTGGATTTGCTTTTTGCATACATGAGAAGCATCTGGAATAAAAAAAATCCTGCTGAGTGATTAGAATTGCAATAATAAGAAAATACAAATTGCAAAAAAAGCTTTTAACAGCATCTTTAAATTTTTTATTCAGCCTATTTTTCTAAATGACCTGTTCAGAGATATATTACAGCCCTCTGAAGCAGGGTGGGATTTGAACCCAGGCCTCTCAGCCCAGGGGTAGGGACACTATCACTGTTCCACCCAAGTTCCCTTAAGGGTATCTTTATCAAGTGTTGTACTTTGGCAGCATCTGTGGTTCACCTTTTTAAAAGTAATTTGGATTTGAGATTACAAATATAAACTAGGATGTTCCATTTTGTAGTTATGGCAGGGAGTGAGGATGGGGGTGAGTGTGGGTGTGGTCTTAGACTGTGTCACATCGTCCACAGCCTGTGGAAAATGTTCTCATGATCATTTACGTTTTTGCTCATTACTGATGCACAAGGGTTCTACGGAGACTTTAGCAGTGAATCACATGCAGGTCATGGGTGGAAGTCCTTATCCTTGCCACTGTCTTCTAGGGTCAAAAGTTTTGGCATTGCATTAACCAGGTACTTCATCACTCACTCGAGCCCATGGACTCCACAGCTACTACTCCACACTGGAGAGGTATTCCAAACATCTAAAGGTGATTTCATGCTTTAATTATGCCTCATTTGAGTGTCTGAGCCAGAAAGGAGGTCCTGTTCCCTTCTGAAGGGAGTCAAACCCAAGTTTCAGAGTCACCGTTCATTACAAAATCATGAATGATAAGAATCATGTTTATTTCGCGAGAAAAGTGTAGAGAGGTGTGCTGATTGTATGCCCATTAGAGGAATCCAAGATAATTGGGATGAGTGGAAGGAACAGCTTGAGAGGAGGTTGACTAAGTTATTTCACAGTAAGTGCTCTGGACTGGAAGGTCAGCAAAAGAGAATGATGGGGCAGTTGGCTTTCTGCCCACAGAGAGGCAGTGGTTACCACCTTGATGAACCATTTGGAAAATGTTGAGTGGCACAGAAGACAGATATAGTTTGCTGAAGGTGGATTCAAGCTTAACAATTGCAGGAGACTAGAAAATGAGGTGTAGTGATAGAAAGAAGTATGGAGGCAAAGTATCCACCAAGAGTATTGTAAGGAATCATGGTAAAAATGGATAGAGACAACAGAACAGTGACCAAGAGAGGAAATGACAGGCAATGAATATTATGTCTGAGCAGTCGAATTAGGGATGCAAATGAGAGAGATGGAAGAGTTATTATGTCCCAAATTAAAAGTTTTATGGTCTGCCTTCTTGCTCCAAGTACCTTGTATTGGATAAATTAAACTATTGATATTCTTGAAACCTAAATATTATAAGATCTAATTGACTAAACGTCAGCATATCCATGTAAAATTTCAGTGATCAGCAAGATCAAGAACCACAATGCTGCCAGAAGGTAAGGCTCACAATGTGACAGCAGTTTTCCTTTTGCTGTATATGGTTATAGTAGAAAAGTGTTGGAAATTCAGCAACATGAGTTCAAATCTCACTACAACCTTTGTGAAATTTTAGTGTCCATTTAAGTATAAAATCTGGAACAATACGTCAGCCTCAGCTGTGATGACCACAAAACTTTTGGATTGTCATGAACCCCACTGGTTCATGAATCCTTTTTAAAGAAAACTTACTGTCCTTTCCTGATCTGACCTAAATGTGATTTCAGATGGAAAGTGATTGACACTCAAAAGCCTTCTACATTATATCTAAACTGTAATAAAAAGAAATCTATAATCCACATGCAGGGTAGCAGTTCAGGAAAGTGTTTCACTATTATCTTTTCAAGGACAATAAGAGGTAGGCCATAAAAGTTGCAGTTGTTAGCAATACCAACATCCTGTGAAAGAACTGAGAGGGGGTGATAAAAGGCTCCATCTGTGGGTTTGGCAGATAAAAACACTCATATTTTGAAATTCTGTTTGTTTATTTTTATTTATTCCCATTAGTTTCTCCATCACTTTCCCTGTCTCTCTGTTAGTTGTTGCAAATTTTTAATTTATCTGTTGAGTTTGCTACTGATGCACTTTAAATTCTAAATGTCATAAGTGTGGTTTGAAGATTCTGGCGAAGATATCCTCACAGCTGATGAAGCTGTTGGGGTTTTCACTATTAGTTAAATTTTGCTGGAATAATAATGACATGTTAGAACATAAGAACATAAGAACTAGGAGCAGGAGCAGGCCGCCCTTCGAGCCCGCTCCGCCACTCAATAAGATCACGGCTGATCTTTTCGTGGACTCAGATCCACTTACCCGCATTCTCACCGTAACGCTCAATTCCTTTATTGTTCAAAAAAAATCTACCTTTTCTTTAAAAACGTTTACTGAAGTAGCGTCAACTACTTCACTGGGCAAGGAATTCCGTAGATTAACAACCCTCTGGGTGAAGAAATTCCTTCTCAGTTCAGTCCTAAATCTGCTCCCTCTAATCTTGAGTCTATGCCCTCTTGTCCTAGCTTCACCTGCCAGTGGAAACATCCTCTCTACTTCTATCTTATCTATTCCCTTCATAATTTTATACGTTTCTATAAGATCCCCCCTCAATCTTCTGAATTCCAAAGAATATAATCCCAATCTACTCAGTCTCTCCTCATAAGCCAACTCCCTCAACTCCGGAATCAACCTAGTGAACCTCCTTTGCACCCCCTCCAGTGCCAATACATCCTTTCTCAAGTAAGGAGACCAAAACTGCACACAGTACTCCAGGTGTGGCCTCACCAGCACCTTGTACAGCTGCAACATAACCTCTCTGCTTTTAATTTCAATCCCTTTAGCAATGAAGGACAAAATTCCATTTGCCTTCCTAATTACTTGTTATACCTGCAGACCTACCCTCTGTGATTCATGCACAAGGACACCCAGGTCCCTCTGCATAGCAGCATGCTGCAACTTTTTACCATTCAAGTAATAACCCTTCTTACTATTACTCCTACCAAAATGTATGACTTCACATTTATTTACATTGTATTCCATCTGCCAGACCTTTGCCCACTCACTCAATGTATCTATGTTCCTCTGCAAAGTTTCACAGTCCTCTGCACACTTTGCTCTGCCGCTTATCTTAGTGTCATCTGCAAACTTTGACACCCTACACGTGGTCCCCAACTCCAAATCATCTATATATATAAATTGTAAATAACTCCAAATCATCGATATAAATTGTAAATAAATAAAATGTTAATGACTCACACTGTCATGGAGGCAAAAATAAGATGGCAAGCTCAATGGATAAAATCTTAAACAGATATGCAAACCTCAAGAGTTTGCTGGTTGATTTAATCTCCTCTGTTTTTGCTTCACAAAAGCTGCAGTACACCTCCAGCCTTCTCATTACTTTTATTAACTTGGACATTAATTGCCCATTAAACTCACCCCAGTAAGTTTGGGCAGATGATTAAGAGCATAAAAAATGGGCTTCTAACTCTGGGATCATTGAATTGACAATGAGAATCAAACTCTATTACTCAAAGATGATTAAAACTGTTCAATCCCATTTCACAATGAAATAGATTGTGCTTACAATTTTAAAGTTTCATTTTTAAACTTTCCTTTTCCTTTCTGATTTTTCCTACTCATTATTTATAATTTATTTTTTGTAACTAAATTGACACAGCATCACACTTTTCCATTGTTCCTCTTTCCCTGTTTGTAAATCAAATTGATTCAGAAGATGTGCTGTTTTATGAATATGTAATTTCAAGATTCATGTGACTTGTGAGTATAACTTTTAGTTTGTGAATTCAAATTTTTATGTTTATGGGAAATGAAAGCACCCAGTTTGAGAATCTAGTTAAATACTATCAGTACAATCAACATGTTTGCAAATCAAAGAGTGGCCTATTTTGTTTTGAAAGATCATAGTGGAAAGTATTGGAAACTAAACAGTGGGGTACCTCTCCCAGTTCTATAGTTGTACCAGAATGACCCTATGTGTTTTAAATTATCAATGATTTCCTCAGGCAAAGTGTGGAGATGGGGATAATTAGTTTAAATTTCTGGCTGGAACATCATAGAGGTGCCACTTTGCCATGGGGAATGATTTACAGCAAGTTTATTTTTCATTTCATGTTTTATTTGGATGACTTCTCTCAAAAATAGGCAGTTGATGTCAGGATCATGAGATTTGGAATAGAAGCTGTAAAGCAGATGGAACTGGAAGCAGAAAGTTGTCCAGAGCCAGCAATGTTTCTGATCTGGAGTCATTAAATAAAAATGCAGTGAGTTTCAACTGGGAGTCCAGAGTTGTGAGGTATTGAAGGGGAATTGGAACGTCACCTAGTCAGCGGCAAATGGAAGGACTCAAAGGGGATCTCATAACTATGTGAATAAGAAAAAAGGTTAGAAAAATCAAAGTGAATTTATGAGATCTGTGGTACACCTTGCTTTGGTGCCTGGAAAAGTAAAGGAACTCTTAAAGGACTGTAAAATATCATGTATTCTTGGCTGAAGGGGAAGAAAAGTAGAACAATGACAATCTGTTGAGACTTTTTCACTTAAAGTATAAATTTTTGCAAAATATAGTTTCAAGTTGATAGTACTTGATTCATTTAACTTTTGTACAGTAAATGTTTGTTTCAAATGCGAAATCTTTCATGACTTTTTCAGTTAATAATTGGGAATTTTAAAGGTTAGTGGTCTCTAAATAGGTCACATCAACTGTTAGTCCAGTTCAAATGTCCCATTGTCTTTGACAAGAAATTAGAAAGTAACCTCTGGTCAAAAAAATATTTGACTTAAAGTGTGAATGAAATGTTTCATGATGCCATGGACCACATGATGCCCTCCCCTTGCAAGATGGTATAAATATTTTATGTATCTTTTATGGAAGACGCATTTTTAAAAAAAGTTGTTTTGTGAGATATAGGCATTGTTGTCAAGGCCAACATTTAGTTCCTGCCTCTAATTGTGCTTAAAGAAAGGCCATCCACAGGACATGTAAGACTTTGTCACATTGCTGTGGATCTGGAATCATGTTGTAGGCCAAACTAGGTAAAGATAGCATGCTTGTGAATCAGATGACCTTTAGCACAATTAATCGTCTCCATAATGGTTTTTGAAACTATCTTTCAATTTATTAATTAAATTTAAATTTCATGACCAGCCGTGGTGAGTTTCGACCCATGTTCCAAGTTTTAACCTACAGATATTACTCATGCCTCCAGAGTTTATGCATTTCTAGATAACTTGAGTGCAGATATATTTATGTAGAATGGAATGATGTTCTGTTTTATACCAAAACATATCTATCAAAAATGCTGCAGATGGGGCTAGCTATGTCCATGCCGCATATACTGTTTTGGCATGAAGATTTGCAACCACTTTGATTCATTCTACAGGTCTCGGAAGTATCAATAATTCAATTCCATAGTGCAGCCTGCTAAAATGTTATGCCATCTGTGGAAATACCAATAATTTTGCAATATATAAGTCCTGTGGTGAATTGACGTGAAAGTTGGGGAAGTGATTGGGATTAGATCATAATGTCCAAAGCTCAGGACATGATTACACGCTTGACGACATTTCTGTAACCTGAGGAGCAATAGTTTACCCACAATAGCTGAAAATTGTCATTGTTCTGTGTGTGTATATATTTATATAGCACTTTCAAGAGAACTTTATGTTAAAAATTGGAAATATTTTTCCTCATTGGGCGGAGGTTGCCTTCTTTGTTTTATTCGAAGCAAATCTTATCTTTTATTCTAACCGTAATTATCATTTCAATCGCAATTTTCTGCAATTTCAAAGAGAGGGAACCCACATCTTCTCTGCGCTGGGCATGAATATTAATTGGTGTGATATTAATTCCTTGTTTCATTATTCTGTCATTTGTAAATCAACAGGAACATTTTGATGATGAATTCATGTAAGTAATAGCATCATTTTTTGATTGTTGTTTATTGACCTGTTGAAAATTATGCAAGAATCGGACAGGTCAGCCAGCTTTCATTATTGCCAGGTATGCACAAGGGCAGGTGCAGTAATGGTATGGAAGTTTTGCTTTCAGAAAGCATCAAACTGATATTGTCAATTTCCGAATGGTAAGACTGCTAAAATTTTAACTTGAGTAACATTCATCCATGTATTTTGATGCTCAGCTGACCTGTCAGATTCTCGTATAACTCTCAACAGGTCAATAAAAAACAGTGTGAATCAAAAAACAGGGATAACACAGCGTGGAGCTGGAGGAACACAACGGGCCAGGCAGCATCAGAGGAGCAGGAAAGTTGACGTTTCAGGTCAGGACCCTTCTTCAGAAATGGGGGAGGGGCAAGGGAGCTCATAAATAAATAGAGGGAGGAGGAGTGGGGCTGGGGAAGGTAGGTGGGATGGTGAAAGGTGAGTGCAGGCATGCAGTGGTGGGGATTAGTCATTGAGCTGGGAGGGGCGGATAGATGGGAGAGAAGATGGACAGGTTGTGTCGGCTCAAGGGGGCGGGGATGAGAGGGAGGGTTGGTCATGGGACGAGGCCGGGGGTGGGGAGATTTTAAAACTGGTAAAATCCACATTTAGGCCATTGGGCTGTAGGCTCCCAAGGCGGAATATGAGGTGCTGCTCCTTCAGTTTCTGGGTGGTGTCACTGTGACACTGGAGGAGGCCCAGGATGGACATGTCACCCAGGGAGTGGGAGGGGACATGAAATGGTTCGCGAAGGTGTTGTTGTTTGTTGCGGACAGAGCGCAGATGTTCTACAAAATGGTCCCGGAGCCTCTGCTTGGTCTCACCAATGTAGAGGAGGCTACACAGGGAGTGGCAGATACAGTAGACCATGTTGACGGATGTGCAGGTGAACCCCTGTCTGAAATGAAAGGTTTGTTTTTTGCCTTGAATGGAGGTGATGGGGGAGGTGTAGGGGCAGGTGTAGCACTTCCTGCGGTTGCGAGAAAGGTGCCGGGAGTGGTGGGGCTAGTGGGGAGTGTGGAGCGGATGAGGGAGTCGCGGAGAAAGCGGTCCCTACGAACGGCAGCTAGGGGTGGGGAGGGAAATATCTCGTTCGTTGTGGGGTCAGATTGTAGGTGGCGGAAGTTGATGCTATTACTTATATCAATGCATCACCAAAATATTCCTGTTGATTTACAAGTTAGAGAATTGTCAAACAGCAATACATTTGGAAATGTTTTAATAAAATAAGGTAAATCATAGTATATATGAGATTCTGTATGTGGACACAATAGTGTGTAGTAATAGCATGAACGCAGAAACTAGGTGTAGACCATATGGCTCCTCTGTTGTCTTCTGCCATGTAATAAAATCATGGCCGATCTGATTGTAGTCTCAATCCACGTTCCTGCCTACTTCTGATCATCTTGAACTCCCTTGTTAATCAAGAATCTATCAATCTCCACCTTGAAAGCATTCACTCACCCCACCTTTTCATGATGGTGTGGCTTTGAGGTCATTTATTTTTTTTAAACGAGGTTTTAAGACAGAGGGAATGAGCTGTCTACTTGGAGAGCCAGTAAACAGCTTGCGAGGCTTTGGTTTTTGTAAAAGTTGGAACAATAGAGGTAGCCTGGATGGGCATGGCTAGCTCTCATAGACGAGGATTTCTAGTTTTTTTTAGTTTTTAGTGCTGATGGTGCTTTTAGTGCAGTTGCTGTTGGAGTCTCCACAGGGCAGAAGCTGCTGGAGCTTTGAAGAAATAGCAGCTTTCTTTTTCTCTCTCAGTTGCAGCTAGAAGCTTGCATTTCTCTCTACTGCTGGGTTACTTGTGAGACGAATCTATTTTCCTGAATTTGCCGTTTTGCCAAGGGGTGCATTTATGAGATGTTTCTATATTGTTACAGTTAATTAGTAATAGTTACTGTATCTATTACTTGGTCAAGTTTTCCAGTAGAGTTAAGTTATTCTAAATTCTTCTTTCTGTTGTTGTAGTTTAACCACAGTGTTTAAATAAATTGTGTTTTGCTTAACATTGAGTAGTTTGACCAATCAAATTGCATCTGGGACACATTGCATTATGTTTGTCTTTAAGATAAAAAAAAAAGGTCCAGGCTATCTTCGTAAAATATTTTGTGGGGGTTTGGTCTGGTCCATAACAACCTGCACTGCTTTCTGGGGAATCAAATTTCAAAGACTCAAGACTCCTCAGAGAAAAGTATCCTCCGCGTCTCTGTCTCAAATGGCACACTTATTTTTAGGCTGTGACCCATAGTTCTGGTCTCTCTCACAAAGAGGAAAGACTTTCTCAGTATGTATTCTGCTCAGGATCTTGTACATCTTGTACATTTCAGTAAGATCATCTCTTATTCTTAAACACTCCAATGGATACTGGCTTGGGTTGTCCAATATTTCCTCATGAGATTAACCCCCTCCTGCCCATCCCCACTTCCTTACCTTAACCCATCCTATGAATCAGTTGAGTGAAGCTTCTCTGAACTGCTTCTAATGCAGTTACATCCTTTCTTAAATAAGGAGACCGAAAGTATACTGACTATTCCACATATAGTCTCACAAGTGTCCTATGCAACTATAGCGAAACGTCATTGCATTTGCTAAGAGACAGCATTCCATATGCATACCATTACCTGTTCACTAACCTTATTAGGACTGATTTATCAGCATGCCCAAATCTCTCTTCACCTGATATCTCAGATACCTGTAACCTCGAGAACATAAAAACATAACATAGGCAATAGGAACATAAAAACATAACATAGGCAATAGGAACATAAAAACATAACATAGGCAACAGGAACATGAACAGGCTATTTAGCCTTCAAGTCTGCTCTGTCATTCAACCAGACCATGGTGATCTATTCCCTCAACACCATTTTCCAACTGTTATTTCATATCCCTTGATATTTTTAATATCTAGAAATGCATAAATCTCTGTCCTGACTGCATTCAATAACCAAGCATCCACAGCCCTCTGGGCACAGTTTCAAAGATTTGTCATCCTCTCTGTTATGAAAGTCTACTCTGTCTGTCTGAAAGGCCAACCCCTTATTCTGAGGCTGTGTCTCTTGGCTCTGGCACCCACCCCACCCCCAACCCGGCCAGCTCAAGCATGCTTTCTGCATTTCTGTAAGAACTTTATAAGTTTCAATGAGATACCTCTCATTCATTTATTCTTTAGAGAATGCAGATGCAATCTCTTCAATCGCTCCAATTAAGACCATCTCACCATTCCAGGAGTCACACTGGTGAGCCTTAGTTGCATTACCTGCATGGCAGGAAACCAAACTGGAAACAATACTCCAGGCAATGTCTCACCATTTGCAATATGACCTCTTTACTCTTGTATTCAAATCTTCTTGCAATGAAGCCTAAAGCACATTTCCACACTCTATCAGCTTAATATAATGTAATGTAGAAAACCTTTTGCACATCTATTTTAAATAATCTTTCACCAGTGAAGATAATTGCAATGTACACAATTAACAAAGCCAATCCAAGTGGATCTGAGTGGACTTGGACATGAATGAGATGGGAATATCATATGGTCTTATAGACTGTTAAGCAAATATCTTGGAAAAGTTTTCGAGAAGATTTGTAGCTCGGGTTGTGGATGAGATTGTAGGCGTGCTCGCCGAGCCAGTGGGTTTGTTTGCAAGCATTTCATCACCCTGCTAGGTAACATTATCATTGCACCTCTGGTAAAGCGTCAGTGTTCTGTCCCGCTTGTTATTTCTGTGCCTCGGTTTGCTGGGGTGATTGGTATTACTTCCGGTTCTGTTTCTCAGTGATTTGTACACAGGGTCTAATTCGATGTGTTTGTTGATGGATTCCGTAGAATCGGGCTGTGTTGGATCCCTTTGACTACAGATTACCAAAAAATGAAACCAAAGGGATCCAACACACCCTGATTCTATGGACTCCACGAGGCACACAAACCAGGGGTCTCCCTCAGACTCATTGTCTCACTGCCAGGTACACCAACATATAGACTTGCCAAAGAACTACGACAGAAATTGACGTACTTAGTGGACAACAGTACCCACGCCATCCACTCACCCCAAGAATTCCTCAACAGCATCAAGGACACCAGGATAGAAGAGGACAAGATGATGATATCCTTTGATGTAACAGCACTATTTCCATCCATAAACGTTGACCTAGCCAAAGAAACAATTGCCACACTGCTAGATGAATCAAGTAAGCTGACAACCCAGGACACAAACATCAATAAGGACATGAAACTACAAGACTTGTGCCTCACAACCCAGTTCACCTTCAATGACAAAATATATAAGCAAATAAATGGAACACCAATGGGATCCCCAACATCAGGACAGATTGCAGAAGCAGCAATGTAAAGGTTAGAATGGACAGCGCTCCCCACTACACAACACAAACTTTGGGTCCGATATATAGATAACACCTTCGTGATTATTAAACGCACTAAACTGGAAGAAACCCACCAACACATAAATAACATCCTTACCGGGATAAAATTCACAAACAAAAAAAAGAACAATAATCAATTACACTTCCTGGACATAATGGTAGAATGCAAAAACAACAGGGAACTCCAGACGAGCGTTTATAGAAAGACCACACATACGGACCAGATACTCAATTACACGAGCAACCACCCCAATGCCCACAAATGAAGCTGCATCAGGACACTATTTCAATGAGCCACAACACATTGCAGCTACCCAGAACTATGCAAAGGAGAACAGGAACACTTATACAGACTCTTCAAAAGAAACGGATACCTGAGAAGCAATCCACCATTACCTCCGAGACAGACCACAACAGGAAGACACAACACGACCAGACTGATTAATCACCCTACCGTACATCAAGGACATTTCAGAGATGACCACAAGACTACTCAGGCCCCTAGGTATCAGAGTAACTCACAAACCGACAACCACCCTACGACAGCTACTGACGAACGTAAAGGATCGCATACCAAAAACCAGCAGAACTGGGGTAATATACAAAATACCATGCAAGGACTGTGAGAAACACTACGTAGGCCAAACCAGAAGAAAATTGACAATACAGATACATGAACACCAATTAGCTACCAAGAGACGTGACCAATTCTCATTTGTCTCACTATATATGGACAACAAAGGACACAAATTTGACTGGGACAACACATTGATAATCGCACAAGCCAAACAGAGACATGCCAGGGAAGTCCTGGAGGCCTGGTGTTCCAACCGGAACTCCATCTACAAACACATTGAATTAGACCCTGTGTACAAACCACTGAGAAACAAAACCGGAAGTAATACCAACCACCCCAGCAAACCGAGACATACAAACAACAAGTGTGACAGAACACCAACACTTCACTGGAGGCGCACTGAGGATGTTACCTAGCAGGATGACGAAATACTTGCAACCAAACCCACCAGCTCAGCGATCATGCCTGCAACCTCAAATATTTAGGAAAGAGTGGAATCTATCTCAAAGTATGAAGGTAGGGTCAGAATTTGAATTGTTCACAATTATGCTGACTTGTACTGAATGCTGTAGAGGTCCAACTTGTTTGGAAAAAAGATATGCATTCACATTTTTGTTTTTTGGGAAAAGAAACTTTAAAAGTAACCTCGAAAATAACAAATCTTTGTGTTGCCTCACATTGGTAATCATAAACAAAAGGAAGAAAGAGAGTCTTTCATGACCTCAGCATCTCTCAAAGCACTTTAAAGCTCATTGAATGTCTGTCAAGTGTTTTAGGAATGTAGCAGCCGTACTGTGCACAGCATGGTCACACAGGTATATGATTATGATAAGAATTTACTTCTGTAATGTTGATTGAGGCATAAATATTGTCTAGAAATGCCAGGAAAGTGCCTCTGCTTTTCTTGGCCATAGTTTTATGGAAACTTCTTTTCCACCTGTGAAATCAGGGTCACAGATGGAGAGAGTCAGACAGTCCAAGATGTACTGGACAGTCAACCTAGTTTAGTTTTGGGCTCAAGTTCCTGTTGTATCTAAGCCAAAACGATAAAAAAAAACATGTTTTTGTGATTTAAAAATTAACTGAAGGAAATACAACTGCTAGAAAAGTTGTGATATTGAGAAAATACTGAATACAGCATCTCAAGGATTGATGTCAGAACCTCTACTGTGCTTAATAAATTAATAATTTAAATTCAACTATGATGCAAATTAGTTACATTTGCAAGCACCAAATTTAATATTTTGGCAGTCACTCCATGGAAACAACCAATATACTACAAAGCTAAGCAAAATCCATAAACAGCAGAGTAATGGCAGATCAGACTTAGAGAAGACAAATGTAAGGCATTCTAACTCAATAGTAAAATCAGTTTGGTGACATTTATAGAGAATTTTTTCATTTTCTAGATGGATGATCTAAGTAAGGCTCCCTCATCCATATTTATCATGTGATATGTGAGTAAACAGCAGCAAGAAAAGCAACTGAAACCCATGAGAATTCCTATATTTATACTGTCTTCTGATGGATTACAGAACAAATACATCTCTGAAGAGAAGAATCACGTAGTTATCTCAGCATATCATTTAATGAGCAATTACTCATTCAGAAAGGCACACATTAGAGGAAAACACTTAATTTTTCCGAATCAGAACATAATTCTGTATGTGTACATTTGCTGTAGTCACGATTTTTACACAATTTTGTACCAATATTTAACTTTGAAACTCTTGGGCAAACATTGAGAATGGAATTTTTAAAACATCATTCTCAATATGTGAATGTTCCTGACAGTTATTGACCATTCCAATTGTCCTGAGGAAGTGCTGGACTGTCCTTTTGAATCTGTGTCGCGAAGGTGCTTCCATAATGATAGTTATCCTTTAGCATAGTCGTTCTATAGTGGCTTGCTAGGTTGTTTCAGAGGGCAGTTAAAAGTGGATCATATTGTAGGAAGAAGTCACATGCCTCAACAGGATAAGGATAATGGATTTCCTCCTGTTCAGGGCAATAATGAACCAGCTGGATTTTCATCACAATCTGGTATCAATCTTTTATTTCTACATTGTTTTTAAATAAATGCAAACTTTCAAATTGCTGCGCTGACATTTAAATTTGCACTCTTTAAATGCATAAATTATTAGACCAACTGCATGAATTTCTTATGGGTATTTATAACAATGCAGTAGCAATTTCATCCCAGTAGGTGGCATTTAGAGAAGGTCAGATTTTCCAAAAACTAACATTTTTTGCCTGTTATTTCAAATGAATACTGACAATTGATCTTTTAAATTTAATATTAAGTTCATTTTATGTTTACTTTCAGCCTTTTTTCCCCCTCCTGCTATGCACTTAGGCACTCGACCCAGATCTCTCTCTTATTCTGGTCAACACTCTTTTCTCCCACTTTGTTTCTTCTCCAAGAATTGCGTTGTTGTCTTATCTCTAATGTTTTGTAATTTTGAGTTCCACTTCACACTCTGCTCTTCATCATGTGTTGTCCCACTCTGTCTTGCTTTGCCCACATCACAGTTTAATGCATTGCCTGCTGTGCTTCATACAGCACCGACGACGTGATTCATTTCATTTTTGAATCCGAAACGTTCTACAGCTCAATCTACTTCATCATCATGGATTGTGTTGCTCTCAGATAACTGCTTCTATCATCATTCTCTGGATTCTTTCTGTTACTATCACTTCAGGCCTTGATGCTGTTTTCTTCGTTGTGATTTTAATTTTAGATATTTTCAAATGAACCTGTTCGGTGATGTTACGATACACCTTTGGAGCAGGCGGGACTTAAACGCAGGCCACCCAGTACAGAGGTAGGGACATTACCACTGTGTCATGTATTTTCTTCCTGGAATTCCCTGCTTTGCTATTGATCATTGTATTTATGGAGGGCAGGAGAGGTTGCTGAGAACTATAGTGTCAGAGCCTGAGGAAATAATCAGGAAGAGGGAAAAGTGAATGGATTTGTTGATACTGGGGAATGAGTTGCCATTGGGTAGAACTGGGTAGTGTCTTGGAGGGAGAATGACAATAAGGGCAAAGATCAGAAGGAGAATGAGTGGCTGTTGGGGAGGAAGAATGATTGGTTGTTGGAAAGAGGTGGTGCCAACTAAGGACCACAAATTTATATTTTCACCAGGCCTTCTGCTGCAAAAAGCTCAGTATATGGCCCTTCACCACTCTGCCTTCTGCCACATCATGATGCCCTGACCACCTACTTCTCAGCAAAGTAAATGTAAAAGCTGGAAGATAATGAGAGTACAGGAAGAAGAAGAAAATATACAAGTAATCAAAAACAAATTAACCGCATGTGGATGGCAAACAGATACCGAGCATAATATATGAACCAAATATCTCCAGCAACATCATAAGAGATTCAAATAGAGATTACTGGAAAAGATCAGCAGGTCTGGCAGTATCTGTGATAAGAAATCAGAGTTAACGTTTCGGGTCCAGTGACCCTTCCTCCGAATTGAGGTATCCACTAGTGTACAAATTGACCAAACTGAAGTTTGATGTTATAATCCATTGTTATACCACGAAACTGCTTTTGCCATCACAGAATATGTTCAACTAAATGGCAAAGTTGCAATTGAGGACACAAATTAGTTGAACCACATCTTGAGCAAGGAGAGGACTCAGCTTACCATTGGTTCAGGATTGGAGTTGATATGAAGCTGCATTGAGGGGAATAGAGATTGATTACTCAGTGACGGCGTGTCGGAACAAACATGAATATAGATAGTGGGACATTGAACAAGGGAAGAACAAAATATTAACTGTGGTAAGATGGTGAATTCTGCCCACAATCTGTCCTTGGACAGAAAGTTAACAGCACTGCAAAGTTAATGAACATGAAGGCGCCATATGGTGAGACTGTGCCAGTATAAATTAGATCAGTGACTGGTTGTACAGTTTGGTTTGGTTCAGTTTGGACCAGAGGCAGTAAATGACAGCAATAATTCTCATAATAGTATTTATTAATTTGCAGAAGTATATGCATGACTGGAGAAATGAATTTCTTGGGAATAGCTTTATCAGGGGTGACATGGGGAATCTCATTAGAAATTGGAAGAGGAGGGTGAACCAGGAACAGTGGAGCCAGCAAACGTGAGATAATTAAATTTGCAGGAGGCTAACTGTGGAGGTTGAAGGTAAGAAATGACAGCTGTTGAACTTCCGTGGTGCATTCGGGAACTGTTTACCAACTGAAAGAACGAAATGTTTTTTTTTGTCCCATGAAATGAGGCGTGAATGGTGAAGGGATAATCGATGAGTCACTAATGTGGACAAGTTATTGTAAGTGGAAGGGATACAATCAGAAGGAGCTGTGTGTGGCATAGATGAGTAGATCAGGTTGAATGAGGTAGGGACAATGCTCCGAAAGCTGATGTGTTCAATTAAACCTGTTGGTCTATAACCTGGTGTCGAGTGATTTTCGACCTTGTCACTCTAACAGAACAAGCTGGGCTGATGGAGGTACAGTGGTGTTGAACTGATGAGATACCGAATACACGGCTGGCTAGGAGACTGAGCATCATAACATGCAGTTGCAGAGATCAGAGCGTGTTAAAAACGAGAAATCTCACCAAACAGGGTTATAAATCTCGACAAAATGGGATTATAATAGTTTTCTTTGAGTGTCGGGGAAATTGCAGGCTCTAGTTGCCGGCGGGAAGGGTATGAGTTTGTGGTTTCCTGCGGGTAATAGAACTAGAGTGGTGTTAACAAGCTGACCGTGTCTGTGTGTGTGTGTGCCAAGGCTCGGACAGTAACACGAGGTTAAATGACCGGAGAGCAATTCCCCTCGAGGGCACGCCCAGCCCTGCCTGACACCTCCCTTACGTGCAGCCTGTTTTCCTTTGGCAGAGCGGAATTTGACAGCGAGAGGATGGGTTGCGTTTGAACTGTCTCACAGGTTGGTGCAAACGAAAAAAAAGCCATTAGAATATACTTAAAATTACACACCGGCTATTATGCACTTTTTTTTAGACTCGGGATGCAGTGAAACCAGAAAAAGCGACACTTGGTTTCTTTACCTGATGAATGCAAGAACCTTGTTTTTTTTTTCTCTCTCTCTTTAAAACCCAAAATGCAGCTATTATACTTCTGTCTGGGTGTGGGATGCATTCTTGGAGGATTTTTTTTTCAGGGAAAAAAAAAGCAATCGTTTTGTGTTTTGCGAATATTGTTTAAAAAACGGTGATATTTACTGGTAGTGTCTGTGAAAAGCGCAAGAAGGAAGCCCGGGGCTAGAAGAGAAATATATAGGATTGCAAGGGCCGAAAGGTCTGCGACTTTTGCATGTGTTACACTGGTTAAAATAACAATTGAACGTGCAAGATTTATCTTTAAAAGAAATAAATGAGAACAGTATTTGATATTTGGCATGTATTTTAAGTACATTTAATGCTGCCTCTCCAATAAGCAGTTGTCCTGGTTTCTTTATTCCTTTTTGGCTGTGTAGATTGCGTAAAATCCAAACCCCACGTTTAATCGAGATACTCCTGAAACCTTTTTTTTTGGCATGTTGTCATGGATTCCTGCAAACCGCTGGCAGTGGCTAACGGTGTGAATCACGGCGAGGTCGCCCCCTCTTTGTCCAGCCCGGAGAGAGCAGATTAGTCTTTCGCTGGTTGGCAGCAGAGTGAAGCTATTTAGATCATTTTCTTCCTGGCCCCTTGTTTTTTTTTGGGTGTGTGGGCACCTCTCTCAAGTCGCTGATTGATTTTTTTCTTCGCAGTTTGTCGGAGAAAACCCACACCAACCACGTTCCGAGTGAAGCAGAAGTGTGTGTGTATGCAGACAGCAAGACAAGGTAAGGATTACAATCTGAAAGAGGCGTGTACCCATCTCTTTACCCCCACCCCTCTGCAATGCCTGTACAGCATTGTGAGCATTGGGTTGATATGTACTGCAGGCGGTTGCTGCTAGTCTGTCACTAGGTTTGGGGCGACGGTGGAAGGTTCATTTTTAAACAAAAAGCAATTGAAATCCTGGTTTAAAAGCAACTCTGGAGTGAATAAGAGTCGTGCGTTGACGGTGAGATGGAGCTGGGAAACTTTCTGATCTGCTGTTTCTCAGGGTGTAGTCGATTCATAGCCACTGATGAGACCTGAACTGGTCACTATAGGCAGTAGCTGAGTAGACCATATCACACTTTTTTTTGATTATTGTGTTCAGACAGGTCGCCAAGGTTTGAGATGGGAGCAGTACTGTTACTCCCCTAACAGATTCAGACACACATCAGCTAAAATATGGACGAATAGGAGAGGTTACTGGTGTTTAACTGCACCGAGAGCAGTTGTTGCACACATTGTTGAATTTCAGGGGCTGCTAACCCTCCCTTGTATGTCTTTGGGTTTCAGTGTCAGCCAGGCTTATATCAGTTCACTGTCCTGGCTTTAATATTGCCTGCCCGGGCCACACAGATGTGTTTCAGAAACACAGAACAGCTGGAGAATCCAAAGTGCACCAGAGCTTATTGAAGCGCCCCATCTGATCACTGCACGAATACAAGTGAGCAGTTTGTTGCATAGCAACCTAGCATTTTAACACTTGCCTCCTTTTACCTCTTTCCCCCCCTACAAATCACTGCTAAATTTACTGTTCATATTTGGAAAAAAGTGAGATTATTTAAAGCTAATTACTTGAAGTAATTACGACCAGGTTGAAGGGTGATGGGCTTCACTCCCTTTCAAATCCCTCAGTCCCTTAAAGCAATTTTTACACTTATATCAGCAGGCAGCTGTACCACATGACAATGGAAGATGTCATTAACTTGATGAAAATGCAGAAGCCAATTTAAGGGTTTCTTGAGTAAAAGAACAAATAATAGCACCTACCAAGCCCCTCCCCCAAAAATATAAAAACACAACATCAAACACACACTGACCCAGGTAATATATACAGTACCTCAGAATTACAATGGTCCAGAAAGACCATTTGGCCCATCATGCCTGTACTGGTTCTATTATCTAAGGCCAATCTTGTGCCTTTCCCCTATATCATCCCTGCACACCATTTTGATCCAAATTGTCATCCGGTGCCCTCCAGGATGCCTCAATTGAACCTGCCTCCAGCATATTACTAGGCAGTGCATTTCATACCCGAACTATTCACTTTGTGAACAAGATTATTTTGCACCCTTTACAAGGGAAATAGTCTGTCACAGACTGGAAGAATAAAGGCTACATAATCTAAAAGTCCTTACAACACTGAGGTACTTGATGTTTGAACCTGTGGTTGGCTGGTATTCTCAGCAGCCACAGAACGTGTTGATAACTTTTCGAATTCTCAGTGAATGGTTGCTTTCCTAATTTGTTTTTTCATTGAATGCTATTTTTGATATGCAGAGGAAGAGAGCAAGAGTCTTTCAGTTTCAGCCTTTGCCAATCCATTCCCTTTTTCTCTCATCTGTTGCTCAAAAACAGCTTTTGAAATCTTGTTCAGTGTGCATTCATGAGCCTGGCTGTATTACCCTTCCAAGCTCACTAACTGGCAAGTGAGCCTTTCAGTTCCTACTGTGTGAAATTATCATATGGGTATAAATTAAACAGGTGATGCAAACTTCATGTCATTTGCTTGATTTCAACATGCTTCAATTGAAAGTGGTAGTTTCAGTGCAGATAGTTTTGCTTATTCTACATGGGTCTCTCACAGTTTGCTTTAATTGGAGGTCAGGTGACCACTAACTTTTCAGGTCCATGTTTCTTTTTAAAAGTCAAATTTGTCCGTGAACAATCTGATGGAAGTTAAAATTCAAAAGCCCACATTTACCATTATTGGAACAAGTTTTTTTGTTTTAAGTCTCTACAAGGTATGAGCTCAAAAAAGGTTGGGTATTAAACCACATTATCTGTTTAACATGCTTAATGGGGCAAAGTGCTACGAAGACACGTATGAACTAGAGACAATGGTTCGTTCTGCTCTTCCACCATTTGGTAAGACCATGGCTGATCTGATAGTGGTATCAATTTCATTTTTTTGTTTTCTTCCCAAAACACTTGACTTCAACAAATTGTCTAGTCTTCTTGCTTCTTGAAAGTAAGCATTGCAAATCTTAACCAGCTTCGGTGTTTTTGAGGTGCATCTTAATACAATTGTAATATATATGCAAATTTAAATATCAAATGTATTCAGTTGAAATTTTTGTCAAAACCTGAAGCAATTTACATTCTTAATTTTAAAAAAAACAGCAAAAACACACGAGACTTGTTAATGATATTTCAGGTCCTTTGACCTATCACTGTTTCTAGTGAAAGGTTAAAATTTATCATTTTTCTTATTACCTGTTCTGAAGTTGATTTCAAGCTTCTTTTTATATTTTATGTTTCTATTATCCACAGTATTGTATTTAAATTAAGGACTTTTAGCCAGTTAGATTGTTAATTGCAGGAAAAGTCTATCTTCTTAGGCCAAATACATTCTTCAAAACAATCTTTCAAATCTTGCACTAATTTAAAATACTAATATTACAATATTATCACTGTGTATCAGGATAAGCATATTTTCATGGCCAAGAGTTTAATGGTGCCAATTATTTACAAGTATGTTTGTACTTTTTCCATTATTTCTCTCTATACTTCACCCTGACGAGTTGAAATTAATTTTCTTTTCCTCCCTCTTCTCCTTGCCTCCCTGCCATTTATTTCTGCTCATTACCCTTTATGTAGCAGGTTTTGTGATTCTATTTCACTGGCCCTACTACTTGAATGCATTTAAATTAAGAAATAAAATTGCCCTCCTGCTTCCTCCACCTCCATCAGATGTCTTCATTATGAGACAACGTTCTTATCTACCCTTAACACCTCTGAGCTGACGTTGAATAGTAGATCGTTTCTTGCACACGTGTACACTGGAAATGTAGATTATAAAACGTGGCATATTCTTGTGCATGCATTAAAACCTAACGTATGCAGTGGGCCATGGAAATTATCATTCTTTAGATGGAACACAGATTTCTGCACATTTACGGTTTGTTTGCTTACTGAGTTAATGTTTCATTCAATCTTTGACTGTGAGAATAATGAAGTATAGATAAAGAAGGCCTGCAGTACACACATTCCCTATGGGTATATCACTTAGTTTGTGGTAAGAGTGGGCGGTTGTGGAGTCATGCTCTTGGATGATGTTGAAGTTTTTTCACATAATTCTGTGGGTGAGGGATAATCACCAGGTTGTTCTTTAATAGACTGTGATGTTCAGCAGTGATGGATTCTGGTTCTGTGGGTTGGTTGATTTAAATCCATTCTGCATTAGATGTTCTGTTCGTGAAAATAAAACTTCTAATTATTGAGCCAGCTGCTGCAGGCAAGGTTTTCTGGCTCTCAACTTCAGAACTGCCAAAAAAAAAATGCTTTAGCACTCCACCAACAAGTAAATTCTAACTTGGTTTTTGTTGAATGTGTTGTTTTGCTTTCCTGCTACCCAGCCAGCAAGTTGTCTTTGCTAAATTAGTCTTCCAGTTTAAAACTCAGTGAAGTGCATATGGCATCTTTCAACCAGCTCTCAAACTTCTGTTATGCCAGAAGAAAGCTCCAATGCCTGAAAATTACTTTTCATATTCAAATATATAAGAATACAAAGATCCCTTTGAAAAAAAAATTTAAAATGTTGCCCTTTGTCTGAAATTTAGTGTAGTTTGAACTCTCTAACTAAGTTTGCTTGTGGCAATGACTTCAGCTTTATTCCATGATTTTTGGCTGTCTTATTGGCAGAAATTCTGAGTTGGAGTTGCACGATGGGGCAGCTGTTCTGCTGTTAAAGTTCCATTTAAAAAAAACAGAATTTCTAAATATTGGAAATGAGCTCCTTAATTGTTATTTACTGGAAAGAATGTGTCTTTCTGCAGGTGTTTGCTGCAATTGGCCAAATGTTAAACTTTTATGATTTGGAATTAGTGAAAATTTAACACTTTTCATTGGTTAAACCTTTTCAGTAGAGTTTGTATTGTTGGTTTATTTTGCAAGAGCCTTAAATTGAAGGGAGAAAATGCAGTTGGCACTCATTTCTTAGCATGCCAGTTTTGGATGCCTAGCAAATAAAAGCAAATAAATCATTGCACATTTCATAATTAATTCTATTGTTCAGTGTCAAAATGTGCTAATACATCTGACAGCGTATTTCCTTTTTACTGTTACAGCTACAATTTTGACTTGAGCTGATGGGGAGGTTGTGGGAGTGGAAGGGGAGAGACAATTGAATAAGAGTGAAGTATGTATAATTAACCTGCATTAGATTTCTTATAGACATCACAACATCTAGTTCTTGAATTCAATCATGCGTTGGAAGTACCAGTCCTATATATTTTTATATTGTCTGTGACAGGCAGAACAATTTTCACATTCCTTCTTGGAAATCGTTTCTTGTGTGAAATAAACATCAACACTTTATCTCTGAAATTGACTGTTGAACAGTATTATCTTCAGAATATTCGACCTTGGACCGGGAATTTCAGTTCAAAGCTGCGTAAGATTGATGGTATTTTGATAGTACACAGTTTCGTAGAGACAGTTGTTCATGTCGCACATATATGTTGGATTGTGCAACAGACTCTGCATTTGTGTCCAAAGATTTGCATTGTTCATTGTCAGTTTCCTTTAAAGGAAGTAGACAAACATGAACAAGTTTTACATATTCACAGGTTATTCACAAAGGCTGAGCTTTAAACTTTGTAAAGGGAGGATAAGAAGACAAATTAGAATTAATAATTTAATGCAGGAAGTGGCATCTGTATAGTAAAATGCCAAAAAAGATATTCTTAATTTTGAGGGTTGGCACGGTGGCTGAAGAGAAACAATTTGGAGGAGTGTGACTGGTGGTGTGGAAGAGGAAACTTCCTAGATTCTGGAATGCTGGAAATAGCCAGTTAAACTGCAAGTATAGTGGACTGGAGGATAGCTAATGTGGTTCCTTTGTTCAAGGAGGACAGCAAGGATAGGCCAGGTAATGACAGAGCAGTTAATCTGGTATCAGTGGTAGGGAAAATTATTGGAAAAATTTCTGAAGGATTATTCAATATTTGGAAAGGTAGTGATTGATCAGGGATAGTCAGCACAGATTTGTTAGAGGGAGATAGTGAATGACTCAGACACTTACCTTTTTTTTGAAAAGGTGACTAAATATATTAATAAGGGTAGTGCAGTTGATGTGAGTTACATGCACTTCACTAAGGACTTTGACAAGTTCCCACATGTAAGACTCGTCCGAAAGGTAAGAGCCCATGGGATCCAAGGCAATTTGGCAAATTGCATTCCAAATTGGCTTGCAAATAGGAAAGAATGATAGAACCCTGAGTCTTGAATACTGAGAAATTAAGGGATTTTGGTGTGCAAGTCCATAGACCCCTGAAGGTATCAGCACAGGTAGATAGGATGGTGAAGAAGGCATACAGGATGTTTGTTTTCATTAGCCCATACATAGTCTGTACAGGAGCAAGGTATTCTTGTTACAGCTTCACAAAACCTTGCAAGCCAATTTGGAATGCAATTTGCCAAATTGCCTTGGATCCCATGGGCTCTTACCTTTCGGACCAGTCTTACATGTGGGAACTTGTCAAAGTCCTTAGTGAAGTGCATGTAACTCACATCAACTGCACTACCCTTATTAATATATTTAGTCACCTTTTCAAAAAAAAGGTAAGTGTCTAGTCATTCACTATCTCCCTCTAACAAATCTGTGCTGACTATCCCTGATCAATCACTACCTTTCCAAATATTGAATAATCCTTCAGAAATGTTTCCAATAATTTTTCCAATAGGCCACAGATGGAAAACTATGCAGTTCTGGTCGTCACACTATTGGAAGGACATGATTTCAGTGGAGAGCGTACAGAGGAGATTCACCAGGATATTGCCTAGCATGGTCTCCATTAAGAGTAGAGACTTGATGGGCTGGATTTGTATTCCTTGGAACAAGGAAGCTTGGGGTAGGGGTGTTCTGTTTGAAGTATACAAAATTGAGAGGCATAATCAAAGTAGATTGAGAATCTCTTCCCCATGGCACACGTGTCTAAGACCAGAGGGCATAATTCTAAGGTGAGGAGCAAGTAGTTTAAAGGATATCTGATTAGGTGAAAAAAAAATCCTTTGTGGAGTAGATGCATGGAATGTGCTTCTTGTGAGAATGATGAAGGTAAGCACTCTTGCAACATTTTAAGCAGCATCTGGCTAAGTAATTAAAATGTCAGGGCATAGTAGGCTATATGTATAGTATGCCATGTGCAGGTCAATGGGATCTGTGTGGTTTGATGCATAGAAATGGTGAGTTGAAGGGCCTGTTTCTATGCTGTATGACTTCTGTGAAAGTAATGTATGGCAATTGATAGTCAAATGAAATATTTACTGTTACTGAAAATTGATAAGTAACCTGGTCTGTATAGAATGTATCTAAGTTGCTAAAAAGAAACAAAGGTAGAAACAACAGAAGTATTGGTCACAATTTTTATTGAATGCAGGATTAGTGTTGGAAAACCAGAATGGACAGTTGTGATGCCACTATTCATGAAAGTAAGAGGGATAAATTGGAAAAGGACAGGCCAGTCAGCTCAACACGGTCATGAGGAAATATTGAAAATATTATTAAGGACAAAATAAAATATCATTTCAAAAAACATGGCTTAATTATGGTGCGACAGCATATGTTTTTAAAGACGAATCATGCCTGATTAATTTGTTCAAATATTTTGAGTTATGGAGAAGGTTGTTCAAGTAATTCTACAATCAATGGATCAAATCTAAGCTCTGCAGTCCTGCCACAACCAGTTTTGTGAATGTTGGTGGACAATTAACAACTCATTGGAGGAGGAGGCTCTGCAGATACCCCTGAAATCAATGACGGAGGATCCCAGAACATTGTTGCAATTGCTTCAGCATTATCTTTTGCAGTAATCTTCAGCTACAAGTTTGAAGTGGATGATTCATCTTGGCCTTGTCTGGAGGCCTCCAGCATCACAAATGCCAACCTTCAACCAATTCAATTCATTCAATGAAAAGCTGGAAGCTACTAAGTCTATAAACCCTGACAACATTGGGGCAATAGTATTGAAGACTTGTGTTCCAGAACTTGCTAAATCCCTAGCCAGCACAGTTATAACTCTGGTGTCTACCAGGAAATGTTGAAAATTGCTCATATATGTCTTGTGTGCACAAAAAAAAATCATCCAAGCCAATTATTGCTCCATCAGCCTACTCTCGATCATTGGTAAAGTGATACAAGGGGATTGTCAGTAAATGCCATCAAGCAACCCTTACTTAGCAATAACCTGCTCAACAACTTCAGTTTGGATTCCACCAGAATCAGCGAGCTCCAGACCTCATGACAGCCTTGGTTCAAATGTGGGCAAAATACCTGAAATCCGCTGGAGAAGTGAGAGTGGCTGCCCATGACATTGCGACAACATTTGACCATGTGTCACAGCCAGGGCTCTAAACAAATTTAGAGTCAATAGCCCTCTGGACAGGGGGAAGCTCTCCATTGGTTGAAGTCATACCTAGCACAAAAGGGATATCGTTGTGCTAGTTGGAGATCAGTTATTGCAGCTCCAGTACATCATTGCAAGAGTTACTGGGGGTAGTTTCCTAGGATCAAACATCTTCAGCCATTTCTTCAATGACTTTCCCTACATCATTAGGTCAGAAGTACAGATGTTTGCTGATTGCATTTGAATTCCTTAGGT
This sequence comes from Rhincodon typus, assembly GCF_021869965.1. Classification (NCBI taxonomy): domain Eukaryota; kingdom Metazoa; phylum Chordata; class Chondrichthyes; order Orectolobiformes; family Rhincodontidae; genus Rhincodon; species Rhincodon typus. The sequence goes on along the minus strand of NC_063347.1, from coordinate 46,917,539 downwards.
ACTGGTGCAGACCATATGTAAATACAGCAAGGCCTAAATAATATCTGTTTGGGCTGATAAGTCACATGTAACGTGTACCAGGTAAATGACCATCTCCAACAAAAGAGAATAGCCATTAGCCTCTGACACTCTAAGGTAGCACAGTCGCTGAATACTCCGTTATCAACATACTGGGGGTTACCAATGACAACACCAACCATATTGTGATGTAAACTCTGGGATATATATATTTTAATGTAATTTATTTCAAGATTGGATTCTTGCAGTCTGCATTAGAGAGACACTAGGGCTTTTCTGTGTGTCTGAAGTTAGTCATTAACTTTTAAGTATTTCTGTAGCCAAAGTGATATCTTTTATAAGTTTTTGAGGCTTAGCTTTAGAATTTACATTTTGTGTGCATTAGTAGGCTTATGACTGAACAAGATACTGCCCATATTAGAAGTCCTGTAAAGTCCTTAGATGAATAGTGCTGTATAGATCAGTGTTTCTAAGAAAGGAAAGATGAAGTGAAACCGGATTACCTTACAGTAAAGAATTAGTGTTAGTCGCAGACCAGCCATATTAAAATAAGTTGTTCAATCGGTTGTTAATTTGCTTGATTAGTTGTTAAATTTAAAGCTGAAACAGATAATTTTTTGTTTTGGGCCAAAGGCAGGTATATGGAGTTAGACCACAGATGAGTCATGATCCAGTTGAATGGTGGAACAGGCTCCAGGGCCTGAATGACCTACACTCATTCCTGTATTTATATCATACACTGAAGAGGTTACTTAAAGCTGAGTACTTTTAGCTCAGTTGTATGAGTAAGTCCAAGAAAAAGCTATCTGGAGTTGTAGTCTATAAGTTAAAGTCACAAGGCACACAAACCTACTGAGAAATTTGAGACCAGGACTCTGGTGTGGGTAACATATGTTTTTGGATACTGTAACAGTGTGGTTAAAATACTGTACGACAGTTATTTCTGTTTTCAATTTTTTAAAGGAGGGTTTTCAGATTAATAGGATTATGCTTTTGCCATGTGAGTAACACTTTTGGATTTTTTTGATATCAGTAGATTTTTTATTTGTTTTTTTTTAACTTTGATTTATTTTGTTAATAAGCTTCCGTTTTATTATTAAAGTGATAATATGCAATGCTACTGAATGTTTCAACATGCTAACCCTTTGTTGAAACCAAAACAATTGAAAATATGATTTATCAAACCAGATTTCAGTCTGGCATCTGACTTTCTAGTGGTAACATCAGCTGTGATCAAAACAATAAAAATATTGCTGCTACATGAACAGGTCAGAGGTTGGGAATCTTACAGTGAGTAACTTACCTCCTGACTGCCAAAGCCTGCCCATCAATGAAAAGATATAGGCCAAGAGTGTGATTGAAATACTCCCCACTTGTCTGGATGAGTGTTGTTCCAACAACACTCAAAGATTGATGCCATCCAGGACAAACCAGCCCATTTGTTTGGCACCACGTCTTCAAACATTTACTCCCTTCACAAACAACATGTAATAGTAGCAGTGTGTATCATCCACAAGATGCACTGCAGAAGTTCACCAAAGATCCATAGACAGCACCTTCCAAACCCACAACTGCTGCCATCGAGAAAGGAAAAACACAGCCAATAGATAAGAACACTACCACCTGCAAATTCTCATCCAAGCCACTGTCACCGTACTGACTTGGAAAAATATTGCTGTCCCTTTAGAGTTACTAGGTCAAAATTCTGGAACTCCATTTGGAGGCTTGTTTTAAAAAAAAGTTCATTGAATTAAAGGGAAAGTAGCATTATACCTATAGAATTGACTCAATTTTTCATATGGAAGATGGTTTGTGTGGTATTCCTCAAGGCTCAGTTTTGGGTCCATTACTGTTTTCTGCCAAACAGTCCCCGACTGTAGTATAGGGATCAGCATTTTGAAGTTTCCAGTTGACATAAAACTTGGAGCATAATGGATCGTGATGAAGATAATTGTGGACTTCAGGACAGCTAAATCGTCAGAAACTTGGCAGATGAAGTTGAGTGTGGAAAAGTGTAAAGTTATGCATTTTGAGTGAGCTAATATAGAAATATAACTAAGAATGGCATGATGTTGAAGACCACAAATAGTTTGAATTTCATTCAGACATATCCTTAAAGATAGCAAGGCTAATTTTTTTTTTCAGTGATTTTAAAATAAAGTTACTTGGCCTTACGTGTAAAATGTAAAAGCTTTACCAATCAGGGGTTCTGTAGCTGAAATATTGTGGATAGTTCTGACACTGGACCTCAAAAGGAAGTAATATGCTCTAACAGGTACACAGTCTCAATTTCAGCACCCTGGGGACTGGAGCTGAGCCAGATTGCAAAATCCAGAAATATCTGCATCAAGCTGTGTGTGGTTCAGGTCAGAAAGGGCTGAGTGGGATCAAGGGTTGAGTGGAGCATGGGAAAGAGTGGAACACCAAACGGCAGAGCCGATAACTAGCCTGCACCCATACAGCATCAATACAACACCTAAACACTTGTCCAAATGAAGGATGATGATGAAAATGTTTTCTTTTTGGGTGCTGCTGGTTTTTGGGTAGCCATATTTGGTGTGCTGTATGTGCAGATCAAGGAATATGGAAAAATACTGACATCTGATGGACAGAAACTTGTTGACTTTGAGGAAATTTCAGATCTGTACACAATTCAGCATTCAAGAACTCCAGACTGAAAACTGGGAGGATAAAAAATAATGCAAGGCAAACTCAGCAGGACAATGATATCTTTAGAGAAAAGTCATTACTTATGGTCTCATTTGTTTCATTTCAAGTGTTATCAGAATTGATGGTCAGTCCCAGTAGTCCATTCCTGGCTAGCTGACTGGAAGTTCAAAATCTTAAATTAGTTATTAAATATTTTGAGTAAATGAGCCAAATTTCATAGTAAGCAAATATCATTAAACAGACATTTTGTTTTATGAATTCAAATAAAATATGTTTAAGATGATGTGGCTTTAAGAGGTGTGTTTTGTCCTGGTTTCTTTTAGACAGAGGCAGGTACTGAGCAATCTATGAAGATAAACAACTTGTGATGCATGGGGTGCTTTTTTAATGTAAAAAGGCTAGAACAATAGATGCAGCTTGAATGGGTGTGGTCAAGCTCCCACCTACAGAAGCTTTTTTTTTCAGCAGCAGTTGCTATTGGGGTCTTCTTCAAGCTATATTTTTCTCTTTTAAATACAGCCAAAAGCTGGGGGTTCTTTCTGGGCTGCTGAATTACATGTGAGACAAATCTGTTTTCTGAATTTGCCTTTTGTCAAGGGTGTGTTTATGGGATGTGGCTACATTAGAACAGTTCATTAGTAATAGTTACTGTATCTATTATTCTGTTAGATTTTCCAGTAGAGGAGTTGTTCTAAATTTCTTCTATCTTTTGTTGCATTTTCACTATAGTGTTTGAATAAATTGTGCTTTGCTTGACATCAAGTAGTTTGACCAATTGAGTTGCATCTGGAACACAGCACCTCACATTTATCTTTAAAATAAGAAAAATTTAGGTCTAGTCTCTCTCCTTAATATATTTTGAGGGGGTCTAGATATATAGTCTAGAACAATATATCAAAGCACAAAGACCTTTCTTTTTTAAGAATTAACATTTTCAGTATGATTATTTAAATTGTATTTGGTTATGAAATGACAGGAATAATCAGGCACCAATCTCAATTAAGTTATATGTGTATTGCCCTAGAGTTTCAGCTTTTTGCTTATCAGCAACACCATTTACCTCAAATAATCTGAAAGATTGAGAAATTTCAAGCGAAAACTATATACAATCCAAATGTAGAGTTTCTGACTTTTTGAGCTAGGAAACCAATGTACAAAACTGGGCCATGCTTCAGGGTGAATTAATCACCCTGGCGAGTTTCCGACAACGTGACCTTTCTCTGAGACAGTCGTAAAATAAAGCATTTTTTTTGATGTAAGGAGACTAATACACACGTTTTAAAGGTAATTTATTGCAGTGATATTTTACTTATTTAAAATAAGATTACTTACTGCTGAACCAAATGCTGATTTAAAGATGTTTAATTTTTGCAACCTTCCATTTTCAGCTGTATTATTACAGCCACATTTGACTACTTCACTTCAATACGTCAAGAAAAAGAATACAGACGTCTTTTGTTTTTAGAAAGGAATAGAAAACATTAAGACTATCAATTGCTGTGAGTTTACGACATATTTTCCATTTGGCATTTTGAAAATGGGAACTTGAATAAAATGCAACTTCGTTAATTCAGTAGATTTTATGTTCAGGTTGCCAATTGCATCTGAGATGGAAAGATTTAGTATACCAGGGCTTGCTTTTGTATTCCAAATGTGTAAAATATAACAATGATTAGAATAAGATACCAAAGAACTGTATATACTGGACATCAGAAACAAAAACATTTTGCTGGAAGAACTCAGCAGGTCTGGCAGCATCTGTGGAGAGAAAACAGAATTAATATTTTGGGTCCAGTGATCCTTCTCCAAAACTGATTTGTAGCTAGGAAAAGTGTGATATATATATGCTGAAGATGGGATAGGGAGCCGGAGTTAACAATAGGTGGATATGGAGCTCGGAGAGAGAGAAGAGACAGACAGTGAGCAGGCTAGCTGTTCAAAAGATATGCTTATGGCTCAACAAACATTACAACCAGAGCAAGTGGACACTGAGGCGCAGATACTGTCGGGAAGTAAAGAGCCATGGAAGCAGTTTAAACTGGGGTTGCAGCAACAGTAACATCACAAAGACAGGATTAAAACAACAAAGAAGCAATTTAAAAGCTTCGAGTCAAAGTCTAGCAGAAGAAGAAAGCAAGAAGATTGAGGCTATGATAAAAGCAGGAGATCCATCACTTAAGCTGCATTTCAGGCAACGAGAATTTAAGGCCATAGGCACTAGGCTTGATTTGGGAATGTACTGGTAAAGGGTAAACATTCTTTATTAGGTTGTGAAAAATGGGAAATCATGCATTTGAATGCAGTAAAGCATAAAACTTCTCTTTGACCACAAACATGGGAAATCCCCATTAAGTAGTACCAAGTTAAAATGTTCCTGTATTGTAATGTTTAAAAGCCTTTTAAGACAGGTAAACATAGCAGCATTGCTATTTTGGAAGAACTAAGAATCTACTTGGAAAGAGATTATAGCAGCATCAATATACTGCAAGATTAAAAACCTTTAAAGCCAGGATTAAAATGGCATTGAGGTACAGCAGAATTCTTTTTTAAGAAACTGCTTTAAGAAGAATAAATTTAATCTTTTTTAGTAAGAAATGGAAGAGATCTGTTTTAAAATTCATTCTGGCTGGCAGCATTTCATTCCAGAGGTGGGCCAAATAGAAGTCAGAATTGGACATCCTGGAGAAAACAGTCCTTGAGATTCAGAATTGTTTCCAAATTGGACACAACTACAAGTTAATAGAATAGTTAATAACAAGACTCTTTTATTCAAAAAATCAAGACTTGAAAGGGCACAGATACTTGTGATTTTAAGTTCTTTGAGTTATTGGCAATCACTTTATTTTTAATCTGAGCACAAACAAAATGCTTGCAAGAGCAAGATTTAACAGAAGATTCAGCATCCAGGGAATCCATGGGTTCATTAGTAATCTCTTCATTAATGATCACACAGATTAGTGGAAAATGGAGACCATTGAGCTTTGAAACCAGAATATGTGTGAGACATTGTTGGAATTATTGATGCATCTTGGTCAGATCTATTACAGTTCAAAGAAGATTTGACTTTAGGAAACACTATCCAGAGTGTGCTGAAAGGGGATAGATTCAGGGAAGAACCCTGAGAAGAGAAGGATAACCTTGCTCTTCTGTTTAATCTATTCAGTTTAGAAGGTATAAAAACTCCAAAGGCTGAAGCCAATATCAAGAGTAGGCTAGATAGCAAGAGTCACTTTCAGTGCTGTGCAGCATGGAGCCTCACAGACACAACTCATGCCTACCTATTTAAAAAATGCTATGTTTGTAAGACGATGAGTTAGTTCTGGGAGATGTGCAAAATAGGACACAGTTACAGAGCAGCAAAAGATGAAATGACTATTCATGCAAACGTGTTAATAAGGGAAAGACATTGGTATTAGAAGAGACACCCAACGCATTTGAAGCGGCAACTGGTGATCAGATTAATTCAGTTTGATAGATTCTTTCAATGTCAGTGGACATCTGATGAACTTTAAGCTTAATACAGGGGCGGGTGACTCTCAAATAGATCTTTTTATGATGAATGAAGAAACAGTTGGAGTCTACAGAAATTAAAACTCCAGGTTGAACGGATTTCAAGATTAAAGGTATGTTAGAATGAATGCTGCAGCACTATGGTGTAAATTCACCATTGACCCAGAGGACCATAAGGTTGCTTTCTTACTAGAGAGAGATGATGGGTAGGGAGTTTAATCTGAGGGTCACCACACCTTGGGTAAGGTTGAGAAAGCAGGACCTTCTTGGTGTGAGAATTGAACTCAGGCTGTTGGCATCACCTTTTATCACAAACCAGTTTCCAAGCCAACTGTCCCCGGTTCCATAAAGTCATAAAGTAGAGAACAAACACGTAATGCACAATTGAGACTCCTCATTCTTGAGTGTACACATGTTTTGATCTCAACATTGTTGCTGCAGCAGAAGGAATTAATCCAGTTAGAATTGGTCAAGATCAAACAGGTCAAGAGAGACCAAGTTATTGTCAAGTCTGTCTAACAATAAAATTCAAGTAACTGAAACCAGCTAAGTTTGAAAGAAGATACAGGTGAGGAGGTAAAGAATGAGCAGTACAACCCACTTTTACCTACAATCTTTAAATGAAGTAGTTCAAGCATCAATGTAGCCTGGTGAACAGTGTGTAATAGGAGATTCAAATTTGGTATCAGTTGATGAAACAAGCCAAGTTCAGCGGAAATGTTTCAATTGTGTGTCTTCCAAGGAGGAATTATCAGGAGCAGCAACAGAGCTGAATCAGCAGTAATCTCAAGTAGTGTGACTGAAGATGTGGAAATGTTGGATTAACCTGTAAAGCAAACACAGTGAATGAAGATGTGTAGCCTTATCTAGAAGTTAACGTCAAGTGCTTATGTACAGATGTAAGCTAGATTGCACATAATTCCATGGGGACCAATTCTGAGGTGCAGTAGTCAAAATTCTCAGATTCAGGACAAGGTCAAGAAGAAAATGACCCGGTCCAGAAATCCAGGATGTGCAAAAAATACTTGTTTCAACAAAGCAGCCTCTTCTGTGATGGAAATTCATGTAGTTAAAAGTCCCCTAGATGAAATGGCAACTATCTGATATAGTTGGGAAGAGTTCCTCTGTGAATAAAATTCAGGAGATTCAGGGACCTCCAGATAAAGTAGAGAAACAACTGCATGGTTTATGCTATCTTCAGTGAAGGACATCCAAGAGATTAAAGGTTTTCCAGTGTGGAGAGACATCTATGGACCATGCCAGGTCAAGAACAGAATCCGGGTTAACAGTCCCCAAGCCAAAGACCTACCAATCTTCCAAGTCAAAAGTGAAAGCATTCTGGAAGGATTGTGAAACGTCTGCATCATCTGTAGTTATGACATTAGAGGCTTAGGGGGAGATGGGGTAATGGCAAATGCAGTTATGTATATCAATGTATATATGTTGATTATTGGAAGAAAATCTTAGGTTGAGACAACGTAAGAGGCAACAGTTCTGCAAGGGTTAGTATTGGTGACCGCATTAAACTCCACCCAATATAATGTCAAACAACATGGATATGGAAAGGCAGACATGTTAGGGTCTCATTGTCTGAAGACCTTGATCCACAGCTTTCCTAATCGACTTGGTAGCAATGGCTGACTTATTCAAGAAATTGTAACTGTAAGGTTTTGGAGTAGATCTGTAGCTCAGGTTGTGGGTGTTGAGGTTGGTTGGCTCGCCGAGCTGGTTTGTTGTTCCGCAGACATTTCATTACCGTGCTTGGTAACATCCTCAGTGCAGCCTCTGATGAAGTGTCGATGTGTTTTCCCGCCTGGTTTTTAAACTCTGGGGTCCGTTGCGATGGATTGCCTCACTTCCGGGTTTCCTCCTTAGTGGGGTGTATATGGGGTCGAGCTCAATGTGTTTATTAATAGCATGCTTCGTGGAGTGCCATGCTTCCAGGAATTCTCGTGCTTGTCTCTGCCTTGCCTGTCCCAGGATCTTGATGTTGTCCCAGTCGAAGTCGTGGTTCTCCTTGTCCATGTGGACGACACCAAGATCCTGGGACAAGCTAAGCAGAGACAAGCACGAGAATTCCTGGAAGCATGGCACTCCACGAAGCATGCTATTAATAAACACATTGAACTCGACCCCATATACATTCCACTACGGAGGAAACCCGGAAGTGAGGTAATCCATCGCAACGGACCCCAGAGTTTAAAAACCAGGTGGGAAAACACACCACTTCATCAGAGACTGCACTGAAGATGTTACCAAGCACGGTAACGAAGCGTCTGCAGAACAACAAACCAGCTCGGCAAGCCAACCAACCTCAACAAATTGTAACTGATTAATGTCATGCAATAAAATAAATGCTGTTTAAGATAAGAGGCTCTTTCTCAATAAGACTCATTAGTAGCTTTATTCTCCATTGTAGACCAACTGGATTCTTAGAAATAACCAAGGAAGGAGGTCAGTGCCAGCAATCTACCCCAAACACAAGGTAGTGTTGGTTAGCACAGTTGCATGTACAACAGGTGTTGATTTATTTTTCTCAGAAACACGACTCTTAATTTAAAAAAAGTTTTTTTTTAAAAATCCATTTTCTTGAGAGAAACATCATAGTAGCTTTATATGGATGAGTTGTAATCACCTTTCTGTTTCGTTTTGGTACAGTGCAGAAATAAATCACAAATGTGATTTTTATTTTACATAATTTAAGAAGTAAAGTTTGAAAGCTATATCCAAAGCTTCATGCCTATTGTTCAGGCGTTTAGCATCCTTTCAAAAGAAAGTTAATGATTTCCAAGGTTTCTTTTCTCAATGTATAGATTTTTTTTTGGTTCTTATTTGCCTATTTGTTCACACAGACTACTAAGTGGTTTCTTGTGGATTTAAAACTTGGAGGCAAAAGACATCTGATTCCTGTTAACAGAGCTCAATGAGTGGAATTCAAGGCAAAACTTCTAAAATGGGATTGACCAAACTGTATTTGTTCTTGCAGAGTGTGATAGTCATTCAGTGACTAGTTGAACTACATTACAGGATAAAAATAGTCATGCATTTGGAAGAGATAACAGGGTTGAGCTGGAGGAACACAGCAGGGCAGGCAGCATCAGAGGAACAGGAAAGCTGACGTTTTGGATCGGGATCCTTCTCATTTGTATCTGCATTTGTAAATCATGTTTCAGAATGTCCAAAACATTTTTAAACCACTGAAGTTTTTTTTTTGAAGTGCAATCACTGTTGTGATACAGGAAATACAACAGCCAGGTAGTGCACAGTTTGAAAGAACAATGATTAATTGTCCCTTGAACTCTACAATGAACAACACCGTAAAATACAGTGAAAAGCTTCAACTGTCGCTACAATCCAGCGCCACTTTAAGAGTTTAAGAATAAAAAGATAAAGCTGAAAGAGTCCATCTTTGCTCCGCCACTTCCTCCATGTGAACTGAGCCAGCTGACCAATGACATCTGAGCCACCACCTCCCTGCCAACTGCACTGGATCCATTCTTAAGGTGCCATCTCTTCGTCTCTGGGCCCACATCGTTGACAGGACACAGCGTGAAAATATCAATTGGAGAGTAGCTAAAAGATTTCTTTTTGGTACGTTGACTTAAGAATGACTGATAGTCAGGACTCCAGGAATGATTCCCCTGATCTTTGATATAGTGGGATCATGTCTTTTAGATATACCTAACAGAACAGATGAGGCACCATTTTAACATTTCGTCCAAAAGATGGTAGCACTGAGAGGAGAGCACTTCTTTGTTTTTGTCATGTGAAGAAGAGTCCTTTTTACAACCATGAGGCCCAGCTTGCAGGCCACACTGTCTCCGAGGTGTTTCCAAGCCCAAGCACCGGGGGCTTCTATCCACACGACGACAGAACAAAAATTAATCCTGTTCCTGACTATTTTAAAATAACCAAATGCATTTCCTGGTTTAAAAAATATCTAAGGTTAGAAGGGAAGCAAGTGATGGCTGTTAATTCATTAATTGATGAGGAAGAGAACTAAAGGGCAGATATATACAATAAGCTCTCTGCACAAAGCCTTTGCTTCAATGCTCTCAATGCCTTTAGAGGGAGGTGGGCTCCATAGGGAGCATTCAGTGCTTTATTTCCCCTTCCAACTCCATTTTGACCTAGCCTCTTGTTGCTCTCCCTCTCCCCCAGCCCCACCCTCCATTTTGATTCTTTGCATTGCCCAGAATGGACGTTACATGGAAGCTTCTAATTGGCTGCACAGGTGATTACTGGCGATGGTTAATTTTTTTTTGATAAAAGTGACAGTGATTTGGTGTGGGAAAGACATTCGATTATGTGTGATAACGTTCCAGGATATGAAAGAGGAAAGAAAGCCTTTGTCACCCAGTGTGGAGGGGTGTGAGCAGATCCTCATGAGTCTGCTCCCACACCTGGCCAGGTTGGCTCTAAACAGGTCCAGCCAGGGGGCTGTGGAGGGGTTTCTATCTGCTGACTGTTTACCCCTTTTCTGTGATCATGTTTGCACCAGAGCGTCCTTGGAGAGGGATCATGCAGTGTCCACCAATGATCTTGATGCCTTTAGAGAGAGGTCCGCACTATGGTGGATGCTGTACTTTATCTCTCCATCCAACTCCATTTTGATTTAACCCCCTCTCCCTCTCCCTACCTGCCCATTTCCTTCTGGTTTGCATTTCTCTTCATGGGCTTCGCATGTAAATATCTTATTGGCTACATGGGTGATTTACAGGTGGCAGTTCATAATCGTATTTAAAAAAAAAACTCTCGATTTGGTGGTGGGGGTCGAAAAATTTTCTTTTTGTGTGTTAACATTTCTAGATGTGAAAGAACAAAAAGAAAAGCCGTTTGTCTCTCCTTTTTATGTCAGAATCTATAAATAGTGGTAGCAGTGGATGGCTGCCTAAAGCTCAAGATTGGAAGCTCAGGGTTCTGTCAGACAGAAGGTTATAATAGTAGTTACTTGGGTTCGGCCATTCTTCCTTGAAGTCCAGTGTTGGGTTGATTTTCCACCAATGCTCTGTGAAGGGGCACCTTGAGATCAATGAGAAAATGTCATGAATATTTGGCCAAATTTCTGGGTTATATCTTTACCATGAAAAAGAAATGCATTGTCTTGATACTGACCCTTCTTACTGAAAGCAGAATCAGTTCTATTCTCAGAGGGAGAGTCATAGACCATAGAAACGGAACCTTTGCCTCAAACTAATCTATGCCAACCATGTTCCCAAGCTAAACTAGCCTGCATTTGGCCTGTACTCCTCCTAATCTTTCCTATTCATGCACTTATCCAGTTTTTTAAAATGTTGTAACTGTACCTGCATTCACCACTTCTTCTGGCAGTTCCCACTCTCTGTATGAAAAAAGTTGCCCCTCTTCTCCTGTTTAAAACTTTCTCCTCTCACCTTAAAAATATGTCCCCTGGTTTTGAACTCCCTACCTTTTAGGGAAAAGACCCTTGCTATTCACCATATGTATGCTCGTCATGATTTTATAAATGTCTGTAAGGTCACCCCTCAACCTCCTACGCTCCAGTGAGAAAAGTCCCAGCCTATCCAGCCTGTCTTATAAATCAAACATCCAGTCCTGGCAACATCCTGATAATTTTTTTGAACCCTCTCCAATTAAATAGTACCGTTGTCTAAAGCAGAGTGACCAGAACTGTACATAGTACTCCAGAAGAGACCTCGCCCTCTTGTACAATCTCCAACATGACATCCCAACTCCTATGCTCAATGGTTTGAGCAATGAAGATGAACATGCTAAACACCTTCTTAACCATTCTGTCTACCTGTGACGCAAATATCAAAGAATTATGTCCCTGAGCTCGTACATCTGTCTGTCTACAACTTTACCAATGGCCCGACCGTTAATTGTATAAGTCCTGCCCTTGTTTGTTTTACCAAAATTCAATAACTGAGTTGAATATTGAGGAAGGTTTGGAAATTGTATTAAGGTTTATGGGCAAAATCTTAAAGGAAGCCAATCTATTAAACAGATGTGAAGCTTGATCAGACTGATAACTTTGAAAGGTGATGGATATTCTGTAGAATAATACATACTGGAATTAGCAGTTATATTCAAGATATCCACATTCTGTTTGGACATTCCTAACTCTGTGCTTGCCTTCAAATTATTGGACTGTTCTAAGATGCCAAACATGGACATGCATCTCATATTAACCAGGTTTAGATTTTTGGAAGAGAATGTACTTTTGGAACAGATGCCAGAAGATCTTTTTTAAAATAAATAAAAACCTGGATGTACATTCATTTCCAGCAGCTTTCATGTCTGAAATGGGACATTGAATGGTGACACAGCAAATGGAGGATTCAGCATTTATAATGTTATGGGATTGTCCGAATGTTGTGTGCAAGTGTAAACGTGAAATAAAATTACGGCTAGATAAAGCCTAGAAAGTAACATTTTTGTCACCTATGACAAGCAACAGGAATTGGGGAACTGTGACAGACAAATGGACCCAGGAATGGCTGGGGTATGGGGTCAACGGGGATTCCAGATATGATTTTAAACATCATTCTGTAACATGCTGTACTATACAGAATAACAAGGTTTACAAACTGACTCACAGTGTGGCAGGTGCAGAAACAGAATGGAAGGATGGGTCAGGCAGAAGGAAGTGTACTGGTTGCAAGAAGCTTCAGAACAGTAATGAATATCCCAGTGCAAGAGTAACTCAATTTTGCTGTGTTGGACATTAGACGTACATCAGAGTGTGTCAAGTGGATTGGTCAAAATATTATCTGGATTCTCTAAATAATAAGGACCGAAGTAAAGAGAAGGAATTTAGATTCCCACATGTTTCAGGATGACTACACACTAAAGTCCCATGTGTATCAAGTGAAAAGCCCTTGCTGTTGAGCGGCATAAAAAAAAATGCTGAGCAGAAACTGGATGTGGAACACGCAATATAAGTTTTTTTTTGCAGTGAGTTGATTTACAGTTTACACAATCTGCATTTATTCTATCCCTCTGAGTTTTGCCTTCTCTCATCAAAAGAATGAAAGCAGTAAAGTAGTAACAGGGAGATAACAGTTTAAACGGGGAAAAAGAAAGCTGATTGTCTTGAAAGTACAGCAACAATTTGCACATCCATCTATTCCCAACTTAAAACCCTACTAAAGGATGCAGGGTTACAAGACAATAGGTACAGTAAACTTGTAGATGGGTCATTGATTAAATGTGATATGTGATGTAAACTGTGATACATACAAAAAAAAAGTAATTTTTGAATTTCTCATTCTTAAGGTCGTAACTTAGAGGCTTTATGTGTGTCTGAAGTTATCAAAGAATTTGTAAGTGTTTCTGTAGCCATGGTGATTTCTTCTAAGACAGATTTGAGTTTGGCTTTAGAGTGTTTTTCTTTGTACACTACTAATGGACTTTTTTATTCATCTTGGATTGGTTTATAACCCAGCAAGGTAACTGATGGGGCAAGTTAAGATTTGTCAGCGACTTCTGGAGCTTTGTTTCATTTTAAGCTTAAGGAGATTGGTGTTGATGGTAAAATCTCTAAATTTTCAGGTGATACTAAGCTCGGGAGAATAGTGAATTTTGAGGATGATTCTGAGTGATTTCAGGACACTGACAAGTTGGCTGAATAGGCAGACACCTTTAATGCGGAGAAATGTGAGGTAATGCCCTTTGATAGAAGGAACACTAAGAGAAACTATTGGTTCAATGGTACAACTTTGAGGGAGCACAGGAGCAGAGAGACCCTCAAGTTCAAATGCATAACTCTGTGAAGGTGGCCAGACAAGTTAAAACAGTTGTTAAAAACGCTAAGACGATCTCCTTCAGTTTATAGCTTGAGGTAGAGAGTATAAAAGCAAGGAATTGATGCTGCATCTCTCCAAATCATTGGTCAGACCACATTTTGTGTTCCCTTCTGGGTAGAAGAATGTGCAAAGGAGATGTACTAGAATGATACCAGGAATGAGAGATTTTAGATACAAGGAAAGATTAGAGAAATTGGGTTTATTCTCCTTAGAGCAGCGAAGATTAAGAGGTGACCTTATGAACAATTTTGACAGGGTAAAGAAGATATTCTGTTTCCACTTGTAGTTATGTCAGTAACTAGGAATCAGAATTTCAAGTTGTCAGCAAGAGAGCTAGGAATGTGATAAGAGAAACTTCTTTATTCAGAGGGTTGGGATTTGGAATGCAGTGTCCAAGAGAGCTGGGTATATATTTTAAAGTGATGAATTTAGAGGGTTGTGGAGACAGGGCTGGAAAATGGGATGAACTGGATGGCTCTTCAGGAGCTGGTACACAAAATGGGTCAAATTGCTTCCTCTGTCCTGGAAAATTCTTTGATTACCTAGTGAGGGAGACTTTTGTGTTCTGCTTTGCTTTGTATTTTGAGCACTACTGGGAAGTCCTTGGACCAAGATAGCTGTAATGACTTGTGCTCCTGAGAAGGGAAGGAAACAGTGAACTAGATTTAAATGAGAGTGAGGAGTTGGTATAAGTCACAGACTAAAAGTATTGGAATAGAACCATGAAGAGGTTGCTGACAGCTGAGTTCATTTCAGCTCAGGTGTCTGATAGCACAAGGAAGAAGCTGTACACAGTTTCAGTCTAAAATCTGAAGTCCCAAGTGACTTAAAACCCAACAGGTGTTAGGAACAGGGACTTTGTGAGCTTTGTACTGTTGTTTTGCATATTTGTACCCAAGTGTGTGTTTTGGATACAATATAAAACTTTTTTCCAATTTATGAAGGAGTGTTTTTAGATTAATAGAATTAAACATTTTCATGTGTTTAAAAATCTGTGAATTTGTATTTATAAATGGATGGTTTAGTTTATTCTATTTTATCCTCATTTGTTAATAAACTTTGGTTTTATTATCAAAGCAAAATCTACACATTGCGTACTTAGAGACCACTTTTTATTAAAAAAAAACAAATCAAAATAAGATATATCAAGCTAGATTCTTTTCTGAGAACAGAAACACTTTTGTCCTTGCACTTCCTAAATCGTGTTGCTCAGTTTACATAGTTCATTATCATATATTATAAAGACACTAAGTGCTTGTTGGCAAACTAACAGAGAAAGGGATAAGACTGAGCATTGGCAAGATTCCCCACTGTCATTGGTGATGGAGGTTCAGGTGGCTGTGGTCTGGAATTTGCCAGGAATGAAATTAAAGAGAAAATATGTGAAAATATGAGCACCGTTGTCATAAATGTTGCAGTGGAAAGTCTATTTGGCAATAGGGTTTGAGAAAGAAATTGCATAGTAATGGAGGCGATGCTTTACAAAATCTGAGTGGATGAACCAAGTTATAAATTAGCTGCTAGCCTGTTCGAAGAGCTCACTGCAAATGATTGAGAACTGCAGTCTGTATTAATTGTTTTTTGGAAGGAATCCAAAAAACATCCTTTTGATGGGGTGATCATTCCCATTGCTTGGGAAGGGACTATAATTAGCTCCACTTTTCTTTTGAATACTTGAATGCCCTGGAAATAGGAAGAAGAGCACTTAACAAAACTGAGGTTGTAAAAATAAAATCTGTCAGCCCTGTGACATCGTATAAAGTTGGTGGCATAGAAAGGCAACTTAGTATCTAATGGAGAAAAGCTTTGGAGGGCTTCAGTGAAGAGGGATCTGGGTGTCCTCATGCATGCATCATAGAAAACTAGTATGCCGACACAGCAGATAATAAGGAAAACAAATGGAATGCAGCATTTATTGTCAAAAGAATAGAGTAGCCAAGTAGGGAAATGTTGGTGCTCCTGTGAAAGGCATTAATGAGACCACAACTGGAATATTGCATATACTTTTTGTCCCCTTACTTGAGGGATGAGGTTGAATTGGAGACAGTTCAGAGGAGATTTGATTCCAGAGATGAGGGATTTCTTTTCCAAAGAGAAATGAAGTCGTTGATACCTGTACTCTCGGAAATTTAGAAGAATGAGGAGATCTAATTGAGGTAGATGAGACGTTTAAGAGAATTGAAAAGGTGCCAGAAGAGAAGATGGTTCCTCATGTGAGGCAATCCAGAATGAGAGGATAAGGGGTAGCAGATTTAAAATGGATGAGGAGAAATTTCTTCTGTCAAAGAGTTGTGAACCTGTGGAATTCACTTCCCTAAAGTATGGTGGTTGCAGGGACATTGAGTAAATTTAAGGAGGAGATAGATTTTTGATTGAGTAGGAAAATGGAATTGAGGCCGAGATGAGATCAGCCACGATTGTAACGGGTGGTGGAGTAGGCTCAGGACTGAATTTTCCTACTGCTGCTGCTCTTTCCTACGTTCTTCTAAGGCCTTCAGAAATAAATTTCAATCGAGGGGACATGCGACATAACAAAAGAGAAGGGCGGAAATAGGAGGAAGCCTTGGTAAAATTATAGCTAATCGTAGAAAACTAGCAACAGAAATTGCTGTCGAAACTCAGCATCTGTGGAGAAAAAAATACGTAATTGTTTTGAGTGACCCTTCTTCAGAATACTGTAAACACAGTCATAAAAGAAAAGTAGTTTTTCAACAAGGCAAGCAAACTGTCAAGTTGCATCCCTTGCAGTTAATTGGAACTGATGATACATTTATGGAATGTGGACATGTCATGGAAAGTAATGAGACATCCTTGTATGTGGGACAATTGTGAATAACTGGTTGAAATGTAGATTTGGTGATCAAAAACAAACTCCAAAAATGTTTGAGATTCTCGGCAGGTCTGGCAGCATCTGTAGAGAGAGAAACAGAGTCCAATATGACTCCTCCTCAGAAGCCGTGATCAAAATGTTAGAGTTGGTTCTCCTGTAGCAGGAAAGATAAGCTTGAAGTTTCTTTGGGTCTTTTTTAACAACATACTCATGCAAAAGTAAACTGATTCATACAAAAACTACAAGGGCAAAAATTTCTAAACAAGGTCTTTTCAGAGCCACCAAAGGAATAAGCAAAATGGAAGGAAAACTGTAAAAATCAAACAGGTTGTTTATTGGTTAAATAATGCATTGGAGAATGTGAGTTTTCTCAGATAGGTTCATCCTACTGACAGTGGTTTATATTCAGTTAAAAGTGAACGCAATAATATTTTTGTGATTTCATGAGGAGAAACTATTAGGAATGATACAGAGTTCCAGTTGCTTATAACTGGAACAGTGTATGGTCTGGGTGTGTAATCAGTTCAACTGAACAGTCAAATAATTTAACTGGTTTATTTCTACTTTGGTTGCAGGATTATCTTTCTGTAAGGATTCATGTTTTTACTGCAATTTTAACTGCAAGATCCCTTCTGATTTATTTTGCTTGATGACCAGCCCTATATATGTAAAGGTGCCTGGAGCTTGACTACCAATTTTAAACTTGTTTTCTACTTTATCTATCACACACCTTTCAAATTCAGCCGAGCTGCCCCACAGAAAATCATTAACGTGTGCCATAAAGGTGCTATAGTGAGCAAGTTGGGAAAGACATCTGAGGATAGGAGTGAGTTTGCTGGAATGCAGAGGGGACAATAATTTGAAGCAAGTATGCAACATTCAAGGGGAAGAGGCAATAGTGCATTGGAGAGCATGAGATACTGTGTACTTGAAAATCAGAGTTAATATAATCCTGATTTCCATGACCTCTAGAACATTTCTACATTCCAGACTGATTTCTGGACCTCTGTCATACTGTATCAAGAAGGAGGCTATCACTGTCATGAATACTGATGAGAAAAATCCTGATAGTCCTGACATTGTTTCATATGAACCATGACAAATGGATCCAGCCTTAGCAGGGTATAGCATCGTTGTGGCTGCTGTATAATGAAGGTGTAAACAAATCGAGAAGGAACAAATGTGTTGGTGCAGAGTATGATAGTTATTAGCTTAGCAGCCAGGACCAGCAGCAACCTTCAGCCTCTGCTAAACAGCCTCCACTTGAAGGAATCACAACAGAAATTCCCCTCAGGATACAGAAGAGGTACAGGAGGGCTAGAGTCTTGTCATCACCAATGATATTTTCTCAAGATGAGGGAGCCACGTTGCAGACACAGACTGAGGAAGTCCCAGCACACAATCATAGAAATATGTTGCTTGCTGGAGTGGGTGACTATTCCAGTGACCATCATGGCGACAACTGGACTAATGTTTCATGCAACTGGCTGTTTCAAGCATCTGCTCGCCACCTTAATGGTATTGCTCAGTCATCAGCTCAGAAGCCTGGTAACTTTTGCAGTTTCTGTCAAGCAGTTTTTTCTCCATGAAGAGGTCAATGTTGTAGCATTGGCTGCAGCCTTTGCCAATATAGCTTACTTTCTCTAGGCACAGGGAGCTACAGACAGGACACGCATTGTATTGCGAGCACCACATCATAAAGCAACCGATTTTCATCAACAGAAAAAGGTTTCATTCCGTCAATGGACAAGTCATCTGTAATCAGGGTACCACACTGGAGAAGTTCTGTGCCCAAGTATCCTGGATGTTGTGATGATGCCTGCCTCCTTGAGAACTTGTATTCCTGCTTCATTTCGAGGGCTAGATGCCTTACAAGGATAGTTGTGCAGAGAGCAGGGCTACAGCTACCCTCTTCACCCGTGGCTAATGACTTTGTTATGCAACCCTCAGGCTGAACACAAATATAATAGTAACCATTTTTCCAACCAGGGCCATCGTGAATTAGGCAATAGGCCTCCTGAAGTGAAGGATTGGTCTGGGGAGTCTTGCAGTACAGTCTAGACAGTATGTGCTGAATATTCCTTGCCTGAAGTGCTCTGCACAACTGAAGACAAAAAGAACGTGTGATGGATGCTGAAGAGCTGTAAAAGCGGCCGCAGTCTTCTGGGAAATAAGATTAGATCACTGAGCACTGAAGAACATTACCTTCAGCAATCACGACCACTGCTGTGTCAGGAACAACAAGCCAGACATGATGTAATTGTCATTGGCTTCTAATTGATGTAAGCTGGGTGAAGTCATCACTTATTGATTGCAATTTTGTTCTTGTTTAAAAGACGAGTAGCCCCTGTTTATTCCCAGAAGCAAATGCAGTGTTTTTGTTTGTTTCTTTGCTTTTCCTGTTGTTCAATAGTAATTAATGTTACCAGCTACTTGAAAATTTTACAACATATTGTGCTCCCACTTTGAGCAGTAGGAAGATGTTATCCTACTCTGGGGCCTTAGGAAAAGACGGGCACTTCCTTAGACAGGGTTTTAACATGGTGTGGTGTTAAGCATGGGTAGCCTCTGTAGTTTTATTCTTGTGGCTGCAGTTACTACAACAGTTGATCAGGAAACTGATGTAAAGAAACAATACATTTTATACAATACAGTACAGGAACAGGCTCTTCAGTCCACCAAGCCTGCACTGATTTCCCAATCCTGGTTTAGATCCACTACTTATTGCCCATTTGTGGTTTCTATCCCTCTGTTTACCTCATGTCCATCTGTCTATGAAGATCAGCCTATAACATTGGCAACGTGCCTGCTTCCACCACCTCCACTGGCAGTGCGTTTCAGGCACCCACCACTTCCTGTGTGAAACGTTTTCCCTGCACTTCACCCCTAAACTTTCACCCTGTCACCCTTGAACCTGTGCCCTCTTGTAGTTGACCTTTCCACCCTGTGGAAAAAGCTTCAGACCATCCACCCTACCTGTGTCTCATAATTTTGAGTTGACATCTATCAGGTTGCCCCTCAGCCTCAGTCTTGCCAGTGAAAACAATCTGAGTTTATCCAACCTCTCCTCATAACTAAAACCCTCCAGACCCAGCAACATTATGGTAAACCTTCTCTGTACCCTCTCCAAATCATCCACATCCTTCTGGTAGTGTGGCGACCAGAACAGTGCGCAGTATTCCAAATGTTGCCAAACTAAAGTTTTATACAGCTGTAACATAACTCGCCAACTTTTTTACTCGTTGTTCTGGTCAATGAAGGCAGGCATGCTATATGCCTTCTTGACCACCTTATCCACCTGTATGGCCACTTTCAGGGAACTGTGGACCTGTCCGCCCAGATCCCTCTGTGTCAGAACCTCCTGAAGGTTCTGCCATTTATTATATAATTCACACCTAAATTTGATCTTCCAAAACGCATCACCTCACATTTGTCCGGATTAAACTCTGTCTGCCATTTCTCTGCCCACATTTGCAATCTACTCGTGTCCTTTGACAATCCTCCTCACTATCTGAAACTCTGCCAATTTGGTATCATCCGTAAACTTAATAATCATTTATCAATTTGAGATTCTGTTTCCAATCCCATGCTTCCATGGTATCCACAATTTCCATGTTACCAATGTGCCCTGAGAAGCTTTTCTTTTTTTTTGGTTTTCTTCCCATCACATGTATGGGGAAGGGTTATTCGTTACTGGCAGCGTTTGACCTGGTGCACAGCTACACTCGAAATATGGTGTTGGTAGTGGATGATTCAAGCAGTCATGAATACTTGTGTTTGAGTGCGCAGTAGCATGAGTGCAGTGCTGTAAAGGTGTTGTGCATGTCTGATGAGGTGAGTAGCTGAGAATTCTATAACCTAACTTGCTAGAGCTCAGAGGGAAACCCTCTGTGAAATTCCCCGGAATTGACAACGGGCTGATTTTCTGGTAAAAATCTGAATTTCAGGTGTCACTTCTAATGTCAACTGTGATTACTTCTGCTTCGCAGAGATGTCTATGATCAAGCTATAATCACCTGTGACATGGTCAAGATTGCTTGTGAGTAGGACTTGTCAGGAAATGTCACACTCGTCATTTATTTTAATGCTACTTCTGTTGTACTCCTTAGCAAAAATTGAATAGCATAATTTGCCCGTATAACTATGATGGTGATAGTACATTAGTAATAAATTGGCTGAGCAGCCCCCAGTTTTTTAATATTTGTAAATGTACATTATCGCACATTTATTTATACACCTATGTATACAGGTTCTTTTTTATGTAAGTAAATTGGACAATTAGTTATAATCTGAAACTTTGCATGTAATGGATTTGACTGCATACCTTCTTGGAATAGATATTAAAGCATGGCAAACAGCCAGATCAGTGCTGGTGTACAATCCTGTGGTGAGGGTCTAATTATTAGTCCTGTGGGATGGTGTTTCATTCAAACCATAAATGTGTAAGTTTCAGTTCATAGGAGGTGTGGATTTATGGGAGACCAACTGTATTTTTGTCGTGTTAAAATTGTTGAGAGGGAACCAGAATTTTAATTAGTTTTCATCACTTTATGTAGATATTCATATTGAAAGAGCGATTAGCTTCACGGTTAGAATCTACAGCTGCAGATAAAAGAAACATGAAGCCTTGGACTGGCATTTTTTAGCTTCCATGCCCATTAGCCTGGCACTTCCTTTACCAGTCCTTTAAAGGGTGGAAAATTACAGATTGTGTAGATGCAAACATTTCTGCTAACATCACAGGGTTTTATAGTCTTTAAAAACAATAGCTGTTTAGTTCATGGCAGATAATATTGTTCAAAGATCTCAGAAGAATAAGCATTCTATTGCAGTGTTTCAAATTGGACACTACATTGTGGTCTCAGAAATCCACTTCCAAGTCTCAACTGATGTGCTAAGTTTCCTAATTACACTCCTGTGTTTTTGTGAAAGAAAATCAAATACCTGATAAGATATTCCTTAAATCACTAATTTATGGAATAATACAACATCCGTATGCATGTTATTGCCACCGTTTTAATTTATGGTGGTTAATTTAAATGAAAGAAAACACTTGCAATAATACAGTATAGTTAATAACCGTGGGGCATCATAAATTGCTGCAAAGGAATAAAGCACCTTTATCGCTGAAACGTAATGGAAACCGAAGCCAATATGCTCATAGCAAGACTCAGCAAACAATTGAGAAATAAACGATCAGATAATTTTTCTCAATACTTAATAACAGGGCTTGGTGATAAATTTTGGCTGGGAAAGCTCCCTCACTCCTCTTTGTTTCATGGAATCCATTATGTCCCTCAGAAAGGACAGATGGGGATTTGGATTTGTGTGAGCTCAACAAGACACAAAGAACAATGCAGCATTCCCTCAGTATTTCACTGAAATGATGATGGACAAAAACCTTGTGTGAAGCTTGAATCTCAAGATCTCTGATTCAGTTAAGAATGTTATCACTGAACTCCAGGCTCACACTGTGTAATTCAGTGTCCTTTGTACAGATAAAGTGATTTTGAATCTATTGATTACGTAATATGTTTACAATAGAGTATTGCTATGAAGGCAGCAAATCACACAAATTATTTGGAAAATAATTATCCTAACTCGCACTAATTCCTATTTCCATATCACCCCTCTGATCCCTTTGCACACTGACCTACATTGACTGACTGTGTGATAATGCTGTGGCTTTAAGAGGTTATTTTGTCCTTTTTTTAAAAAAATAAATGTATAGGTTTTAATACAGAGGTGCTGAGCTGTCTAGTTGGAGAGCCAGTAAAGTAAGCAGCTTGTGAGGCCTTGGAGTTTTTTAAAAGTTGGATAATAGAAGCAGGTTGGGTGGGTGTGGCTAGCTGTCTCAGACCAGGATTTCTCGTTTTTAGAGATAGTGGGAACTGCAGATGCTGGAGAATCTGAGATAACAAGGTGAAGAGCTGGATGAACACAGCAGGCCAAGCAGCATCAGAGGAGCAGGAAAGCTGGCGTTTCGGGCCTAGATCCTTTTTCAGAAATTGTTTACCTTTTGAGATTCTGCATCAGTTGCTGTTGGAATCTCAACAGGTTAAAAGCTGTAGTAAAAGTTTCCTGACTGCTACTCTGAGTTTTCACTTGATATTTTTCCTCTCCGTCAGCTGCAGGGTTGCATGTGAGAAAGTCGGATTTTATGAATTTGCTTTTTTTGCGAAGGGGTGTATTTATGGGATGCTACTATATTGAAACAGTTAATTAGTATAAGTTACTGTATCTGTTAATCTGTTAAGTTTTCCAATGGAGTTAAGTTATTCTAAGTTCTTTCCTTTGTATTTTAACAGTAATCTTTGAATAAATTGTGCTTTGCTTAACATAGAGTAATTTGATCCGTTGAATTGCATCTGGGACATAACATTTGCCTTCAAAGTGAGAAAAAATTAGGGTCTAGGCTGCCTTCTTGACATATTTTGAGGGGTTCTGGTCTGGTTCACAACTGTCATGAGATATCTTGACTTTTAAGTGCTTGTCATTGGTTTCAAACCCTGCAGTAATCTTGCCCCCCAGTTTCTCTGTAATCTCCTCCAGCCTCTGATTTTGTCTTCTAATAGATTCCCATTACAATTGTTTCATCATTTGTAGCCATGCCTGGCATTGCCTTAGCCTCAAACTCTGGAATACTCACGTGGCCTTTGACCTTGAAGACACTTCTGAGAACCCATTACTTAGACCAAATTTTTGGTCATCTGACCTGATATCTCCTTGATTGGCTCTGTGCTATTCTTGGTTTAACACAACTTACGTTATGAAAATGACTTTCTGAACCAGACCAGACTCCCTAAATTTATTTTAAGAAGGTAGCCTAGATCCTAACTTTCTTATTTTAGAGGTAGAGGTGAAGTGTGTGTTCCAGATGTGACGCATCTGGTCAAACTACTCGACATTAAGCAAAACACAATTTATTTAAACACTAGTTAAAATACAAACAAGAGAGAGAGGAATCTGGAATAACAACTATTGGAAAACTTAACCAAACAACAGATTCTTTATTCATTCACGGGATGAGAACATCGCTGACTAGGCCAGCATTTACTGCCCATCCCTAATTGCCCAGAGGGCAAGTATGAGTCACCCTTATTGCTGTGGGTCTGGAGTCACATGTAGATCAGACCAGGTAAGGACAGCAGTTTCCTTCCCGAACAGACATTAGTGAACCAGATGGGTTTTTCTGACAATCGGCAATGGATTCACGGTCATAACTAGATTCTTAATTCCAGATATTTATTGAATTCAAATTCCACCATCTGCCATGATGGGTTTCAAATCCAGGTCCCCAGGACATTACCTGGGTCTCTGGATTAACAGTCCAGTGATAATACCACTAGGCCAATGGGAAGTATCATACCTACTAGTATTTAACTGTTCCAATATAGTAACATCCCAGAAACACACCCCTTGGCAAAAAGGGAAATTCAGACGCTGATACTTACATGCAGTTCTCCAATCCAGGAGGAAACAGCTTCGAGAGATTTCAGAGAAAGTAGCAGCTAGGAATCATTTACTGAAGCTTCCAACCCTTCTGGGACTCCAGCAGCTTTTGACTGGTTCAGCTGAAAAAAAAACTAGTCTGTGGGCTACTCCCCTTCAGAAAAAAGCTAAAGGCCTCCTAAGTTATTTCCTACAGCTTTTTTCAGCAGCCACTCTTTGACCTCTACCATTACAATCTCTCTTCAAAAAAACACCCTGGACAGAATAACCTTTTTAAAGTCACAGCATCATCACACAAGTAACTTGTGCCTTCAATGTCATGAAAAGTCTTCATATAAACAGAAGTTCTTGAGTAGTGTTTTTAATTTAAATATCTTTGTCTGTGCAAGGCATTACTGCATTTTGTGTTTTTTTTCCCTAAATGTACTCCACCTTTCTAAATGTGATGATTTAGACATGGAAGATGTTCAAAGCTTCTATTCGAAGGAACCCTGGTAAACCATTTTTTAAAAATTGGATTTTTTTTGTAACCGGAACTGGATACTTTGTTCCCAGTACCGTTGTTAAGTGTAGAATTCACTTGCGTTAAGCAACATCATGATACCCTGCAACACATGCCCTGCGACACTTGGCTAAGACTGAGTGATTTTGTTTTCAACAATGTCGCAGAAGATATTCTAGTAATGTTTGGCAATTCAAACACTTTTCTACCCCAAGAATATTAGATGGTGTCCAAATGAATTGCAGCAAATATCAATCATTGATACTTTAAAGATGTTTTTCTTGTACATTAATCTTCAGAGCCAAGCTAGGATCAATAAAATAAATACTTTGTTATCCTAAGCATCTGATTGAATATGCAATGATTTTAACAGCATTTTCATTTGGTGGGAATAAAAGCCGATATGCGCTTCATGTTGCAGTAAATATTCGCTTGGTATATTGAATAGTTAATCGGGCACAGTTTATACCTTGATAAGACAAAAAGAATGGTAAGAATAGTATTTATTTTTGTTCACAAATTTCTGAATGGACAACTGTTGTATGCATCTAGTTAAATTCACAAAATGCAACCACGTTTTGATTTATTTGATTTATTTATGGTCACGTTATCTCGTCATAAAATACAGTGAAAAGTGTTGTCTTGTGGCACCGCTCTCCTGCGCCATTTTAAAACACAAAAATAAACCAAAACATAGATTATAAAAGCAGGAAAATGAAGAAATAAAGAAAGTGTCCAACTTTAGGGTCCTTCTTGTCAACTGCTCCATCATGGGCCTGGTGACCAGGCACGAGTCCCCTTCACACCGCTGCGAGAATGAAAGCCAACACTCTTTGACGCCATCTTGCCTGCACCGATGCCCTGGCCACCATGAATCCTTGCTGGACCTCACCAGTGCAAATGTCACCGATGTTGCCGGGTGCCGAATTGGCCCAAACTTGACTCCACTATTGATGAGTGCGCTTTGGGCCCACCTTTTGCCAATGCATATTCAATTAGTGGTCACTTTGGGAGCCTTACTCTGCCTTGAGGGTTATAATGTCTACAGCAGAGGGAAACAAGGTGGAAAACCCCAAAGTTATCATTGTGTATTTTGATGTCAGGTTAATGGGGGTGTGCGTCCTGTTTAGTGAGGGGGGACCCCATGCTCATTGAAACTGTCTTTGCCCCCAAGATTATACCTGTAAACATAGCTCTTCAACTCCCCTCTCCCATCACTGGGGTCTGCCAGGCAGGCAATGCAACATTCCTTGAATCTCTGAAGTCCAGGATCCATTGGTATGCTTCTTCAGACACTTTATAGAATCATAGATCATAGAATCCCTACAGTGTGGAAAGAGGTGCTTCGGCCCAACAAGTCCACACCGACCCATCCCCCTATAACCCACCTAAGCTCCGCATCCCTGAACACTATGGACAATTTAGCATGGCCAGTCCAGCTAGCCTGCACATCTTTTGGACTGTGGGAGGAAACCGGAGCACCTGGAGGAAACCCATGCAGACACAGGGAGAATGTGTAAACTCCACACAGACAGTCGCCCGAGGGTAGACTTGAACCTGGGTCCCTGGTGCTGTGAGGCAGCAGTGCTAACGTCAGGTAACAGAGCCAATCTAGTGCCGCCCAATCTAGTCGTCCAAGTAGTGGTCACTCCTCTATCCTAGTGTTGCGAGGACAACAGGGCTGCCATTGAAACATTGGATGTCAGCTCTCCTGGGCAAGGCCTCCACCTCATATGGGGACATAGTTACTGTGTCTCAATTAAGGTCACACACACACACACACACACACACACACACACACACACACACACCCAGGGCAACTTGATATTGGGTGGTCAGGGTCACATCAGTTATGGAGTTGGGAGGCAGGTTATATAGCTATCCACTGGAACCAGCCCTTTATACTTCACCCCCTTCCCCTCCCCCTTTTCTGATGAAGGGTTTAGGCCCGAAACGTCAGCCTCTCTGCTCCTATGATGCTGCTTGGCCTGCTGTGTTCGTCCAGCCCTGCACCTTGTTGTCTCGGATTCTCCAGCATCTGCAGTTCCTACTATCTCTGAGTCAACTTTATACTTCACACTATTGTTTCCAAATTCCAAGATGCAAAGCACGCCTACAAATTAATTCAGAGTGTAGACTCTGTACATACTTGTGAAAAAGGAATGGCAGTAAGCATGGTGAAAGAAATTATAGTGCGGAGGAAACCAGCTCAGAATGAACATGAATGGCAAGTATTTCTGCGGGTGTGTAAGGCAAAAAGCTAAATCAGTTGCATGCTGGTTCTGTAGAGAGTGAGAGTGGGGAGCTAATAGATAATAAGGAAATGACAAGGAATGAGCAAATGTTTTGTTTGCCTTCATGATAGAAGGTGCAAAAACAATCCAATAATAGCTGTAAATCTAGAGGTGGAGGGGACAAAGGAGCTAAATGACATTCCAATTGAGAGCGAAGTGGTGGTAAAACGAATTGTTACAGCTGTGGGCTGACATGGCGCTGGCTTCAGATGGATTTCATCCTCGAGTCTTAAAAAGAGTTGTCCATGATGTTGCAGATGCATTGGTGTTAATTTTTCCAAAATTCCCTATATTCAGGAAAGACTCCATTGGAACAAATGTAATTACTCCAATCAAGAGTTGAGGGGAGTAAAAAAAAGCAGAAATCTGTAGGCCAGTTAACTTGACATCTGTTAAAGAGATTATAGCTGTGCACTGAGACTCAAAGCAATCAGGAAGGGTCAGCATCACTTGGTCAAAGAAAAATCACATTAAATCAGTTTATTGGAGTTCTTTGAATGAACAACATGCACTGTAGACGTACTAAACCTGATATCCAGAAGGCATTTGATAAGGTGTCAGATCAAAGTTTATTGTGGAAAATAAAAGCTCAGGGTGTAGGGCTGATATGTTTGCATATATAGAAGATTGCCTGAAAACAATGTGATGCGTAAATGGATCTTTGTCTGATTGGCAGGATATAACATATAGAACCTATGAATAACCTACTTCTGTTCCTTTGTTCTTATATTCCTAATAGAAGATCTTTTAGCTTCAAATTGTGCTTAAGCAAAAACAACAAATGGATCTATGCAGGACATCAACATTTTGCAATTTACATCAATGACTTGGATAAAGGAACCTAGCATTCTAAATTCTCAAGTGACACCAAGATAGGTGGGAAAGTATGTTGCAAAGAAGATATAAGAAAGTTGCAGACAGATAAACATAGGTTAATGAAGTGGGCAAAAATCTGGCAGATGGTGTATAATGTGGAACACTGTGAAGCTGTTCACTTTGGCAGGAGGAATAAAACAGCAGGGTATTACTTAAAACAGACAATGACTCCCAAATCCTGACGTGCAGAAGGATTTGGGTGTCCTGGTCTGTGAATGACAAAGTGCAGTATGTGAATAAAATGGCTAATCACATGCCATCCTTTAATACAAGATGAACTGAACATTAAAGTATGATGTTATACTTCAGTTTTGGAGGGTATTGGTGAGATAAATAATCAAATTCTGTGTGCAATTTTGGTCTCCTTATTTTAAGGAAAGATGTAAATGCGGTTCACATTAGGTTACTTGGTTGATACCTGGATTATGTAGGTTGTGTTTGCAGGGCACTGAACAAGCTGGACTCGTTTCCACTGGAGTTTGGAAGAGTAGGGGATGATTCGACTGAAGTGTACAAGGTCCTGAATTGTGTTGACAGGTTGGACGTGGAAACCCTTGTGCGTCAGTCTAAAACACACACTTTGAAAATTGAAGGTCACACTTTTAGAACAGAGATGTTTTTTTTTCTTGTGTTGTTTAACTTTGAATTTTTTGCCTTAGGAGCTGAAGGCAGGGTCATTGAATATACTCGAGACAATGGTGGATAGATTCCTGTTCGGTGAGTAATCAAGGGCTATTGAGAGTAGATGTCAGTGTGGAATTCAAAACACAATCTGCATGAGATAACGCAGTGTGGAGCTGGAGGAACACAGCAGGCCAGGCAGCATCAGAGGAGCAGGAAAGCTGACATTTCGGGGACTGGACCTTTCTTCAGAAATGGGGGAGGGGAAGGGGGCTCTGAAATAAATAGAGTTGGAGGGCACTGATAGAAGGTGGATAGTGGAGCAGATAGGGGGAAAGAAGATGGACAGGTCAAGGAGGCAGGGATGAAGCCAGTAAAGGTGAGTATAGGTAGGAAGTGGGGGTGGGGGTTTTTCAGCGAGGAGGGAGGAGCGGAGAGAAGACGGACGGGTCAAGGAGGCGGGGATGAGATGGGGGTGTTGCTGGTCTTGGGATGAGGTCGGGGTGGGGAGATTTTGAAGCTCATATAGTCCACATTGAGACCATTGGGTTGTAGGGTTCCAAGGCGAAATGAGGTGCTGCTCCTCCAGTTTCCAGGTGGCATCATTGTGGCACTGGAGAAGGCCCAGGATGGACATGTCTCCAGGGAGTGGGAGGGGGAGTTGAGTTGAAATTCGCAACTGGGAGGTGCAGTCGTTTGTCATGAACCGAGCGTAGGTGTTCCACAAAGCGGTCTCCGAGCCTCTGCTTGGCCTCCCCGATGTAGAGGAGGCCACATCGGGAACAGCGGATACAATATACCACATTAGCAGATGTGCAGGTGAACATCTGTTTAACGTGGAAGGTCTGCATGATCTTATTGAATGATGGAGTAGGCTCAAGGGTTTGATTGGTGTATTTATGCTCCTGTTGTGTGATTACAATTAGTTTCACCATCATTACAGTGCAAAATCCAAGGAAATATGTCACATGGAATGCTACAACTGTGACCTCCAAACTGAAGAATATATTGTTTTTAAAAACTGACATATTTCAGGCCTTCAGAAGAAAATTGAGTTCTTCGTGGGCAATATGATGAATCATATTCTAGCCATATATTTTAATTGTAGTTATTCTAGTTGTAAGTCTTCACAGTAGCAAAAGTGACTATCATTTTGCCCTTCCATTCATGTAATACTAATGCAAGAATTCATTTGACGTTTTTCTTAAGCACATTTTGAAGTTAAAAGATCTTCTAGGAATATAAGAACAAAGGAACAGAAGGAGGTTATTCAGCCCCTCAAGCCTGTTCTCCCATTAAATGAGATTGACTGACCTATTGTTTAACAGGTAATGGTAGGGGAGAAAAAAAAACTTTTCCAAGATTATGAATCAATTTCTTTGGAGAGGATAAATTATACTTGAAAGTCTCAGTGCTGTTTGTTCTACAATACTGCTCCATTGGCAAGACTGTGGGAAATAAAATTATATTTATACCATGAAAAATTAGAATCACAGGTGAAAAAAGGAATGCCAGAATAAGCAGTATCCCATAATGTTAATAATCACAGTTGCAGTTTTGAACTTGTGCTGTTAATTTGTTTGGAGCTATTTTTCAAATGAATTCCTGCTTGTGTGGAATTGTGTGCAAGCAACTCTTTGGCCATAGAGCTGTGTAAGGCTGTTTGACATGCTGCTGTGAATCGTGCTGTAGGTGCAAAGGGGAGTGGTTACAATGTGCTGCTGGGAGATGGCAGGATCCCTGAGGCTGAGCATTATAGTTCCTGTTGTATCAAAATCCTAAGCACAAGTGTGAACAGCAGCAGGAGAGTCTGGTGATCCATTGGTGCAAGATGTTACAAAGTGTTTGTTTTGTGAAGACCTGACGATGGTACAGGGACTTTGGCATGAATAGTTGCCCAATTGACTGGATGTGCTGTGTGAAACCTGACTGCAGGATCCGGGGGCACAAAAGAGGATTGACATGCCACTGAGCCAGTGACAAGCGAAGCAGAAGGTCAATAGTTCCATGAAGTTGAGTGCTGTTGTCAGCTCTTTGTAAGTGAGGTTCTGACAAGTTCAGAAATGGTTGATCGCCAGTGCAACTGGGAGTTGGGTCTTAACGAAGCTCAGGAGCTGTTGTCAGTTTGGTGAAGCAGTCTGCTGTGTATAGCTGGCAGCTGGTGCAAAGAAAGGCCAGTGAACAGTGGTTTCTGTTACAGAGAGCTGGGACTATGGCAGCAATCATTTGCAAAGATGCAAATTTACTCCATTGTCTATGCAGAGTTTTGAAGGTTCGGAAGAAGAGATTTAGCAACTCGGAGACGAACAGTTGTTGGAGCAGTTTAAGTTGGAAGAGCTGTTGAAGGGAAATCAGATATGACCGTTACTAAATGTTAGTTTTATGATGAAGTATAAAATAAATCTTGGCATTCAATTTTTCCGCACATTTATGCTAGAAGTGGATCTTTGCTACCATTGGAAACTGAGAGGAGCAGTTGTGATGTAACGTTTGGGAGTTTTGGTTTGACTGTATGAAATGTTGTATCAAACCTGATTTTTAAGAGGTATTCAAAGTGTCTCATTTTAAACGTTTGGGGAAGAAATTCTTCTAGCTGTGTCACAGAGACAATCTATGATAGAACGTAACTCTGAAGAACCCTGGAACTAGCATTCACACAGTTCATTTATAGCATGATCATTGGTCCTGCCAGACAGAAGCTAAACAGTGATCCTACCTGACTGAAACCTAAACTGTAGCTGTTGATTTTTTGATGGGTGGCAGCAGTGTCAAAGCACAACAATTTTCAACAGTTCTCTTCTATTTGCCTTCTGTTATTGCCAGTGATTGTTTCTTGGATTATGATCATGTTTCTGTGTATACCTACTTTATGAAGGTAATATTAGGATTTCTTTTCTTATTTTCAAGGGTGATCTATCATTTAAGTTCCTAAACTGAGCTGAAAAATCTGATGAACTGATTAAGATCTCCGGTGCTTTAATGAAGAGTTCAATTTTTTTCTGTTCTGTTGACAGAAAGTTCTTATGACAGTGTGCATGGTGAGTTGCTTTGAAAGCTGTGAAAATCATTTGTGAATCCAGATAATCTGATTTTCAGAAATGTATATTTCAACAGACAATGCTTTCCTTTCAATATTTTAAGATGTCAGTACAATGGATTTAAAAGGACTTCAGGGAGTCTGTCTCCTGGTATTTTCTGCATCTCAGTGTACTTTGTCAGGATGCTAAAATGGCGCAGAACATAGCATACTGAATTTTGTTTAAGGATAAATTGAACAGTAACTTCTGGTGTTTGCATGGGTGCAGTTAATTGTGGAAATAAAGACACGGTTGTCCAAGTTGTCTTCCTTCCGTAAGCTTCACTTACTGGGTTATCACTGAGGGATTTATGATTCGAATACATGAAGGGTGAACAGTAAATTTATCACTGGGTATCCATTAATATGTCAGAAAAAGCTGGGGCTTGTTTATTCAAAGGCAAGAGGGCATTTTTTTATGATGTGCTTAGAGTTACTGCCAAACAATCTGTCTGCTGAT
Organism: Rhincodon typus; assembly: GCF_021869965.1. Taxonomy (NCBI): domain Eukaryota; kingdom Metazoa; phylum Chordata; class Chondrichthyes; order Orectolobiformes; family Rhincodontidae; genus Rhincodon; species Rhincodon typus. The sequence goes on along the minus strand of NC_063347.1, from coordinate 46,885,443 downwards.
GATTTACAGTTATTCATGTGAAATCTCATTCTCTTCAATTTTTATTATTTGAGATTCCAAAATCAAACCAAATCCTTTTTAATTTTGTCTCTCATCACCATGTGATGAAGATGAATTATTTGTAATAATAATTTCTCATGTCATCAGCTAATAGATGCATAGTGGATTTTCTTTTGTGAAAAGGACACTTTCCAAAGCAAGGGACACTAACTAGAAATTGTTCAATGTTGCATTTGTGAAGAACCCAAACATCTTTTTGGGAGTCTGTAAAGATCTCTGAGGTCATTTGGCCTCGTTCTTGATGGTAACGAAGTTGCTGGATTTTGATCTCGAGAAAACCCTGGCAGAGAGAGAGAGAACGCCAATGTTTTGCTGTAGTAGGGAGAGATGTATAGCATCTTCCAAACCCCAACAGCTACCTAAAGTTCAACTTAACTCTTGGTTCTGTGGGAGCTTCATCCCACCTCTTCATGCTGGTTCTATTGTTCCAACTTTTTTTTTTTGAAACATCCCCAAGGCCTCACAATGTGTTTATTTCATGGACTTGGAACAGACGCTTGTTACCTTTTTTTTGTTTCAACCTCTCTCCAGGAAAAAAAACAGGACAAAATACACCCCTTAAAGCCATAATATCATCTCAGCCTCGAATATACTTAATGACCCAGTATTGGCAGCCCTATAGGGTAAAAGAATCCACAGACTCACTCCCCTCTGAGAGAAGAAGTTCATCCTCATCTCTGTCTTTAAATGTTCGACCCATTAATCTGAGATTACATTGTTTGGAGTCGAGTTTTCCACAGGGGGAGTCTCTTATCCCCTTTCTGCATCTAGTTACTATGCAGTAAAGGTGGGTTGCCCTGTTGGTCATGTACTAAAGAACGTTTGAGGGTTTTATACCAACTGTAAAATTTACGCTAAAATGTCAAATAAATTCAAGGTCTCTCAATTCTGTTTTAACAGAACCATATATCCTTTTCTATTCTCAAATAAGAGTGTGCCTATGTAGGAGTAGAATGCATTTGCACATCTTTTGTACTTGTCTGTTTTAAAAAAAAAATGGATTTAGGCGCTTGTCTTATTCCACTGGCAGCAATGTATTTTAAGTACAATTGGAAGCAACACCTCTGCTCCTTAGCAGCCTCCATTTGTCGAATAACTTGTCCTTTGGCTTTTATGTTTTTGATTCATTATTAATATAAGGTTTATGCCAGTTTCTAGAAGAGAAGTCAGCACAGTAAGAATTGAAATGACAGAGCTCAAAGCTGTGGTGCCAGCCTGGACCCCATTTGATTCTTTCTGAAACTTGTATAAATCATGAAGTTCAATTACATATTCTTTTTCTAATTGTTTTAGCCATAGACCAAAAAACAATTGAATAGATTTTATAAAATAAGGAAGTTAATTTAGGCTTTTTATAGGTTAACGACGAGCTACAAAGATGATCACTTAAAGATAATGGAGTAAATCAGAAAAACAAAATCCTGGTTGCAGACCGGAGAATCCTAGCACTCCGTCTCTAACAGCACTACATATGCTTGCACTGTAGCATTCAAGAAGGTAACTCACCACCATCTACACAATGGCAATTGGGGACGAACAATAGACATTCGTCTTGGAAATGATGCTCACATCCCATGAACAAATATAGTATAGAAGTATAATGTAGGTAAATGTGAGGTTATCCACTTTGGTAGCAAAAGTAGGAAGGTAGGTGATCACCTGAATGGTGGTAAATTCGGAAAGGGGGAAGGGTAATGAGACCTGGGTGTGATTATTCACTAGTTGCTGAAGATGAGCACGCAGATGGTATCGGTGGTGAAGTGGGATGATAGAGGATTCAAGTACAGGAGCAGGGATGTCTTGTTGCAATTATACAGGGCCTTGATGAGACCACATCTGGAATATTATGTGTAGTTTGAGCTCCTTTTTTTTTGAAGTATTTTTCATGTTGGAGCTGATTTCCTTGAATCCTATAAGGAGTGATTATTGTTTTATAAGCTGTTTCATTGTTTTGGAACTTTGAGGAAAACAAATCAAAACAGCGGCATTTATAAAACAAGAACGAAAGTTGCTGGAAAAGCTCAGCAGGTCTGGCAGCATCTGTGAAGAAAAAAAATCAGAGTTAACGCTACAGATATGGTGACCCTTCCTCAGAACTTAAAAAAAGAGGAGGAGAGACAAAGACAGCGGCAGTGACCACATGGGAAGTGATTCAAAATGAAAAAGAAACCCACTGTGCTGTCTGACCCAGCACTGAATCTACACTGTTACTGCCTCTGCTGTTTGATTTCAATTTTCTCTGGACATCAGAGTTTGTCTAAAAAACCTAACAATTCACAGCTGACCTTGGAGAAACCTGTGTGGGAGAGCTCACACCAAGGGAGCAGCTATGTGGCTTTTTAAAAGTGTAACCTTACTGATTATTTTGTAAAGTTACGGCAGTGAGTAGAGTGGGTTTTATTTTTAAATGTTTTATTGAGGTGGAATGAGCTGCCAGAGGAGGTGGTGGAGGCTGGTACAATTACAACATTTAAAAGGCATCTGTATGGGGATATGAATAGGAAAGGTTAAGAGGGATATGGGCCAATGGGACTAGATTTATCTAGGATATCTGGTCAGCATGGACGAGTTGGACCGAAGGGTCTGTTTCTGTGCTGTTCATCTCTATGACTGTAACAGGAGTGGACAGTGTAAATGCAGGAAGGATGTTCCTGATGATCGGGGAGCCCACACCAGGGGGAAACAAAAACAAAGTTGCTGGAAAAGCTCAGCAGGTCTGGCAGCATCTGTGGAGGAGAAAACAGAGTTAACGTTTTGGGTCCAGTGACCCTTCCTCAGAACTGATGATGGCTGGGAAAATATCAGTTTATATGCAGAAAATAGGGAGGTGGGTGGGGTAGGGAGTAAACGATAGGATAGAGCCCAAAGAGAGAGAAAGACAGTTGGACAGACAAAGGAGTTGCTAACGATCAGGCTGGGAGGGTGAATAGTTGTTAATGGGGACTGTTAGTGACTAACAACAGGGGGCGTGTAATGGCAGGCTATGTGGTAACAAGGCCTGGTGTGTGGGGTGGGGGGCTGGGACATGGGAGAGTTTAGGCCCTAAAATTATTGAGCTCAATATTGAGTCCGGAGGGCTGTAGGGTCCCCAAGCGGAAAATTAGGTGTTGTTCCTCCAGCTTGCGCTGGGCTTCACTGGAACACTGTAGCAAGCCGGAGACAGAGATGTTGGCCAGAGAGCAGGGTGGTGCATTGAAGTGGCAGGCAACAGGTAGTTCAGGGTCTTTTTTGCGAGCAGAACGTAGATGTTCTGCGAAGCGGTCGCCAAGTCTACGCTTCGTTTCCCCAATGTAGAGGAGACCACATTGTGAGCAGCGAATGCAGTAGACTAGATTCTTGGAAGTGCAGGTGAAGTGTTGCTTCACCTGGAAGGTATGTTTGGGCCCTTGGATCATGGGGAAGGAAGATGTAAATGGGCAGGTGTTGCATCTTCGCCGGATACAGGGGAAGGTGCCGTAGGGCTGTGGGGAGGTGTTGGGGGTGAAGGAAGTATGGACCATGGTGTCCCGGAGGGAACGGTCCCTGCGGAAGGCGGACAAGGGAGGGGAGGGGAATATGTGTCTGGTGGTGGCATCTTGCTGGAGGTGGTGGAAATGGTGTCCGATGATCTTCTGGATGTGGATGCTGGTGGGATGGTAGGTGAGGATAAGGGGAACCCTATCGCTGTTGTGGGAGGGAAGAGAAGGGGTGAGGGCAGAAGTGCGGGAGATGGGTCGGACCCGATTGAGGGCCTTGTTGACAACGGAGCTGGGGAATCCTTGGTTGAGGAAGAATGTGGACATTTCGGAGGCTCCCTTGTCGAAGTTGGCCTCATCTGAACATATGCGACGGAGATGGAGGAGCTGAGAAAATGGGATGGAGTCTTTACAGGAAGTTGGGGTGTGAGGATGTATAGTCCAGGTAGCTGTGGGAGTCGGTGGGTTCGTAATTGATATTAGTGGCCAGTCTATCCCCAGAAATGGAAACAGAGATGTCAGGGAAGGGAGGAGTCAGAGATAGACCAGGTGAAAGTGAGGGCAAGGCGGAAATTAGAGGCGGAATTGATGAAGTTTTCCAATTCTCGACGAGAGGGAAGCAGCACCGATGATATCATCGCTGTATCGGAGAAAGAGTTGTGGGTGGGGGCCGGAATAGGACTGGAACAAGGAATGTCCCACGTACCCCACGAAGAGACAGGCATAACTAGGCCCCATGTGGGTACCCATGGCAACCCCTCTTACCTGAAGAAAATGAGAGGAGTTGAAAGAGAAGTTGTTGAGGGTGAGGACAAGCTCAGCCGAGCGGAGGATGGTGGTGGTGGGTGGGGATGGTTCAGGTCTTTGCTCCAGGAAGAAGCGGAGAGCCCTAAGACCCTTCTGGTGGGGAATGGATGTGTAAAGGGATTGCACATCCATGGTAAAGAGGAGGTGGCTGGAGCCGGTAAACTGGAAGCTTTGAAACCAGCATAAGGCGTCAGATGAATCATGGATGTATGTGGGTAGGGATTGGACCTGGGGGGAGAAGACTGAGTCAAGGTAGGAAGAGATGAGTTCAGTGGAGCATGAGCAGGCTGAAACAATGGGTCTGCCTGGACAGTCCTGTTTGTGGATTTTTGGCAGGAGGTAGAAACGAGCTGTGCAGGTTTGGGGGACTATTAACTTGGAAGCGGATGGGGGGAGATCACCGGATGAAATGAGATCCTTAACCGTAGTGGATACAATGGCCTGATGTGCCATGGTGGGGTCATGGTCCAGGGGAAGGTAGGAGGAGGTATCTGAGAGCTGGCGCTCAGCCTTTGCAAGGTAGAGGTCAGTATGCCAGACTACAACAGCACCACCCTTATCGGCAGGCTTGATGACAAAGTCAGGGTTAGATCTGAGTGCACGGAGTGCAGTCAGTTCGGAGGGAAATAGGTTGGATTTGTTGCGAGGGGCAGTGAAATTGAGGCGACTAATGTCACATCGACAGTTCTCAATGAAAAGATCGAGTGCAGGTAAAAGGCCGGAGGGAGGGGTCCAGTTGGAGGGAGAGTGTTGGAGTTGGGCAAAGGGGTCTGTGGGACGGGGAGAGGACTCTTGTCCAAAGAAATGAGCTCGGAGGCGAAGATGGTGGAAGAACAGTTTGGCGTCATGTCGTGCCTGAAATTCGTTAAGGTGGGGACGCAGAGGGATAAAGCTGAGGCCTTTGCTGAGTACAGAGCGTTCAGCATCGGAGAACGGAAGGTTAGGAGGGATGGTGAATACCCGACAGGAGGTGGGGGAGGGGCTAGAGTCAGAGGGAAGGGGAGGAGAGGAAGGTTCCAGAGGGCCATGGGTATTTTTGAGTTGCTGCATCTTGTGGGCCTTGATGCCTGAAAGGAAAAGAAAAAGTTTCTTGTTAGCACGGCGAATGAGCCGGAGGATGAAGTGGAACTGCAGAGTGGTGCAGCCCTGAGCCAGTGTGTTGCGATGCTGTTGGAGAGAAAGGTTGAGAGTATACATGTGGCGCCACATGGCACTGAGTGTGGATCTCAGGAGGCGGCGAGAGCAGCTGTCTGTGAAACATTGAACATCATGGAGATATCTGTGATCCTGGGACGATTCAAAACATGAGGGATGAAACTTCAGTTGGAATCCACGTGAGGTGAGTCTGAGCCGGAGGCAGTCACTGCGGAATGTGATATGGCTGTGGAAATGAGTTTTAGCAAATATTTGGTCAAACCCCACACCAGGGGGTCATAGTTTAAGGAATGGGTTTGGCCATTTAAAACAGGGATGAGGATAAATTTCTGCAGCCGGAGAGGTGAGCCTGTGGAATTCTGTGTCATACAGCAGCTGTGCCAAAACATTGTATGCTTTCAGGAAAGAGTTAGATATAGTTCTTGAGGCTAAATGATCAAAGCATATGGGGAAATAGCAGGAACAGGGTACTCAGTTGGATGATCAGCCATGATCACATGAATGGTGAATGGCTTACTTCTGCTCCAATGTTCTATGTTTCTGTGGATTCAAGGCTAATTTGGTTATCTTCAAGCTATTTAACATTCCCGTGCTTAAAAAACTGGATGCCACTACTCTCTGATTAGTGGGTTTTTTGACTAAACAGGGAGCAATCTTTCCTAATTGTTCTGGTCCCGACTAATTTAGACAGTTAGCAGATTTGGGACTCTGCCTCATTCTGATGCCTCAATTTTACTGCTCATGTTGTCGTGGAATTTTTTTGAATTGGAAATGTCACATTTGTGGCAATAATGACATCTTGATCAATACTTCCTGTAATCAGAAAATGGGAGAGATACCACCAGGATGGATGAAAGGAAGGCCTAGGCAAAGATGAAAATAAGGATAGGAAGAGAGGCAGCAAAGTGGGAGGGTGGGATGGGGGTAATAACAGGATAAATGGAGGTGAAACAACCATGCTTGAGTGGATGGGGTCAAGGACATGTTACTTGAATGGGAGAAAAGAAGGGTTTGGGAAGTGGTATTATCACACAATTGTGCAAATGTTGAAAGACAGGTATCTGATGCTTTCCTCCCTGTTTTTGAATTCTGCATTACATACAAAATATGATGCTGTGAAGATGTTTTTCAAGGACAGTATAGTGCACTTTCCAAATGAAAAACTTTTGTCTCCCTTCCCTCACATTCCCCCAACAGCAAAGAAAATGAGTGCCACCTCTGAATTCTTCAATATGTTTAGACAACAAAGTGTGCTAAACAAACTTTGGCTGTGCTGTGAAAATGTAGATTAAATCATTAATTTATTTCCTCCAATAGTTCTACAATGAGCATAGAACAAACTAAAAGACCTCTCATATGTGAGTCAAACACTGTTCGTTTTGCGAATAATATCCTATTAAGTGCACCATAAGGTGTTAAGGTCAAATTCAAAATAGAATGAATCTCTTGTCTCGAAGTGAGAGTCTGTGTCATTGTTTTGTTGCACAAGGGTCATTAAAAAATGGCTTGCAGCCAGACTTTGTACAAATTTTGAACAGCGCAGTTTTTTCCTGGATATTACTAATTGTTCAGTTATTTTCACCTCATATTATTGAGTCACATCTCCTGCTGTTTTTAGAAAGCAGATAAATCTGCCTGAAAAATCTAAATCTATCTCCTCTGTTCAAACGATTAAGATGAGTATGGTTGCAAATACCTAAGAGGACGAGGGATGGTGCAGTGGTAATGTCACTGGACTGCTCATCCAAAAGTCCAGCCTAATGTTTTCAGGACCTGCATTCAAATCTTGCCACAGCAGTTGGTGGAATTAATATGCAATTAATAAATCTGGAATTAAGCACTAATGTAAGCTGACCTCAAAATCATTCCCAATCGTTACAAAACAAAAGTGAAACGTTAGCAACTGCCCTTTTTAAGGAATGAAATCTTCCATCCTTGCATGGTCTGGGCTGCATGTCACTTCATATGGAAGGTAATGTTGTTGACTCTTGAGGAACTTCAGTTCTATCAAACCGGAATGAAATCTAAATAAAAAAATGAAACTGGATGGATCCCATATCGTGAAGCACTGGAAACAGCAATTGCACGTACAGCCAAGTTGACCATGCAACATCCTTCCTATGAACACCTGGAGACTTGTGCCAAAATTGTCAGAGCTGTCCCACAGTTGAGGCAAGTAACAGTCATACTTAAGGAATCACATTTTGCAGGCATTGACCTAACCATTGCTATCACTATTCTTGGTTATGGCTTGCTCAACCTAAAAATGAGTGTCAACCTGGTGAATCTACAACACAGAACAATCTGCATGCCAAACAGCATAACCAGCATGTAACAGACAGAGCTAAGAGATCCCACGATTAGTGGATGATGTGGAAGCATTATTGTCTTGCCCCATCCAGTTGTGAGTGATGGTGGACAACTTAATAACTCACTAAAGGAGGAGGCTTCACAAGTGTCCCTATCATTATAGATTAGGGAACTGAGGAAAGTCACTGGACCCAAAATATTAACTCTGATTTCTCTTCACAGATACTGCTGGACCTGCTGAGCTCTTCTAGTAATTTCCGTTTATGTTTCTGATTTATACAGCATCTGCAGTTCTTTTGGTTTTTAATGCAAAAGATAAAACTGAAAGATTTTCAGCCCACTCCATCTCACCCTCCTCCAGTGTCTCCAGTATCACAGATGGCAGTCTTCACCATTGCAGTAGGCTATGAGCCTTTATAACTTTGCAGCAATTGCTCTGAAGATTTATTCTCCAGAAAAGGCTGCACTCCTGGCTAAATTGTGCAAATGCAGCTTCAAATGCAGACTCCAACTTCTACCTGGTAATGTAGAAAATTGCCCAAGTATGTCCTGTCCACCGAAAACAGAATGAGTCCACTCAGCCAATTATTGCCCCATCAGGATTTTCTGAAACATCAGGAAAGCAATGGAATGGAGTCACTGATAGTGTTCAACAGTAGCCTGCTCGCTAATTCTCCATATTGAATCAGGGTTGATGGTGATGGTACAGTGAGGGATATACTGAGGCATGAGGTTGCAGATTGGAATACTGCTTGGCAGGTGCTGATGGACCTCTCTCCCTCATGGATCCCCGATCTTGAATGTGATGTCTGTTCAAAGTCAATCTCTTAGTGCAGTCATAGCACCAGACAACATTGAGAATAAATGTGAAGACAGGGCATCTTCTCCACAAGAACCATCCAGACCTTACTGTTGGCAATACTGTCATAGATGCATCTGCAGCAGGCAGACTGGTGAGGATGAGGTCAAGTTCTTTCCCTCTTGGTGGTTCCTTCACCACCTGCTCGGTCTAGTCTATCAACAGTGTCCTTTACGACTTGAATACTTTGGTTAAATATCCTGCCGAGCCATTTGTGGAAGTGGACGGTTATATTGCTGAAATTCCCTGAAATTGAAAACCCTGAAATTCACTTCCTAACACCTACCCTGTAGCAGTTTCAGAAGGCAGCTTACCGTCACTTCCTCCAGTACAATTAGAAATGGGCAATAAGTCCTGGCTTGGCCAGGAACGCCCACATCCCATATGGTAAGCATAGCCTGCATTTTATGATAACAGAATATTTGCCTCTGAGCAGCATAAAAATAACTCGAGTTTGTTAAAAAGAAAGCAAAGCAATGCAGTAAATATTTCACATTTTTTGTTTCTTGTTTTTTGATCTAAAACCAGTGAAATGTCAATATTGCACGAAGCAAACATAGTAACAGAGTTGCCATTTTTATGCTTTTATATTCCAAAAATGTATTGGAATCTTTCCATGAAAGAAATTATACAGTACTAATGTTGGTCATTGTTTGTCAGCTACAATGTTTGGTACTTCTCTTTGTGTGGAGGAGGTAGTCTTTTATTGACATGAGGTGAATGACTTCATGTTGGGGAAACACATTTTAAATTAGCTAAGCAACATTCTTAATGAATTCTATGAAATTATTCCCCTATGTAAGCACTATGGTCCGAGAAGTAATAAATTATCCTTACCCTTAAAAATGTACATGTTATCAACTATCAATAAATTATGTTTGTACATGACTAAGTTTAAATTGGATGGTCTGGTAATACTCTGATAGTCTCCTTCCTTCTGGACCAGGAAGCCTGGGTTCAAGTCCCACCTATTCCAGAGGTTTTTCATAACATCTCTGACCAGATTGATTAGAAAATATAGAATCCAAAATATAAATTTGTCTTTATAGATTATGCTTCAATTTATAAAATTAAAAGATTTGAAAGTCTCCATCGTGTTCATGTAGAATGCTTGGTAAATAATAATGGAAAATATTTTCTCAAAAATATTTCCATCCATTACCATTTCTTGTAGGTAAACAATAAGCATTTGCTTGATATGTAAAAAAACAACAATAACAGCTAGCATTAATGTAACTTTTAGCAGAGAAAAAAGACCCAAGGGACTTCATAAATGTATGTATTACATTTGGAAGCAAGCCATGGTATTACATGAGTTGATTAAGAATTTATTTAGAGTTTGGCTATTGTCTAAAGAGATCCCCAAAGGGGCAGGGGCAAGTGGAGAGGGAAAGGGGTGGTGGTGGTTAGGGGAGGTGAATGAATCACAGAGATCAGATTCCTGATTGTTGGTTGTCAGTGTTAAGGACACTTGAATTGCTCTAATGCCAGCAGAGTAGTTAGAATAAATAGCTAATATGTATTGTTTATTGCTGTAATAATCCCACCATTTAATGTGTACAGAAATGGGATGAAGCTCCCAGTTGTCCACAGTTGAGTATGCTGTTCATATGCTGTAAACTTAGATATAAGGATTTATTACTTCGGCCTCAGTATGATGAATTGCCCACTGAGGACTCAAGACTTCTAAGAGGAAGAAGAGATAAAATTGGGGGAAAAAAAGGAAGTTTTGTGATTTGAATGCATTAGTGTACTTCCTCTGATGTACCAGTTCCATAAGGACCTGTTTATTTCACACAGTAGGAGAAACTTTTAATATAGCAGCTATGATCATTTTTTTTAGATGTAAAAAAATTCTAGTTTATTTTCATTCTGTTGAAAAATCCAGGTTGAATGTAAAACACAGGGATGGTAATATGCTTCTCATAGTATATGTTCTTGAAAATATTTTAAGAATTGGTGAATTCTTGCTGTGTCTTGGGTAAAGAAGGATGTCTAACAGAAATGCTGCAGGTGTTCAAACAGTTGTAGCAAATGTCTGGAGGAATAATTGTGCAAAAATGCTGCATCCATGGCTTTTACATTGCTTTCTGTGAGGATTGTAAAACACAGTCAGTGATTGAAGAATATTGTTCCTCAGATCTCATTGTAAAATTGTCGGCCTGTAATGTTTTTTTCGAGAGAATGTTTGAGCAACTGCAGTGAAATTCAATTTCAATGACTAGTAACTTCAATCTTGATTTGTTCTTTCTCTTTTCATGTCTACATTTTCAACCACAGACGACAAATAGGTAGAATTTTAACCCATTGTGTTATTGGTCCTGATTTATTTTGAACAATTTATTTTAAACAAGTGGATCATTATAGCCATCATTGCAAAAGGCTGCAAACATAATAGCATGTGTAACAGCTTCTGGAACAACAAATTGCATTTATCCCATTGGCACTTCTCATAAGCACTATCAAATACAATTGACACCAACCTACACAAGGAAATATTATGAAGGGTTGGTGAAAGTTAGCTTTTCAGCAATGTCTTAAAGAACGCAAGAGATATCGAGAAGTGGAGAGGTAAAGATGCTTAGGGATGGAATTGCAGAGCTCAGCAGTAGATTCAGCTGCTTAGTTGGTGGAATACTGAAAATTGGAGCTGCAGAGGAGACTGGAACTAGATGAACACAGAGTTCTTTTGAAGCTTGGAGTTTGCCAGAGATAAGGAGGGTTGAGCCTGTGAAGGGATTTCAACAGAATGGTGTGAATTTGAAATCTGAGTGTTGAACAAGGCATTTATTACCTGAATGGGTTAACTGACGTACCAAGATAAATACAATCCATCAGGATATAAAAGACTGTGTTTCTGCTATGAGCTAACCATTGTGTATCTAACTCGTAAGTGAAGTCTTACCATGCAGTCTCACACAACTCAGATGTAATGTAACTAGATACTAATTACTGTGTAATAAACCTATTCTTTTTAACAAGACAGTGTCTCCTCTATTTAAGACTTTGTGCAGAAATCCTTCCATGGTGTCAGTGACTAGCACGAATACCAATAAAAAGGATTGGTGACAGAGGAGGTACCCAAAGAATCTCGGCTAGATCGAATGGACATGACCAAAAGATGCATTGTGCACACAGTGATGTACATATAATGTGATTGTAGCAAATAGGAACAACTCTTTCATTGTGCTAGCAGTGCTGATCTTCTCAAGAAAACATCAGTTATACAAAAAACCACAGCCATCCAAAATGAATTTTAAAAATGCCCATCAAAAACCAAACCATATCTTTGAATGTTCAGTGGCCTAAAAGCGTAGAAAGATGTCAGCTTCACTGAAAGCAGCAGTCAGCTACTAAAAGACTGCAGAGCTGATAGCAGTATTAGACATGCTTGCACAAGTTAAAAGTGTGAAAAAGCTCATGTAGAACATGAGTCACAGCAAAGCTAAAAGGGAAAAAGATCCAAATCATAAACCTGGGATCATGCAATTGATATTGAATACCTGAAGTAAGTTATGACCTTTTAAAAGGAAGGATAAACTGGTGCAGTTAAGGAAAATTTCTCGGCTGTGGATCTAAAAGAATATTTAAATCACTATATTTAAGTAAATGAGCACCACTAAAATCATAAACTGTCAAAAAAAAGCTGCAAGAAACACTTTGGAGAAAAAAAATCATTCAATGGGAGAACAGTTAAAAAGGTAATATAATTTGACTAATTTAGAGTGAAAAGTAAAAGGCAGGAGTCTTGGAAATCAACATTTTGAAGTGTATATGAATTATTGGTGTACAACAAAATGTATCTTTAAAGGTGCAGAACAACACTGCTGTTGTACTATTTAAGACAACACAAATCACTGAGAAGAAGCAGAAATGATGTGAGTCATCCGCATCGTTAAAAGTGCATGAAATTCACAATAAGGAAGAGAAAAAACAGATGCAGATTGTCTTTTCCTCTTCCTTGAAAACAACAAAAATTATATTAAGTCTTTATCTTCAAGCATAGAAACAATCTTCAAGTACTTGAATTTTTTATGATAACCCTGAAACATTTAAAACTTTTGCAACTTTCTTTTCATTTTTGTTTAGGTTTAGCAGAGGAAGAAAAGACAACAGTGAGAGAAATTTCATGAGAACAACAAAAGGTTTTTTAAACTGGTGAAGCTTAATGAGCAATTTGCATTCGTGGTCCTACATTTGGAAAAAAAAATCAAAAAAGAAAATAAAAATCTTAAAAAGCAAGCTGAAGAGAATAGCATTTGATTCAGTTGAAGTGTTGTACAATTTAAAACACTGAACAGCAAAACCTGCTACATCTACAAAAGATTTTGTAAAGTTTTCAACAGGTTTTAAGGATATCACTTAAATAAGAAAAGTGACTGCAGTTGAATGCAGTGGTGAAAAATGCTGAGCGTCAAAACAGATTGAGGATCGCAGATCCTTCAGGGAATTAAGCAGAGATAGAATTGCTTCAGGCAGGAATACAAAAAGAAAATCCCATGGATGAATAAGTGAGCACATTTCTTTATTCTATATGTCCAGTAGCATATCGTGTTTTAAAACAACAGTGTGTGAGAGATGACACCGATATCTTTTGACATTGTGAAAGCATTTGACGATGACTTCACTTTAAGTATCAATCATGTAATAGAGAGAGAAAGGTTTAAAGGAAGAATACTGCTCCCCGGAGAATCCATTCACAACTTTATTAATGATTTTTAGACTTTGCCAGAATTGTGTGATTGTGGCAGTCTACAATGAGAACTAATTTGAGATGAAATTGTCATTTAAAGCCAAAAAGAGAATCCTGCCTTAGAAAGAGCTATATTGATGGTGAAAGAAATTGAAATCTGAGAACAGTATAAGACAATAATGCAAACAAAAAAATGAGTTGATTGGAAGGGGAGTGTAGCAGGGAAGACTGTAGAGCAGCAATGGCAAGAGTTGCTGAGGGTAATTCAGGAAGCACAGCAGAAGTTTATTCCAAGGAAGAAGAAATAAATGAAGGGGAGGACAAGGCAGCCATACCTGATTTAAGGGAAGTCAGGACAGCATAAAAGCAAAAGAAAATGCATACAATGTGGTGAAGAATGATGGAAAGCTTTTAAAAACCAGTAGAGGACAACGTGAAAAATAAAATCAATAAGGGGGTGACAATGAAATATGAGGTAAGCTAGCATAAAAGAAGATTGCAAGAGATTTTTTTTTAGACATATAAAAGGGAAGTGAGAAGCAGGAGTGAATGTTGGATTGCTGAACAATGATGCTGAAGACCTAACGGTGAGCGAAGAAATACCAGACGAACTGAATAGGGACTTGGCATGCCTTCACGGTGGAAGACACGAGCAGCAATGCCACAACTTCAAGAGTGTCGGGGGCAGAGATGAGTGTAGTGGCCATCATTAAGGAAAAGGTACTGGGAGGCTGAAAGATCTGAAGGGGGATAAATCACCTAGATTAGATGGACTACACCCCAGAGTTCTGCAGGAGATAGCTGAGGAGATTGTACAGGCATTGGTGCTGATCTTCCAGGAATCTCTGGAGTCAGAGGACTGGAAAATGGCTATTAAAACTCCCCTGTTTAAGAAGGGAAGGAGGCAGAAGTCGGGAGATGATAGGTCAGTTAGCCTGACCTCAGTTGGTGGTAAGATCTCCGAGTCAGTTATTAAGGATGAGATTGTGAGTACTTGGAAGAGCATGGTCAAATAGAGCTGAGTCATTACGGCATTCTCAAGGAGAGGTTGTGCCTGATAAATCCATCAGAATTCTTTAAGGAGGTTGTGAGCAAGTTAGACAAAAGAGAGCCAGTGGACGCAATCTATTTGGATTTCCAAAAGGCCTTTGACAAGGTGCCGCATGGAGGTTGCTAAATAAGGTAAGAGCCGGTGATGCTGAATAGGCTGGGACGTTTTTTGACTGGAGCATAAGAGGTTGAGAGGTGACCTTACTGAGGTTTATAAAATCATGAGGAGCATAGATAATGTGAATAGCAAGGGTCTTTCCCCTCAGGTGGGGTGTTCAAGACTAGAGACCATATTTTTAATGTGAGAGGAGAAAGATTTAGAAAGGGGCAACTTTTTAACACAGAGAGTGGTTCATGTGTGGAATGAACAGCCAGAAGAAGTAATGGGTGCAGATGCAGTTACAGCATTTAAAAGACATTTGGATAAGTACAATGAATAGGAAAGCTTTGGAAGGATATGGACCAAATGCAGGCAAATCGGGCTGGTTTGGTTTGGGAACATGCTTGGTGTGGACTGGTTAAACTGAAGGGTCTGTTTCCATGCCTATGATGACCTATGTGACCCTCTGATGGTAGGGGCAAGGAAATGGCATGGATAAGGGATTGGCTGACTGTCAGAAGGCAAAACATGGGAATAAAGGCATCTTTTTCTACTGTTTAGAAATGCAAAAATGGCACAGGCAGCTTTACTATCTATGATTGACTTGATAAAATTATCCAGAAGAACTTCTGAGAGCATTGAAGGAACACATACAGGTCCCTCTGCTGTAGGAAGGATGTTGTGAAACTTGACAAGGTTCAGAAAAGATTTACAAGGATGTTGCCAGGGTTGGAGGGTTTGAGCTACAGGGAGAGGCTGAATAAGCTGGGGCTATTTTCCCTCGAGCGTTGGAGGCTGAGAGGTGACCTTACAGAGGTTTATAAAATCATGAGGTTCATGATTTTGGATAGGGAAAATAGATAAGGTTTTTCGCTTGGGTGGGGAGTCTAAAACTAGAGGGCATAGGTTTAAGGTGAAAGTGGAAAGATTTAGAAGGGATCTAAGGGGCAACCTTTTCACACAGAAGGTGGTGCGTGTATGGAATGAGCTGTCAGATGAAGTGGTGGAGGCTGGTACAATTACGACATTTAAAAGGCATCTGGGATGGGTATATGGATAGGAATGGTTGAGAGGGATATGGGCCAAACGTTGGCAAATGGGACTAACTTAATTTAGGATATCCGGTCGGCATGGACGAGTTGGACCGAAGGCTCTGGTTCTGTGCTGTACAGCTCTATGACTCTGAGTCTACCTCATTTCAGCACCAGAAGGAGAAGATTATTTCTTTCAGAGCTATGACTATATTGTCTGACATCGTTTGTGGAAATTAAAGATAATGAAGATAAATATTCAACAGCAACATGATTGTACAAGAGGAAACATTCTCTGCAAAGAACACTTGGGAATTTTGGGAGCAGAGAAAACATTCCTTAATCTTCGCTTGTTCTGTGATTGCTGTACTTGCTGTCCGTCCTTCCTGCAGCAGGAAAGTATTTAGATTTCTGTATACCTTTTCCCGTTGTCTTTCTCTTTGACCAGTACTCTGTTTTGCTTTGAGGCATTTTTCCTCAGCTCCCATGTATTGGAGTTCTGCCTCTAAGATGATGTTACAATCAGTTTTGTACCATTTCAATTTGCAAAAGTGTCTGTTTTGAGACTGTGTTAAGTAATCAGCAGCAAGGTTGATTGGACTGCACCTTGGGACTTACTTCATGTATTGTCATTTGAGGCTGTCAGCTTTTTAAATGCTGCAGTTATTGACTTGAACAGCTCCTAATTTGTCTATTTGCGGGAGGAAGCACTGTTTTGCACCTTAGTAGGACCTTATTGTGATTTCCAGGGCTGGTTGCATTTTGAAAGTCTCCCTTTTGTGGTTTGAGACAGAGATAGCACAGTTCAGTAGCGTTTGAAACAACTGATTGCAGTAGTCATGGTATACTGCAGCCTTTACCTTGAAGAGATTTTAAACACAATTCCCAATATGAGAGACCAGCATAAGGAAGGATGGGACTATTTATTAAATATTCCTGGATGTCTCGTGGTCAGGACAGTTACAAATGGAAGGAAATGGGGAGTGATGGCAATATTGGTGAAGGAGGCATTGCAGAATTGGAGAAAAAGGATACTCCACATGTTTGAAATTCCCATAGAATCAATTGGACTAGAATTAAGGAACAGAAAAGGTTACAATTACATTGTTTCATGTAGCAATTAAACCACCAATTTGTGGAAAGGATATTGTAGAACAAGAAAAATCAATTGGTGGAAAGTCAACTTCAATGGGGCAAGAATAGAGCTATTCCAGGTAGACTCAGCCAAAGTCTGGGTGAAACTCTGTAACTGAACAATGGACTAGCTTGTAAAAGAAGAAATGTTTCTGGCACTGACAAGGTATATTCCATTCAAAAGAGAAAGTTAGGACAAACAAGTCCAAAGGTTTTTTGATGACAAGGAAATAGAAATTAACCTCAACATACAGTTGAGAACCAAAAAGGCTATAAAATGTTTAGAGTCGTGGAGTCATACATCATGGAAACAGACCCTTCAGCTCACTCATCCATGTTGACCAAATTGAACTAGACCCATTTGCCTGCATTTGGCCTATTTCCCTCTGAACCTTTCTTATCCATATATCTGTCCAAATGTCTCTTAAATGTGGTAATTGTACTTGTGTCTACTGCTTCCACTGGCAGCTCATTCCACATATGCACCACCCACCGTATGAAAATGTTGCCCATCTGGTCCTTTTTTAAATGTTGTCACACTCACTTCAAACCTTATGCCCTCTAGTTTTGGACTCCCCTACCCTGGGGAAATGATGTTGGCTATTCCCCTTATCAATGCGCCTCATCATTTTATGAAACTCTATAAGGTCACCCCTCAGTCCTTTGACGTTCAAGGGGGAAATGGCCCAGCCTATCCAGCCCCTCTTTATTTCTCAAACCCTCTATTCTTAGCAACATTTTTGTAAATCCTTTTTGCACCCTTTCTAGTTTAATACCATATTTCTAAAATTCTATGATTAGAGGCATAGGGTAGAATGTAAGGAGATGATGCTGATTGTCAAATATACTACTTAGACCTTTACTCGAGTATCGTGTACAATTCTGGGTACCATACTGTGGGAAGGATACACTTTGGAGAGAGTCCAGAGAGAGTTACAAGAATGTTTCTAAGGATGAGAATTTTCAGTTCTGAGGGCAGATCGGTGAAGTTAGGACTGTTCTCCTTGGAGAGAAGAAGTCTAAGAGGAGATCTGAGAGAAATTTTCAAACTCTTCAGGAGGCTGGATAGAGGAACTAATGAAACAAATGTGATGTGAGAAAAACACTTTGTCATTCAATGATTCAGGTCTGGAATGCACTGCCTGGATGTATGGTGGACGCAGAGTCTATTGAGACATTGGATGACTATTTAAATGGGATGTTTCAATGAAAATCATCTTTATGCAGTAAATTGTAATGACTTCTGATGCACTGTCAAAGAGGGTAATGAAAGCAGAGATGATCAAAGGTTTTAAAAAGGAAATTGAATGGGCACTATCAGGGCATTGGTGAGTGGTGGTCAGAGCTGGGAGTTGCCTCACTTAATTGCTTTACCGCAAACTGCGCATTCGAATGAATGAATTCCTGTGTCATAATGATTTTTGCTTCTTTCTCTGTGCTGTTATCAGTTTGCAGCTTTAACAATTTAATAAGCAGAAAACATTAGTCTGAAAGGCACAGGGACAGAGCTAACTAACTGCAAATGTGATTTGATGCCCTGCATTAACAGAATGTATTTCAATGGTTTCAAGCCTTCGAGACCTTATTTAGGTTAACAATAGAAAATTGGTATGGGTGATCTTTTTACCCTTTAAAGGTTATCTTCCAATGAAAGGATTAGTTTGATCATATCCAAGTTGTCTCCTGATTGGGATATTAACAGGTTGGGATATTAAACTGTTTTTCTGGTTGTCACTGCCCCAGAATAAAAGGGCAACTCGTAATATTCTTAACAACAGTTGCGTCTCAAGTCTCTATTTCATTCTGTATTTCTTACTTAGTACCTTTGTGACTTTCTTCAATGCTATAAATAACTACCATGACAGTATTAAAAATGTGGCACCAGACAGAAAATTTGCTTTACTAAATCCCACGCTAATAAGCACCAATATCTGTATACCTTGAGTTAACAAATTGCAGTAGATCTATTGGTGTTATTTGTCCTTTCATCCAGTAAGACAAGGTTATAATAAATTCATGCCACTGTTTGATTTATTGAAGAAAATGTACAATTTGTTTCTTTATCCTTCTGCCAAGTTATTGCTGTGTATCAACTGACAAACTGTTAAAGAATATGACCCAGAGATAGTAGGAACTGCAGATGCTGGAGAATCAGAGACAACAAGGTGCAGGGCTGGATGAACACAGCAGGCCAAGCAGCATCAAAGGAGCAGAGAGGCTCCTTTTTGTCAACATATTCACATGTTACTTTTACTATTTTTATATATTTATCATGACATTACTCTAGCAGAGTATTTTTGCTATCTGTGTGTACACAATTATTCCAAAATGCATTTATGGATTCAGAAGTTAGTGTTACAGTTAAGCTGTAAGACATGTATATTGCAATGCAGAACCCTTGCCAGGTTCATTAGATGAACAATTATCCCTTGATTTTATACATCTAATTTCACTCTATTATATACATGCTTAATGGAAAATATGTACAAAAAATACTACTTTTAATTGCATCCAGCCTATAAAATAAAGAAAAAGACAAGCTTAATAAATGCTAAACCTAGTATTCTATTTTTAACCCCAGGCACTACATTAACTTGAGACCTCCCACATTTGACATGCATTATAATCATCATTTGTTTGCTTGGCATGTTGTGGTTCTAGCAGTTTACCCAAATCAAAGCCATCAATTCAATCTACTTGAATAAGTGATAGCTTGCTGCCATTACATTCACTGCTGTTTACAATACGTTATTCTGGTTGTGCTTTGTTAAGGTTACAACAAGAAGAGAGAGAAAAACCGAATTCTTTTGTTTCTGTCTTTCTGTCAGCCAGCAGAGGTGTTTTTTGGTCCTTTTTATTCCATTTTTGAAATAGGTTGTGGCATAATTCCTCCAAAGCCTTGTATTTGTGAAGTCCAATTTTAAAGTGACCTGGAGCAAGTTCTTTTTAAGGATTAGATCAACAGTATGGTTTATTCATACATTCGAACCCAGGGGATGATTGTCAGAACACCCACACACACACTCACATACACGCATACGAGGAAGAGAAGGAAAGGGAAGAAATTACAATTATGAATAACTTAATAATTGAAGATAAGGATGTTAATTCATCTAATTTTTGAGTCTGGGCCATCAGTGTCCAGTAAAGGTTATTTTCTGTAGGAGCTTGGATTCAAATAGGTATGGTTGGCTGACATTGCAGAATTCTGTTTAAAGCGAACGAAAACCCGGCAAAATGATGCTGGTGTATGAACTTCATCCACTTTTCAGGTGAATATACAATTCATTCCAGAACTAGATTTTGAAGGAGATTTAGACCACAGGTTTAGCTGAGAGGAGTCTGGGTGTTATAGCATCAGTTATATTATTAGCAGACTATGATATTAACAGTAGGCTTGATTTTTACCAGATTGAGGAAAATGTTCACATAAATAATTTAAGCCTTTTCTTAAAATTCTAGAAGCAGACTGTCAGACTCATTAAGGAATCAGTTTCAATCCAACAATTTTTTTTGTAAAGCTCACATCTTTATATTTTCTTTTTTGAGGATTTAAAAAAAAGTTTGTTTCCTTGGTTTAAAGCAATGTAAAGCAACAGCTGCAGTTTTAAAATCAATCATGTTTACTGGAGGACTCAGAGTTGCATACAAACTTGTGTGAGTTGTTCGGTTCTGAATTGAGGGCAATTATATCTTGACAACAATGTTAGGATTGGTTCCTGACCAGGTGCCCATGACTTGCGTGAGGTGACAGCAAGAGAGAACCACCTCTGCAAAGAGAAAGCATCAAAAAAAATTCTGTCTTTTTGGTGAAAATGTCCGAAAATCTCCAGTAACTGTCAGCAGTCTTCCACTCTTTCAGTTTTCTCTGCAAATCCTTTGTTGAAGGAGCAATGAAACACCGACGGTGAGAGTCTGAATTCTTAACTGGTGAATGAAAGAGAACACCAGTGTAGAAAAAAAAACCTTGTGTCAGCAGCACAAAACTAAAAATGAATTAAAACGAAGTGAAGAATGCAGCCCATTGAATCCTCTGGTCCAGACTGATACTATCAAATCATGTTTCCCTGAATTTTTATTCTCTTTTCCACCCTTTGTACATATGCCTTACATGTTCCTAGTGTCTGTTTGTGAGAGGGGGAATTGGAAATGGGGAGAGTTTAGGTTGTGGAGTTATTTTTTTAGCAATTTACATTTACTAATTTCCATCTGTTACTGACAACTTGCTCATAACTAACTGTGTTTTCTCTTAATCTGAGTCTTAGGCAGGTAAATTGGGACTTTGGATAGTTTGACTAATTTTTTACAGTTATGACCTTGTAAATTGGGGAAGTGATGGCTTAGTGGTATTATGGCTGGACTGTTTAAACCAGAGACCCAGATAATGTTCGAGGGACCAGTGTTCGAATCCTGCCATGGCAGATGATGGAATTTGAATTCAGTAAATATCTGGAATTAAGAATCCAGTGACTACTGTGAATCCATTGTCAATTATTGGGGAAAACCCATCTGATTCACTCATGGCCTTTTGGGGAGGAAACTGCCGTCCTTACCTGGTATGGCCTATACATGACTCCACACCCACAGCAATGTGGTTGACTCTTAATTGCCCCGGATTGGTAATAAATGCTGCCAGCCAGTGACACCCCTCATCCCATGAATGAATAAAGATTAAAAAAATACTCTGTGCATGATTTCCTGTGCACTACCCAGTATGTCATGGCAGCTTCTAATTGCCTGGCCAGGGTTCCAGATAGATGGGACTGTTTATTACCACCTAACATATAATAAGGTGAAGTTTCTATGGCCTGCTCAAAGTCAATTGTTTGTTGCACAAGATAGATACTGGGCCATTAGCACTACGTCAGGCGTAATGAGTTTTGATAGCTGCTGCTGTTCTTTCTTGTGCTAGGGAGATGCAGAATCCAGTGTTCTTTTGTTGACTGCACAGTTCCCACAATGCAAGCACCAAGATTCAAGGAGGATGACATCTGAGCTCTGTCCTGAACAGCTGATTGTGAGTTTCTAGAAATTTGTAATCAATTTGCACTTGGTCATCACTGAGGCTGTGTTTTTAGTCTAGCAACGTCCATTTTAAAAATTAAATTAGAAAATACAGCTTTTTAGAACAGTTTTGCTCTTCTCATATTGGCCAGACTGCAAAAGGCCCACAGATTTCCTCCCCTAAAGGACATAAGTGAACAAAATGGGATTTTACAACAGTTGTCAGTTGTTCCATGGCTTTTTTTTAAATAAACGTTAAATTCAAATTTTACCATCTGCCATGGAAAGATTTGAACTCATGTTCCCAGAACATTAGTCTGGGCTTATTAGTCATTACCAGTCCAGAGACATTACTACTACACCAGTACCTCCCCATGTGCCTTGTGTCCTTGTATTCATCTTACACACTCCAAGTGACGAAGCAATTTTTAATTTTGTGAAGCCTTTCTAATACTTTAACAAATTTTTAACCCAATTAGTGACTTAACGTTGACAGTGAAAACAGGACAGTTCCAATTTGGCCAATTGAAGCTCAGTTAGCTCATTCTTAACCACCAACTAAACAAGGTGGTGATAGCATGAATGCCACTGCACTCATAGCTCACAGGCCCATCATAATGCTCTGGGAACTTTGGTTCAAATCCAACTATAACATCACTGCCTTTTTATTCATAAATATATCTGGCGTATAAAGCTAGTTTAAGTAATGGTGCACAAAATCCTATTATAACGTTGGTACACATGGATAAAACATGGACAAAAGTCCAGCTGTGAGATGCAAGTGACTGCCTCAGCGTAATGTATGACCAAGTATGAAGTCAAGGAGCTTGGGACTTCAGAAAACAATTACACCACTGGTTGGTGGCACACTTAATGCAAAGAAAATGATTGTGACCATTGCAGGTATTCTTGCGTGCATTATTCTCAACTCCACCAGCTTCAGCAACTTTATAAAAGGCCTTCCCTCCACCGGAAAGACAGAAACACAGATATTCGTTGATTATTGCATGATGCTCAGTTGCATTTACAATTCAGCGTGCAGCAAGACGTGGAGAGCATTCAGCTTTTTGTTGACAAATTGCAAGTAATATGCATGCCACACACCCACCAGGCATTCTCCAACTAAAGAACATCTGACCATCACCATTAGAAAGGGTGAGGAAATGATGGCCCTACCTCTGTCCTGTGAGCAAATGCATAACATAAAACAAATCTCCCCCATTCATTACTCAGTATCCATTTAGTATTTGGTGCAGTCAATCACTCTCTGTTGTTTTTCAGTATATTCAGCAATTGGTGTTGTTTGCCTTGAGACTGTTCTCTTTAGATTGGTAACTGGCACTTCAGTATAGAGGAGTGACATGCTTATGGTCGGTTTAGGTAATATACACATTTAGCCAGCTAATTTCCCTTGTAACTAAACACCAAGTGTCCTTAAAGACATGTGAGTAACTTTTTTTTGATTATTCTGCATGCTTGTACTTTGAGGTGATCGATCAGTACAATTTTAGGTAAGATCCTTGTAAAATTGGTTAGCATCTGGGAAAAACACGATGTCAATGCTTGGGAAAAGTGCATGAAGTTACAGGGCTGCCAGTGAACGTGGCCGTAGTAGATTGGGTTTGATGTGAATAACTAAGAATACTGCACAAGAAGTTTTCTGGTGCTATCATTTTAATTTGTACTTTTATTCATATGTTTACTGAGAACACTGCAATTTGCCGATTCTCAAGGTTAATTATAATCAGTGTTAGGGCTGATAGAAAATGATGACATATATGCAGTATAGTTGTATCTCCTATTTACATTGTCAATGATAGATGCCGTTACCTTTGTTTGACCGACAATTAATTCTTGAATTATAAGCCATTGCTTGAGGCTAATTGTATAAACACACAACTTTAATTAGAGTTGTCTGTCAAAAGATTGATATAATAAACTGAAAGATAATTGTCATCATACCCTCAGGAACATGTTGGAAGAAAAACCGACATAATAATTGGCTGATATTTGTGCCACATGCTTGTCTGTTGAATTCTTAAGTAGGAGTATTTCGGCCTCAAGTGGTTGCTGGGGACAACCATTATTTGTCTGTTGATCAACATTCTTCGGTACCTGAAAACCAAGCTATTCAAAGCATGGCAGTATTACTTGAATTGATGTTTGATCTCACTTAACTTGCAAAAGCAGCTTTAATTATGTTCATCAGTTAATACCATACAATCAGAAAAAATGATACAGCTTTCACCAATGTCATTCATCCTGAGTTTCTCCTTGGAAACACAGTCCAATTTTTTTTTCCCTGAGATAGCAAGAGCTGCAGATGCTGGAGCCAGAGATAATGATGTGTGGAGCTGGAGGAACACAGCAGGTCAGGTAGCATCAGAGGAACAGGAAAGCTGACGTTTTGGGTTGGGACCCTTCTTCAGAAATGAGGAGGGGGAGGGGAGGTCAGAAATAATTTTTTTTTCCCCTGCTATTTTTCCAAAGTGTTATAGTTATAATTTCTTTTTTTTTTCTTTTCTAAAGACCTTGCTGAATCTTCTTCACAACACACTTTAAGTAGTGTATTCCAGGTCACCATAATTTGCTGTGTGAAAAAACAATCTACATCTCTCCTCTTGTTCTATTACCAGTTATCTCACATTTACATCCTTTGGGTTAGTGACCTCCCTGCCAGAAAAATCAATTCCATCTTAAGTACTCAATCCAATCCCTTCATCGTTTTGAATTTCTCCACTAAATCTCATAGAATCGTAGAATCCCTACAGTGTTGAAGCAGGCCATTAGGCCCATCGAATCCACACTGATCATCCAAAGAGCATCCCACCCAGACCCACCCCCACCATATCCCTGTAACTGTGCGTTTCCCATGGCTAACCTACCGAGTTTGCACAACCCTGGATACTATGGGCAATTTAGCATGGCCAATCCACCTAACCTGCACATCTTTGGACTGTGGGAGGAAACCAGAGCACCCTGAGGAAACCCATGCAGACACGGGGAGAATGTGCAAATTCCACTTAAACAGTCGCCCAAGGGTGGAATCGAACCCGCATCCCTGGTGCTGTGAGCTCTGCTAGCCATTGAGCTACTGTGCCACCCACAAAATCTCATTTTAATCTCATTTTTCAACTTGTCTGCTCTAAGGAAAACATACCTAGTTTCTCCAGACACTCCACACAAATATGGTTCCTTATCACTAGTACTAATCTGATAAACATCTTCTGCAAAGTTGGTGAAACATTTTCTTGCATTCTAATGGTCTCTAAAACCTGAGGCCATTGAGTGACACCACTTTCCCTGCCTCCAGTTTTTTTTCACACATTGCTCAACACTGTGCTGGTGAAAAAATTACCAAAAGATATCAATCTTTCGAGGCTGAGAGATAGTAGGAACTGCAGATGCTGGAGAATCCGAGACAACAAGGTGCAGGGCTGGATGAACACAGCAGGCCAAGCAGCATCATAGGAGCAGAGAGGCTGACGTTTCGGGCCTAGACCCTTTCGAGGCTGTCTTACACAGAATTTTTTAGTGTGGGAAAAATACTTCCATCTCGCCAATGTGAGCTTAGCCGTTAGCAACCCTGGAATTTGGTCATCTCAAGCAAATAGCTCTTGCAATTGCTGGTAGAAGTTTGTTTTGAGTGCACGTGACTTCAATTAAGCTGCAATGACTGACAAATTGCGGTTTTGGAGTTTTCAGTGCTTTTCTTCAATATTCTTAATACTGTTGATATTGCCTTTCAAATCATAGCGTGCCAGTTATGGAGATAAGCATTCTTTTGGGGATTCTGTGAATGCTCAATGATTTGGGTAAAAAGTGAACAAATGGAGGTTCCGTCAGACTTTTGAAGCATTTTCGGCAGAATCTGAGAGGGTCTGAGTGACATGGGCTGTGATGAGATGTGTGGCAGAATAGGAATTCAAGTGCAGCCAGGCCCCCCCTCGGCTTTGGGAGCATCTCACACCATCTTTTGTGCTTTCCACAAGCAGCCTGACAAGTTTCTTGCAAGGCAGCAGCAAGTTGCCAATTAAGGGGAATTACTGTTTGTTAATTGCCTTATTAGTGGTCCAACCTGACTCATTAATATTTAGCTCTGTATCTTATCAAAATTACCAAACGAGTTAAATGTCGAAAAATGTCAGGCAGCCCACCAGCGGAAATAAGACTTGAGGGACACCACAGGGGATCGGTAGGGAAAGATGAAGTTTAACTTGGATAAATGCAAGGTATTGTATTTTAGTGAAAGAAGCAAGGGCAGGGCTTGTACAATTAAAAGTAGGGCCTTGGGAAGGGTTGTGGAACAGAAACCTTAAGGGTTCAGGTACATAATTCTTTGAAGTTTGCATCACATGTAGACAGGGTGGTTAAGAAGGTGTCTAACACACTTGCCTTTGTTGCTCAGATGTTTGCGTGTAAGAGTTGGGACGACGTGTTGAGATTATACAGGATGTTTGTGAGGCATCTTCTGGAGTATTGTGTGCTTTTTTGGTTGCCCTGTTACAGGAAGAATGTTATTAAGCTGGAGAGGGATCAGAGAGATTTAGCAGGATATTGCTGGGAATGGAGGGTTCCAGCTTTAAGGAGAGGTTGGATATGCTGGGACTTTTTTTCATTGGTGAGTAGGAGGTGAAGGGGTGACCTTATTGAGGTTTTTAAAATCCTGAGGTAAATAAAGTGAATGGCAGATGTCTTTTCCCGAGGGTGGGGGAATTTCAAAACTAGGTAGCATGTTTTTACGGTGAGAGGAGAAAGGTTTAAAAAAGACGTTGGGCAATTATTATATACCGAGTGATTTGTGTGTGAAATGAACTTTCGGAGGAAGTGGTGGATGCGTATATTTAGAACATTTAAAAGATATTTAGACAAGTATGTAAATGAGAAGTGTTTGGAGGGATGTGGGCTAAGCGCAGGCAGGTGAGACTCGTTTAGTTTGGGATTATGGTAAGCATGGACTGGTTGGACCGAAGGGTCTGTTTCTGAGCTGTATGACTCTATGAATGCAATGAATGTAGTAAGATATGGTTAGAAACCTCACTAGGCCTCGCAGTGAAAAAGCATCCAAGAAAACTCAACGTGACTTGGACCGATCAAAAAATGTAAGATTCAGCCCTTTATCCTACACCCATTACCATCCTAAACCCAAATGCACAGACTCCTCAATACATGTATATTTTATGGAACCTATCCCTTCTTGTTTCTGTTCACAAGATTGACTGCCACATCTGGCATAGGGCACTCTACAGCAATATTTAAACAGAGACAGATCTTCTCCTAAAAAAAGAGAAAAATTCAAAGCATAAACTTACAATGTCACTGTTTTTATCCAGCTTACTATTGGAACATTTTCCTTATCGATCGTCTGGAGTGTACACACCTATCAAGTGAACAATAAATTAATTTGTATGAAAGGAGCAATGCCGTCTTCACCTTTTTTTGGAAAATGTTGTATCAGTTGCACAGGTTGTACAGCTTTTATGAAGCAAAGAATTCTTTCATGCACAGGGAATTGTCAGTTTTATTGGTTCATGGGCTGTGGCAGTCACTGGGAAAGCCACCACTTATTGCCCTATCCTTAAGTGCTGTTGAAAAAGTGATGATGACCTGGTGCATTCAGTATGGTATGGCTTCACCCACAGTGTTAATGGGCAAGAAGTTCTGGATTACAGGTGACAAAGGACTGTAAGTATATCTCCAAGACAGGATAGTATGTGACTGGAGAGGAACTTGAGTGGTGATGTTCCCATGTACCTGCTGCTCTTTAGTTTTGAGGTGGTAGGAATAATGGATTTGGACAGTAATGTTGAACATTCTATGAGACGCTGCAGTGCAACTAGTTAGTGCTGCCACTGTGCACTGATGGTGAAGAAAGAACATGTTTTAACTGGTGACTGGGATCCCAATCAAGTGGATGGTGTCATTGGACTTGCATTTATTCAGGCAAGAGTGGGCTCTACCATCAGACTTTCAGCTTGTACCTTTAGGATGATGGATAGGATTCAAGTTAGGACGTGAGTTACTTGCCATAGAATTACCAGCCTCATTCATGCTCATTTAACCATTATATTTGTGATATATTTCCAGTTAATGGCAACTTTTAGGATGTTGATAGCAAAGGATTCAGCGATGGTAGTCCAGTTGAATGTCAAGGGGAGATGATTCAAATTTCTTGTTTGAAAAAGTCCTTGCTTTGGCATTTGTGGGTGTTAATGTCAGCTGCCATCGATTAGCCCATGTCTGAATTTTGGCAAAATCTTGAGGCAGATACCGCCTCATTATCTGAGAGGATGTGAATGGAGCTGAACTGGGTACAGTTATCAGCAGACAGCCCTATCTCTGGCTTTATGATAGCAGGAGATCGTTGAAGCAATAACAGTAACTCTGCAGCATTTTTAACCACATAAAATGTCACTTAAGGTGCTTTAGAGGTGTATTTTAATACAAGTAATGTAGGAGGTTGGTTAACTAAAAACGTGATCAAGGGGAGGTAGATTTTAATGGATGTCCTGAAGCAGGGAAAGGAGGTTCTTACTCTTTCATGGGCTGCAAGTATCATTGTGAAGCCCAGCTTTTGTTGTTGATCCCTGATTGTACTTGAGGAGGTGGTAATTCGGCCATCTTGAAGCACTCCATTGTCAAACTGATCTTTGACCTCTGATAATCTCCTACTCTGGTCAGGTCAGGCTAGGCCAATCTACTGGAGCCCATAAATTCACTTCTTTGACTAGATAGCAGCATCCCACCTACATTCTGTCTATGAGTCAAACAACCAATAAAACATTCTTTCTTCTGGTGTCCACAGCAGCTTTTCCCTGTCTCTATCACTCACTCCAGGCCACAATCCTTCTCCCTGCTCAAAATCACTGAGACAGTGGACTATATTTAATGGAGCTGACAGGGGCCCTGCTTGCCAGCTGCAGAATCAGAGGGCCTGAGATTTCCTCTTTCGAAGAAGGACCATTGGATTAGGTGTCACTCAGATAATTGGCAACTGCAGGAATGTGTGTACAGCTTTGGTCTCATTTGAGAGGATATAATTAACTGAGAAAGTTGTTTTAGAGAAGGTTGACTTGACTGGTTCCTGGGATGGGGATGTTATTTTATGAGGAAAGATTGAGCGGGTTAGGCCTATACTCATTAGAGTTTAGAAGATTAAGAGGTAATCTTACTGAACCATGGTAGTTTGTGAGAGAAGTTGAGAGCATGGATGCTAGGGGGATGTTTCCCCTCATGGGAAGTCAAAAACTGGGGGATCTTGTTTAAATACTAATAGGTCTCCCATTTCAGATTGAGATGAGGGTCACTTTTTTTTTCCATGGTGGGTTGTTAGTGAAATTTTCTTGCCCAGAAAGCAGTGGAGGCTGGATCATTGAATATATTCAGGGCTGAGTTAGATAGATTCGCAATCACTGAGGGTGTGAAGGCTTTTTGGTGGGATCTGGGGCAAGGAAGGGTTTACAAGAAAGTAGGGTGGAGTTCAGAGTTAGATCTGCTATGATCTTAATTGAATGGTGGGCCAATTGCAAAGAAGAGTTGTATCAGACTCAAAGCAATAACCCTGTTCCTGTCTTTGCCATAGCTGCTGTGTTTTTATAGCCCCCACAGTATTTGGCTTTTATGGAATGGATGAGAAGGTTCAAGAGGCCACTTGGTTTATTGGTAATTCCTAGGTTCCTGTGGACCTGCTCTGAGATCAACGACCCTGCAGATGTCCTGCTCATTGACAGTTCGTGGCAGCTCTATAGAATGGCATGGCCATTATGGGGAGGGATGGTGCCAGAATGTCATGCACCAAACCCTGGTGTCATTCCTGGAACCTAGACCACAGGTCAGTGAGGACGAGAGGGCAGTTGTGGAAGCTGGATGGTCAACAAAGACAAGAGATTGATTCGCAGGAGGACACCCCTGTTTCCCATTGCTCTGTCCTTAAAGACAACACTGGGTGCCTTTGGATGGGGGGTGGGGGTGTCCTACATCTCATCGTGCTTTCAGGGAAGCCCACACATGTCTGCTTGTGCTCCCAGTATGGTAAGTCCTCCTCCAACTGCTGGTGTCAACCCAGCAATAGTGGCATGAGGCTTTTATTTGGGCATTAATAACATGAGGATCAGGAGTGGAATTTTGACAGGAATAATGTTGAGCAAGGACAAAATGTGTCTCATGGTCTTAGTGAGGGAATGAGGGGATATCAGAGTAAAAGGGGAGGAGCTTACAAGTTCAAGGCTACTGCAGGGGGCAACTGCAGATGATTGAGCCCAGGACAGTTGTTGTCTTTGAGGTTCCTCCGCATTCTGGCAGTTCTGTCATCATCTGAATTGAACCTAGATCTTTGAAAAGGATGTGATATGCTTTAGATGTTTTGATATAACCAACTTAATGGGGAGAGAAAAACAAATCTTGTTGGTGTGAGCTAGTTAACTTTTCCATGTATTTTGAGTGCTTACATGCTTTTGGCTCATTTAACAAATATAGATGAAAAATTTTCACTCTTGAGATGGGAACGCAGAGTCAGGAAAATCCCAGCCAGGAGAAAAAGTCCCAAGTTTCAATTATTGAGGGGGATGTGCTGTGACAGCGATTGTGAATTGGATGCTCACTACAATTTCGCCCTGACCTATGGAAAGAGTTCAGAAGCAGACCTGGGCAGCTGAGTCACAATCTGAGCTGTTTAAAAGACTGACCTTGGTTCATTTTGCCCTAATTGGAAAAACAAGTGGGAAAATGCAAACCAGCCCTTACCCCCTCAACCTCCATCATCCCATGCAGGGTCTCCATGTCTTATCCAGGCCAACACATCCCACCTCATGCTTTCTATGGCAGTTCAAAGCTTCTGTGCCAACCTGGTACCTCTGTTCTCATGTCCATGTCCCCTTATCCTCCCTTCAAACCTAGTGCCAACTCATGCTAACCCTTCAGCCCTCTTTCCCCACCCCCACCCAATTGTCCTCTTGGTCTTTTATAGCACCTGTGCCAACTCAGGCTAACCCATACACTGTCCAATGATCCTAAACCCTCCATGCCATCTCACCCAGTGGTCTACTACAGCTGCTCAGGAGTCATGTTGAGTTGATATAAAATAAAGTTCGAATTATCTACCACAGACTCCACTACATTCAAAAACAGTATTGATGAAAGCCCATTCAACACATTTAAATACCTTCATAATTCCTTGTAAGAGCAAATAATTTTGGTATCAATAGTTCCATATCAAAGACAGATAATCTTTTCATGATCTCTCTCAGCTGTTCATCAGCCTGTGAACTTAGGTACAGCCAATGTAATAATATGGCCTTTATAAATAGTCAGGCAGCAGATATCCTGCTTTGATAGCCCTTAGACTGATGTCAAAGAAAATTTTTTGAAGTTGAAAGCAATATTATTTTCAACAACCGGCTAAGATTACTTCTTCAAAATTTAAAAGGTAGGGGATTTAATTGACTTGACAGCTTGACCAGAAACCTCATCCTTTTTTTATGCATTTTACGTCATGTCTACAGCTAACAATTCCAGAGGGCAATCCTGGCTTGTCCAAAACTCTCCAGGAGGTTTAGAACGTTCCCTAAATGTCTAGGCCCACAAATCATACGTCAGACATTTGGGTAACCAAGATCGCTTCTGTTTGAAGGCAGCTGCACTTTCCAATGTGCTGCTGCCTTTATAAACTGTGGATAGGTGGAAAAAATAAAACTCCTGCAAAGATGGTCGGCGCTGAATTCAGGGATAGGATTTCAGGATTACGGATTTTAACACTATTTGAGTAAAGTGTGAAGCCCTTGTGCCTTTATGAAAAGTTGAAATAAGGAAAACAGCAATGTTGAGTAATTGTACTCTAGCATTGCCTTAAGAGAATAAGACCATTGAATAGGGAAGAAGATTAAGATTAGAAAGTCTACAAATATTGAAAATTTAAAATATAAAGTGAAAAGCAATTTAATCAACATTTGAAAGAGAAAGAAGCACTGTGCTTCAAAAAAGGGCCCTCTCTAAAAGGTTAACCTTCCTTTCCTTATTAAATGCTGAATGACTTGCTGTATGTTTCTAGCATTTTCAGCCGCAGATGGTTTAATACATGTGCAAATTTTTTTGCTTCAAATGTGATTATAATTTTCTCTTTGGGGAACTGAGGTAAAGAAGTTACTGAGTTCAACATGTGACCGATCCAAATTAACATTATTGCAAATGCAGTTATTAATCTTCAGTGCATGCTTCAGTAATCATATCTCTCCAAATCTGAGAGTTAATTCAACACTCTTAACACCATTGCACAGCAGTTCCTCCTCGCTAGTTTTTCTGATGATGTAATTGGAATTGACTGCCTAGACAAGAGAAAAACCGTAACATTCAAACAAAATTCATGGTGTTAGTGAAGCAGGTAGGGTAGTGGGACTGACAAAATGTCTTCATAATCTTTAGATTTTCTTTTGCTTTGAAAGTAAAATACTACCTTTTGAAGGTTAGTAATAACTTGAGATGACATTTTGCATTCTATTCAAACACTGACTCTCGCTTTTTAATAGGAAAAAAGACTGGAAGTCTCAAATTCCAACATTTATTTTATCCAAAGCAGTCTTTATTTTCTAGGTTACGCAGATCTACTTCAGAAATGTGTACCAGAAAATATCTGGAAATCAGTATGGTTCTAGTTCACATTCTCTCAACTCTACATCAACCACAAGTCCCAGGGGTACTCATTAAGGAGTACAGCATTCAATCAGCTGCCATTTCGTGGCTGCACTGTAGTCGTGCGGCTGTAGTTTGCTGACAGGTCACGCTGCCCACAATTAATTACATGTATTTTGGACCAGTCCCTTCACTATAATCATTAAATACCTTTTTGCTTCCTTCACTTCCACAAATCAGGTCTTGCTGATCAGTATTTTAGCAGCTTCAAACACTTTTTGTTTCTGAAATATGAACAAGAACCATGCAATGCCAAAGTGCAGAAAGAGGCCATTCAGCCCATCGAGTCCACACTCACCCTCTGAAGAGCATCCCACCCTGGACCATCCCCGTATCCCCACAATTCCCTTGGCTAAACCACTTATCCTACAAATCCCTGAACACTATGAACAATTTTAGCATGGCCAATCCATCTAACCTGCACATCTTTGGATCGTGGGAGGAAACTGGAGCACCTGAAGGGAACCTGCACAGACACAGGGAGAACATGTAACTTCCACGCAGGCAGTCACCTAAGGTTGGAGTCGAACCCAGGTACCTGGTACTGAGAGGCAGCAGTGCTAACCACTGTGCCACCCAAATAATAATAATAACAAGATGTAATAATATGCCGTCAAAACGAGGGCGAGGCTAATGTTGCTTCTTCTATTTATGTGAAAACATTGCAACAGCTTCAGGTGAGGTCAGGTGTTCAGGTAAATGTGTAAATCCATACACTCTTACCTGGGATGTGATGCTTTGTTAAAAAAAAAATGGCATTACCACATCTGGCTCACAACTGAAGTACATTGAATGCTGATACGAAACTACTTTTAGAGTAAATACAAACTAAAACTGGTGCAGGAAATTGTCTTGCCCATTTCAGTCTAAATACCGTATTAACCCCATAAGAAGTATTACTTCTCAATAAACAGCCTGTCGGGAGTTGAAAACTAACTATTAGACACTCATTCCTTCTCATTTTAATTGTTGTCTATAGACATAAATTTTAAATTTTGTCTTTACAGTTTCTCTTTCTCTCTTTCTCCCCCCACTTAATGCATCTGTTTTTAGCATATTTTCTTTCTGTACTGAACTTGGTATTGAATTCATCAATTTGACTTCATGCTTCCATGTGAGGTGAAAGTGGCAGCCCTTGATATCAAGGCTGCATTCGACCAATTGTGGCATCACGGAGCCCTTGCAAAACTGGAATCAATGGGTATTGGGGAAAACTCTCTGCTGGTTGGAGTCATACCTGACACATAGGAAGATGGTCGTGGTTTTTGGAGGTCAGTCACCTCAGCTGCAGGACATCTCTGCAGGAGTTCCTCAGAGTAGTGTCCTAAGCCCAACCATCTTCGTCTGCTTCATCAATGATCTTCATGACATAATAAGAACAGGGAGGTTCATTGATTGTGCAATGTTCAGCATCATTCGCAGCTCCTCAGATACTAAGGTAATCCATGTTCAAATGCAACAAGACTTGGATAATATCCAGGCTTGGGCTTGCAAGTGGCAAGCAATATTCACAGTACACAAATGCCAGTCTATGACCATCTCCAGTCAGAGACAATCTAACCACTGCCCTTTGACAGTCAATGGTACTATCATCAATGAATCCCTCACGATCAACTTCCTGAGGGTTATGGTTGGCGAGCAGCTCAACTGGACTCACCATAAAAATACAATGGCTACAAGAACAGGTCAGAAGCTAGGAATACTGCAGCAAGTAACTTACCTCCTGACTCATGAAAGCCTGTCCACCATTTACAAGGCACGAGTCAGGAGTGTGATGGAATACTCCCCACTTGCCTGGATTAAACACAGACCCAACAACCCTCAAGAAGTTTGACACTATCTAGAACAAAGTTGTCCGCTTGATTGGCACCGCATTCACAAGCGTCAACTCGGTCCACCTCCGACGTTCAAGCTGCAGTGTGTACTACATACAAGATGCAATGCAGAAATTCACCACCGATCCTTAGTGCCTTCCAAACCTGTGACCACTTCCATCTCGAAGGACCCTGGAAAGTCTAGTAACATCTGGTTTGAAACAGTTAAATTGCTTAGCAAATCCAAATCAGAATCAATCAAAATAAACATCTGGTTAAATGGTCACCGAGTTGTAATGAAGGTCAATACTCGTGCAGCTGTTTCAGTGATCAAAGAACCAGTCCTTAACAAAATTCACTCTGGACTCCAAGTTTGCACAGTACCTTAGCTCAACTGAGAACCTATATCTGGGAACCTTTACAGATTAAGGGTACAGCTTTGGTTCTGGCCTCTTATGAATAGCAGCCGGTCCATCTACCACCGATTGTAGTAAAAGGCTCAAGTTCAAGCCTGATGGGGCAAAATTGGTTGAGAAGGATTCAACTTGATTGGCTCAACAATTTTCGATGAGAAAATGGCTGCCTGAATGAAGTTCTAGTTAAATACCCAGAGGTTTGCCCATCTTGTATCTTGTTCAGGGAGCAATTCCATGATTCTGCAAGACCTGCCCAGTGCCTTTTTACCTTACAGGCAAAAGTAGCATTAGAAATCAGAAGGCTAGAAAATGAAGGAATCATCAAACCAGTCCAGCCTGTGGAATGGGCAGCACCAGTCATACCGATTTGTCACACCAAACGTTGGTTTGCCTCTGTGGGAATTTTTTAACCAACAGCTTTTTATGGCTGGACAAAGACTCAATCCCTCACGTAGAGGATTCACACACAAAGCTGATGGAGGGGCTGCGATTCACGAAGCTGGACATGAGCCATACGTACCTGTAGTTGCAGTTAGATAAGATTCCTAGAAGTATATTACAATTAATACCCATAAGGGTTTGTACCGATGCATGAAGTAGTCATTTGGGGTAGCCTCAGCCCATATAGCATCAGGTGGCCCATTAGCTCA
The DNA here is from genome assembly GCF_021869965.1 of Rhincodon typus. Taxonomy (NCBI): domain Eukaryota; kingdom Metazoa; phylum Chordata; class Chondrichthyes; order Orectolobiformes; family Rhincodontidae; genus Rhincodon; species Rhincodon typus. Next base: position 46,850,222 of record NC_063347.1, on the reverse strand, counting down.
TTGGTGGCCCAATGGAGAGGAACACCCAATAGTGTATGCATCCAGGACTTTGGTGTTGCTGGGGCCGAAAGATAAGGACAGGAGTGACCGGGGTTCTGTTCACTATGACAACTGGTTCTGAGGAAAGAAGGATCAGTGTCAAGGACTCTGTAAATAATGGGTGACTTGTGGTGGACATCAGCCTCTGTGTGGCGTTATTTCAGCTGGTACCACCCACTTCCATTGCCCATAATATCTGCTGCTACACCCATTTCATATGGGCAACAGTCATGGCAGAAAGAGTCAAGCTGGGTGATGTGCAGATTATCTTTTGGCTCTTCACCCCCTATATTAGGGGATGATATGTTCGTGTTGTTCTCCTCAGGACAGAGGAGGCTGAGGGATGACAAAATTGAGGCGTGAAAGTGCTGAGGGGCTTGGAAAGCAGGAACAGGGAGTTCCTTTAACAGAGAAGTCCGTCACTAAGGGACATAGATTTAAGGTGAGCATTCAAGGTAAAAGGATTATAGAGAACAATAAAACAAGCTTTTCACCCAAATGTGGGTGCAAAGTGATGACAAACTTGCACCTGCCTGTCTAGAAAATTCATATCATCCAGTCCAGTCAAGAAAGCTTTATCAGTTCTGTGGACTGGAACGAAGCTGGATAAACAAGACACCTTGAGAGTCACACATTCATGGTGAGAGAGAGAGAGCTGTTTTCTAAATTGCTGATTTTTAGTGATAAGCTGGAAAGAATATGTCAATTAAGCCTAATAGCCAAATTTAGGAATTTTTCCATGTGAAACTTGACTGAGTGGTGGAGAACTTACCTGAGGTATTATGTAAGAAAGAGCTTAGCTGCCTATATAAAGCTGGAATTTGGAGCCCAATTTGATGTTTCAGGCAGAAACCCTTAACTCATTTAAAAGGAATGTGCATTGGCACCTTCAATTCTGTGACCTGCAAGATATGGACCAGGTGCTAGTATGTGGGACTGGAATGGCAGACTAATATATTCAGAATACAGAGGTACAGTGGGCTGAATGGCCTCTTTCTGAGTTGTAACCTTTCTATGATTCTACAGTTCTAAATCTCTGCTGTAGCAAATAATGGCCCATTAAATTTTAATCATTGCATTTTTCATGGTTTTAAAATCTTTATTGAACACAATAAAAAAATTATGAACTATAATTATCAGTTGGAAGGACTTGTCTTGGTTGATGATATCTTATTATCCATGCCAAAGAGTTTGAAGTTGACTCCTGGGCTATAAGTCCCTCTTGAAAGGCCACTTCACTCTGAGTGACAACTAGCGACAGGTAGCATGCCATCTGTAGTTCTTGTCCTTGGATTGCCCTTCGATCAGCAGTTCTCAAGAAAAACGCAAGCTGTTAATCATGCAAGCTTCTCATCTCGATTTAGTTGGATGTTTTTCTTTTGCCTTCTGTTAGCATGATCTCGGATTCAAAAGTTCTGTCACTTTATTTTCCTGAACCTCATCCTGGTACTTGCCTACTGTCTTCCTGCTGGGATGAATGAACCAAAATCCATGTTGACTACATTTCCAATAAAATATGTGCTTAAAATTTTGAACAAAAATAGAAAGCATTAGAAACACTTGAACAGTATCTTCATGAAAGTGTTGATGTTTTTACATGGACTTTGAGCAACACTGTGGGATCGTATAGGTTGGACATGCATGGTAATGTGGGAAGAACGATCTACAACCTGTTTGAATAAAAACACCAAGGCGTAGGCATTTGGACACGGTCAAATGCTTAACAAAACAACTGCATCACTTCTTTGAATGTTCATTACGAGAAGCTATTTATAATTGCTTATTTTTGGCTTGATAGTGTCTTTAGCCCTATCTGTGGTGATAGATTTAATGCTTAGTTCAGTATCAAGTCTTTTGCAAACTCAGCTGTTTAAATGCATTTTTGCATTTTATTTAGTGCCGATTAGTATTATCTTAAATTTTTAGTTAAATTCTAAACTTCGTCCACCAGTTTAGTGGTATGTCATTGAATTTGACCTATTCTGTGCAGATCATGTTTTTGCTCTCAAAATTTAGATCACTTGAAAAATTTATTTCTAATAAATTATCAATTTCTAATAGTTTAAATGCTGGCAAATGGGACTAGATCAGTAATTTCATTTCTTTCTTCTCTCCTATCACCCTCACAGGCCATTCCCTCTTACCTGCATGACTTGTGTCCCTGACCATAGGTATTCAGTTCACAGTCAGCATTAAACACTATAGGTAGAATTGAGGGATGGGGATGAGTTTGACATCTGGCAAGCATTGAAAGCAGTATAGGGACCAGACCAGTATGTTTGTTTTTATTTGTGTCACTGGCTGTCGCTTATCTAGTTGGCTTTTGCAGCAAATTGATGAGTTTAAATGCACTACAGAGGCTGACGAAATCATGTATCTTTGTGTTCACGACTTTAACAGCAAGTATTGCCAACCTTGGGTTTGAGAAAATAAAAAAAAATTGAATTTTCAAACGGAACATATATTCATCTCCATATATTTATCCTAAGTTACACCCTTAATATCTATCTTATTTATCTAGTACATCCTCTATCTCTGGATTTTTCTTGCATTCTTCCATGTCAGTTCTTAAGGTCTGCCAACACAATGTGAAGCTATTCCAGGAAATTGCTTGTCTCCAAACATAGTTGACATTATTGATTTAACCTTTGTCCAAAGCCATGTGCAGTAAAATCATCACTTTATATTTTAGTGCTTTTTTTTTAAAGCTGTGTTAACAGCTAGCTTTCTGCTAGGCCATCTTTATATAAGCAGCTAAGCTCTTTCTTACATGATACCTCAGGTAAATTCTCCACAACTGAGTCAAGTTTCACATGGAAAAATTTCTAAATTTGGCTATTAGGCTTTATTGACGTATTCTTTCCAGCTTATCACTAAAAATCAGCAATTTAGAAACAGCCCCCCCCCCCCCCCTCTCCCCCCCCCTCCCTCTCTCTCTCTCTCTCGCTCTCTCTCCACGAATGTTTGACTTTCAAGGTACCTTGTTTATCCAGCCTAGTTCCAGTCCACAGAGTTGATAAAGCTTTCTCGACTGGACTGGAGGGTATAAATTTTTTGACCCAGGCAGGTGCAAGTTCGTAATCACTCATTCATTCCTTCAGTGAATTTACCTTCTGTTTGGTTGGGCATGGGCTGGCCTGTTGTTCCATACCTCGAGGTTTGACTTGAGTTTGGTTTGACACTGCAGCTCAAGGCTGACTCTCAGGCGCAATGCTGGCTGCTGGAGAGGAAGACAAAGAGGCAGAGCAGAAAGAAGGATGTTCATGAGCACTGAAAGTGCAACACACTGGAGTTTCTGCAATACAGAAGTTCAGTGACATAATGGGACTGTACAGGAGCGTTGCCTGAAATCACACATTATCCATTCTGTTTTAGTAAATGCATGACTGGAGTCAATTAATGGACTTCTATATGGTTAAAAGATCATTTGGACTGATTTTAATAGTTGCTGAAAGATTGAGGTGAATTTGGTCATCTTCCATTGATTCTGGGTGCATTGGTACCCCTCATCTCATTGCCGTTCTTTCATGTCTTATTCTTTGGTCTCTCATTACAGCTTTCTTTTGTTTTCATTTTCTCCTATTCCATATTTGGCTCTGTCTTTGTCTTTTTTTCTCTTTTTCTTATTGTTTTGTTACTCCTTTTGCTTGTCTTCTGTCCCCCTCGTGAACACCTCCTGATTTGCACCATATTTCATTTTCCCTTTCCTCTCTCTTTTAGCCCTTTTTGTTTCATTAGCTTTACCTCTCGCTTAGAATCATGGAATCGGAGAATCCCTACTGTGCAAACAGAGGCCATTCGTCTCATTGAGTCTGCACTAAGCCTTAGACTTTATCACCCAGACCCCACCATATCCCTCCACATTTACCAGCAGTGTGCTTTTTGACTTGTAGACATGAGTGGTATCCTCTCAAGGGAAGATCAATGTGTTTCATTCCTCCTGAGAGACCACTAACACTGATAGTTTGTGCTTGTGGCAGCAACATCAATGCTGCTTCTCATTTCTTATTTTAAGTACCAAACCACATTAGAGGGTTGTTTGTGTACAACATCCCTTCTGTTCCATTGTATCTGGACATTCACTCGCCAATAATTTCAGAATTCCAGATAAATATCGACTTAGTGAGCTTTTCTTCAAATTATTTACCTTGCAGAGCAAGTTATACATCACACTGTAATTATGAAGGTGTATTTCAGATTTTAAAATGGTACTTAATGCGCTAAACTGTTAATTGAGAGTAAATAAAATCCAATATTAACATTTAGTGATGAAAAAGCATTTATTTTGTACAACTAGAGGCTAAAACAAGGATTAGTTTTATTTGTCATAACATTACTGTCTCATTTGGGCCTCCCTACCTTCAGGAAGTTTTGTTACTAAGCTAATATAACTTAGTTAGAGCTGCACATCCAGCTGTGAGTGTCTGAGTAGGTATTATCACGTGACAAAATCCTGCTTTCTATAGTGTTGGACTGAGCAGTTTGGTGCTTAGATTTTCTGAGGGGTTGAACATGCAAAGCCATTTTCCCACTGGCAAAATTTTATAGCGTACAATGGACACTGATGTGAATGTTTTCCACATAGAATTTGACCTTTTCCAAAAGTGTTCGGGCCTTCAGATAAAATGGTCACTGTAATGACAGATATCAGCTACCGCTGTTTCAGCATACTGCGCAAACTTGTTTTCTTTTTCCCAAATAAATAACTTTTACTCAGTGCTGCTGAATAAATGATTCCAACAATTGGAAATATACATTGCAGTGATTTAGTTTCAATCTATTTATTTAAGTTTATCATTATACTACTTTCTATTGAATTTTCAACCCTCCTAATGTTTATCTGATTTTTCTTCATGAACAGACCAAGCCAGGCACTGACATTTTTGAATTGGGTAGTCATGGTAACAAAGTCTCTCTCAGTCGATAATTGTGACTTTTTTTTGTTGTGTGTGGATCATTTTTAATAAATTTGAAGTGTGTGATATAGAGGTTTTATTGGGCTCCCTGAAATTAAAAGATAATTTAAACATAATTAACGTAATGATACATCTGTCAGCATGTACTCTGGAATCTTCGACCTTACATCTATAATCTTTAATTTACATTGTGTGCTGTGCAGACCTTGCGACTTCATTGTGTTTTGGTAATGGCGTGAATGTGGCTCTTTGTTTTCTCTTCCTTGCTAAAATTATCCTGAGTGAAGATGTTTCTCAATTGCCTATTTTATGCAAGTGTGCTCCGGGTTTGCAAGCCGAATCTATAAATCAGTTGATCTCCTGTTGTGCAATATTGCAGGCAGTGAATAATTTCGTAGATTTGTGCAGTAATTAACTGCTTTGTAATTACAAAACATTCTGCTGAATAATTTCAGCAAGCCTTCAGAACACTGCATCATCAGATACTGGCAGTGTGCACTTACTTCACTGTGTCGAGGAGAGAGGAGGGTACAAACACCATTAATAAACTGCTTTGCTTATTTAGAGAAGTATCCTTTCTAAGGCCATTGCACCAATAGAAAAATGTCTGCAGTTCAGTGCAGAGAAGAAGGGTCAATCAGCAGCTTACTGTGCTTGCAAAAATCTATTTTTCCCTCTATCTTAAAACTACTTTGAGAAAGTGTTTTTATTTTGTTAACTCGATGCATGTTATTTTCTGAAAGCAAATAATATTTAACACCAACAGATCTAAGTTAAAGTCAGTTGGAATAAGAATAAATTGCTTAAATTGAAGTGTACTACAAAACAATTGTAAAACGGACAGTAACATTTATAGAGGTAATTTTAATCAACCTATTCAGAGATGTAACAGCACACATCTGGAGCAAGTAGGACTTAAACCCAGGCCTTCTGACGCAGGGGCAGGGACGTTACCACTGTGCTGCAAGTGCCCTGACAGATTTTGTTCGTTTGACTGAAACGAACAGAAACTAGCCAAGAGCTAATGCTTTATGGACTAAACGTGGGGCAGATGACTTCACGGCCAATGAACTCCTCGTCTCCACCAGCAGGAAAGCTCATCAATTAGGTAATGAAACAAAATCAGAAATTGCTGGGAAAACTCAGCAGGTCTGGCAGCACCTGTGGAGAGAAAGCAGAGTTAACGTTTTGGTTACAGTGACCCTTCTTCAGCACCAATTATTTACGTGTGGCCTATCCCACGAGCTTCTCGTCCAATCAGGGGCCTCATCATTGAAGACCCACCTGACCCAAAACTGCCATCCAATTGAAGGCCAGCAGTAACAAGGAGCTGAAAAGCACTGTTGGATGCTCAGCCTGTGCAGACATGATGAGCTGTACTGGTGCACATGGAAAGGTGTTTTTTTGCAGGGAACTGGGGGTGGGAGTTGTTGTTAATCATGGCCTGGGGATTGTGGGTGCAGACACATCTGCTGGGAGGTTCTGCACATGCCCATTAATGTGCTGACACATTGGCTTCCGCTTCTAGGAGCCACTGCCATGCACGACCCGGGGATGTCAAAAGGAAGGGCAGGGAGGTAGCAGTAACTTGCCATCCCCCTTCCCCATCTCTGCTCCTGATTATGCCCAGAATGAAACAAATGAAGGCTCCTTCCTCCACCCTCCCTCCCCTCCCCAAATCTGGCCCGCGATTGGAGATACGCAGATTCCCCCCGCCAGGAAAGTTTTTTGTGTTTTTTTAAATCCCTACACTGTGGAAAAGGCCCTTTGCCCCAACAAGTCCACACCGAACCTCAGAGCATCCCACGCAGACCCATCCCCCTGTAATCCACCTAATGTACACATCCCTGAACACTACGGGCAATTTAACTTGGCCAATCCGCCTAGCCTGCACGTCTTTGGACTGTGGGAGGAAACCAGACCACCTGGAGGAAACCCATGCAGACACAGGGAGAATGTGCAAACTCCACATAGACAGTCACCCGAGGGTGGAATTGAACCCAGGTCCCTGGCGCTGTGAGGCAGCAGTGTTAATCACTGAGCCACCATGCTGCCCTTGAAAAGTTGCCATGGTTCTCGCCAGCAGAGAAGGCACATTATCATTCTGATGGTGTGTTGAGGCCCTTAAGTGGCCATTACTTGATCATTGATGTATTTCAATAGATGGCGGGTCCAGAAGGTCCCTCATGGACCTTCTCACCCAGAATTTAGTTGATGAGGTAGCAGGCAAGAGGTGAGTACCTTTTCGGAACCAACCCATCCAATTATTTGCCCTTGTTGCCACCTCCATTGAGGGGAAAATTGTACTCAATGTTGAGTGCATACATTAAGCAGCTTGATCATAATTAGACAATAGAGAGTAAACAGCCAACCTGTTTGGTATTTATTTTAGTTCTTTCTCACTTAATCATGCTCTATAGTCTTATTGTATTCTGTGACAAGAACTGGCAAGAAATGTCCAATTCAAAATATTCAGTCTTTCAATAAAACTGCTGAAAGAATGCTTAATCTTTCGCAAATTATTTGTCTTTCTTTTGGCTGGCAAAATGAAATTGACTATGCCAGGAACTTCTTCCAGTGTGATGCTGTTTCTTTCAAAGAAACTTTCAAAATGAGTAATTGGCATAAAATAATAAGCTGAGCATGAATAACTTGACCCATAAAGTAAGTTCTTTTCTCAGTGATACTGCCAGACCTGCTAAGTCTCTGCAGCAATTTCTGTTTCTGTATACAAGCAGTGATTTTTCAGGCACTAAACAACCTGTGTTATCTTATGAACAATTATATCGCAACAGTTCTCCCAGCGTTCCTTGAAAAGTTAATTGATCGGAATTTCAGAAGAGATTGAATTCTGCCAATGTTGGCCATGGACAGTCCACAGACTGGTTGGAAAACTGGGGCAAATGCAGTGTTACCGTTCAGTGGGGGGCCCAGTGATGTTCCAAGGCAATCAGGTACTTGCCTGGACAGCATCAGGCCCCCTTTCAAATCCAAGCCTGAACCGTCTGGAAATTCCACCCCCAGGAGCTGTTGATCAGACAGAAGACACTGTTCCCCAGTAGTAACAGCGCCACTAGGATGTGGTGGCTACTATTGGTAGTGCGCTAGATCTTTCACCAGGGATCTCTGAGAGGCGAGTCTAGCCATTATGGATGTTGTGGTAGCAGGTGTGGACGTGTGCTGGTGACGGGGGAAAGGGAAGTTCGGAAAGCTAGGGCATGTGCTGACTTTCCAGGGCAGCCCCTCCTGACACCTGGCCCCCGGCTCAGGCACGCAGCCTGTGAGAATGAGGCAGTCCATGGCAGGATCGTTGGGTGGTGACATTCCGAACTGCCTCTGAAGGTGAAAGCATCTTCCTGCCTGGAGCTTCATCGATGGCAGTTTGGAAGGCAGTATGTTCTCCATGCTGCATCTTTGTCTCCAATCAAATAATCACCCCCACCCACCTCTAAATCTGCCCTTGGAGTGAGGGGTGAAGGAGCCTATGTTTCCCTGTATCCGCATGAATGGAAGCAATTTCCTCTCATTTCTGTCCCCATGAAAGTTAGCAGGTTCTTTGGTAACAGCGTAACGCTATGTGATTCATATTCTATCACTGGCAAATCAAGGTTTGAATGTCTGCTTTTGCCTCAGTGTTTGGCAGTATGCTATAGATCACTTAGCCAGTCAACAGCGTTGTAGCATCCTGCACTTTTACCTACACCTGGTAGACTGAAGTTGTGCGGAGTGATGTTAGAGCGCCAAGGTTCTTTCCATCTCATGGCTGACCAGAAATTCTAATTCTCACTGCCTGCCATTGGTGTATGTTAGAAGGATTTTCAGACTGATACTCTATCTGATTGGCCCTGTTCTGATTGCACGTTCCTTGACCATCGTGAACTTTCAGCTCATTTTCCCAGCACAATAAGTGGCTGCATGCTTCAAACTCTCTATCCAGCAGCCCGCAGGCCAGGAAAGATAGAAACATTGCAAATTCCTTTTCTGAGTTCACAACTTAAATTGAGAACAATTTCTACTATGTTAGTTTATAAATGATAGAAAATCTAGAGTAATACCAAATTGTTGCACTCTGAGCATTTTATTGGTACAGGACTCATTTTGCCTAAGTATGAAACTTTCCATTTCATTGGTCAGTGCGAGGAGTTGACATGCCATTTTGCAGCTGTACAAGACATTGGTTAGGCCACTATCGGAATATTGTGTTCAATTCTGGTCTCCTTGCGAGAGGAAAGATGTTGTGAAACTTGAAAGGGTTCAGAAAAGATTTACAAGGATGCTGCCAGGGTTGGAAGGTTTGAGCTGTAGGGAGAGACTGAATAGGCTGGGGCTATTTTCCCTGTAGTGTTGGAGGCTGAGGGGTAACCTTCTAGAGTTTATAAAATCATGAGGGACATGGATGAATAGCCAAGGTCTTCTCCCCAGGGTAGGGGAGTCAAAAATTAGAGGGCATATGTTTAAGGTGAGAAGGGGAAAGATTTTAGAAAGGAACCTAAGGGGCAACTTTTTCACGCAGAGGATGGTGCGTGTGTGGAATGAGCTGCCAGAGGAAGTGGTGGAGGCTGGTAGGATTACAACATTTAAAAGGCATCTGGATGGGTATATGAATAGGAAGGGTTCAGAGGGATATGGGCCAAATGCTGGCAAATGGGACTAGATAAATTTAGGATATATGTTTGGCATGGATGAGTTGCACCAAAGAGTCTGTTTCTATGCTGTATGACTGTATGACTACATTTGTATCCCTAATTCAATCTGAGATTGCCCAGTTAGGGTCCCTTGATTTAGTTTGGTCATCCACAGTTAGGACCACATTGGCTGATACAAATTAATGAAGTTGTTATGCTTTTTTTTTACTTATTCATCGCCTTGTTTTAGTCAGTTGCTTTGGCAACAATATTTCATGTAATTTGGAACAGAATTAATGAGTGAAACACTCAGCATGTATGAAGAGAAAGAGCTGATGTTTCAGGTTGATAACCTTTCTTCAGCGTTTCCTGTGAGAGGTCATTAAATGTTAGCTGTTTCTCTCCACACCTGACGTGTTGAGTGTTTTCAGCAGTTCTGTTTTAATTACAGCTTTCCAGGATCCACAGTATTTTGCTGAAGCATTGATGTCACTTCAGTCAAAAGAAAAACAGAAAAGGAAAGATTTGCATTTATATAGCACTGTGTATGACCATTGGATTTCCAGAATGCCTTCCAGCCAAAGAAGACATTTTTGAAGTGTGGTTACTGTTGTCGAGTAGGAATTTTGTTTTGTGTGGGGAGGGGTGGGATTAATTAGCTCCTGCATTCTGAAAATGTAATGAGTTGGTTCTGTTGTTTCATCCAAAATTAAACCTTGCAATCTGAAGTCATCGTGTCTTTTGAATTATTCTATGAAACACATTTGTACAGATAAGGAGAATGATTAAGCATAAAGCAGAGGTATTTTCCTAAGATTTGTTGACTTACATTTTTGGTCTTTTAATAAACTTGATACAAGAAAATGAGGATGAAAGATTTTCTTCACTCCCGTTACTGAAACGTTGATTCAGTTTAGAAAGAAAGGAATAGAGTTTCAATATGCAGAATCCTGGTGATGAGCAAGTGATTTCTGAAACAGCTTACTACTGTAACTGTATTTTAGAACCATGATTGTTGGATGCTATATTGTCATTATATCACTTTAAAACAAGAGTAAGAAATTGTTATTCCTGTGGTATGATAATATGGAAACTCCATTCAGAATATATTGTGCTAAAGGCTGAGTAGAATGCAATATTTTGTAGTGGCCTAGATTATATGTTTTGAAGGCCTCTGATGCTATGTCATATTAAATCAATCACACTTCAAGTGTAATGCTGTCTCCTTCAGGGAAACAAAGATGGATGTCTGAACCTTCATACCATAATACTATTTCAAATCATTTAAATTTATTGAAGAGATGTTTCTCTTGGTATTGGAGCAGGAAGGGGTGGGAATTTCATGCTTCCTGTCTAGCATCATTATGCTGCCTCAGCCATTTCCAGAAGGTGGGGATGGAAACAGTGGATAGCTAATTCTGATGATTATGAGGCCAATTATCAGCGGCAGACTGGAATTTTTCAGTTGTCCCTCAAATTCCCTGCAGTATTTGCAGCCTGGCTGCATCTAGAGATGACCTCCTGCTAACAGACCAAGAAGTTGGACGGGGAGCCAGAACTCTAGGAAAAGGATTCTTCTTCCACATTGGTGGTCTGGAAATGTGGCGATGTTTTATTCCCAATTTTCTAAAGTTGCTAGGAGGCATCTCGCTTCCTTATCTGTGTTGACAAACTGCAGCTCATTCCATGCTGGAGGTCCTCCTATTAGTTCTTCAGTTTATCATGGCCTGACCATTTTCATTAGATAGCAAGCACAACCCTCTGGCCACTTGTTAAGACAGTCCAGGTACAATCCATGTACTCAGCTATTAGTTCATATTCATGTGAAATTTAACACTTGTCAGCTGAAGCCTGGATATTTTTGAGATCCTGATGGAGGTTGGCAGTAGTTGCTACTTTATTGGAGGAATTGTGAAAAGAACTGAAGACTCAAATCATTCGCAACCAGCCCCTTTCCTGACCTTATAACGGAGAAAGGGAGTCTGTAATCCTGCTGTAGATGGTTCGGCTGAGTTCACTTCCTGGAGTATCTGCAGATCTGTCCTGGGATGGGATGATTAGTCACGGACAACCACAACATATTAAACTAGAAAGGGTGCAAAAAAATTTTTCCAAGAATGTTTCTGGGACTGGAGGGTTTGGGTTATAAAGAGAGGCTGGGTAGGCTGGGACTTCATTTCCTTGATCTTTGGAGGGTGACCTTATTGATGTTTATGAAATCATGAGATGCATAGACAAGGTGAATAGCAAAGGTCTTTTTCCCAGGGTAAGGGGAGTTCAGAACTAAAGGGCATAGGTTTAAGGAGAGACGGGAAAGATTTAAAAGGGACCTGAGGGTCACCTTTTTCTGACAGAGGGTGAAGCAGGTATGGAACGAGCTGCAGACGAAGTAATGGAAGTGGGTACAATTCAACATTTAAAAGGCATCTGGATGGGTACATGAATAGGAAGGGTTTCGAGGAATATGGACCAAATACAGACAAGTCAAACTCGTTCAGTCCAGGAAACCTGGTTGGCATGGACAAGTTGGACTGAAGGGCCTGTTTCCATGCTGGATGACTCTCCGACTCTAACAGTGTTGGGAGTAAAACTAGTGGCAGACTGTCCCTTCCATCTCTATTGATTTCAGATTTACGTGGGGTTTCTTAATAGCAAAATCCATCAAAATCCATCTTGAGGTTGGGAACAGATGCTTTCATATCTTTTCTTCACTCAGCTCTTCCATGGTTGGATTAGGCTGTGTTGAGATCGGAAGCTGTGATTCTGGCAGCTGTAAAAAGTACCATTTGGAGCTCACTGCCTGTGCAGTGTTATTTCTGTGACTGGTGGATTGGGCTGCAGGTTATGAGGGCAGGTTATTTCCTTCTCCTACATTTCCTCGCCATCTGATACAAATCCAGATTGGTGCCTCTGTTTTTAAGGACTTGATCCTCTTGGTCTGTGGTGCTTCTACTGCAAAGTAACTCAATGATTTCACTGAATTCTCACACACAGCATATTCTGTGTGTCCAGTCTTTCCTCAGATTTTCCTCCAAGTGATCAATATTTGAGGAGATGGAGAACGAATGTCAAGAATTGCACTTGACGTGAGGCACCATTGGTTTTTGAGTCAATACTGAAGATTCCTGTTTGCCCCCACTTGACTGTACAACATGGTAATCCAAACTGATGAGTCTGCCGAACTAACGGAATTGGATATACCCTGGTATTATGATCTTTATCATCAATTACATGATGATTCTTCCAACTGACAAAAACCATCTTAAGACCTCTTCTCGGGTACAAACCCTACACAACCTACAGGATACACTTGGATAAAGTAGTTGAATAGTTGTAGGGATTGGATTTCCACAGTAATCAAGCTGGAAGAGAAATTCTGGCAAGATCCTATATATTTCGGTAAGGGTGTTTTCACATTTTGTATCAAAATTATAGTTTCTTTCAGTTACTGTTTTTGTCTTTTTCTGAGAAAATGTTAATGTCCCAGTTTAAAATGGATATTTTGGAGGAAGGACTCAAAATTGATGCAACTTCCCTTTAGAAAACAAACATTTTTCTGCATTTGTATTTTGTGCAGAGCATGTTTTGTGATTAAAATGTAAGAAAATTATTGCAACTAGTCAATAAATCCCTCAGTTACATGTTCTAATATACGAATAATGAGGTCAAATTTTATCAGTCTTCAACTACTTTGGGTTATCGGTTTGTGGAATTCAAATAACTTCAATTTTCTGTATTTTTCAAACTGCTCAGCTCCAAAGGAAGGTGCTGACCACATCATTTTCATGGGCATTATGAAGCAGATGAAATGATTGTCTGCTTGTCTATACAGAATAGAGCCATTTGAAGAGATTTTTCTTTGAAGCCTCAACTTGAAAATGGGAAAGTACATCTGTGCAATTTTCTGAGAACTTATTATCAAATAATAAGAGCATTGTAACATTCTGAAGCACTGGTCGAACAAGTTTTTTTCTACGGCTAAAATACAGATCCATAGCTTGCAATGCCATGTTGTTGCGCAAATGCTTTGATTTCTTTGTTTTAATTGTGAAAACTCATACAATGTGATAGCATTTTCAACTTCTTCCACATAAAGCTCCCAAAACTGTTACATATTGCTGGAACAGGACATTCTGATGACGCTTTTCATCTTGTGTTCATTAGGACAAGTTGCAAGAATACCAATTGAAAGGAAAAACAACATTCACCATGTATGCCAAGAGAGTGCTGATCGGTTGGCACACGCTTGTAAGCAGACTATATTACATAACGTACTGTATTACTGGAAGCAATGGCCTAGTGGTATAATCGCCAGTTTATTAATCCACAAACTCCACTAATGTTCTGGGGACCCAGGTTCGAATCCCGCCATGGCAGATGATGGAATTTGAATCCAATAAAAAAGTTCTCAAATCCATAATTGCAGGGCAGCACGGTGGCTCAATGGTTAGCACTGCTGCCTCACAGCGCCAGGGACCTGGGTTTGATTCCCACTCTTGGGTGACTGCGTGGAGCACATTCTTTCCATGTCTGTGTGGGTTTCCTCCCATGTGTGCAGGTTAGGTGGATTGCCCATAGTGTTCAGGGATGTGTAGATTAGGTGGGTTATGTTGGGAAGCTCTGAGGTTCGGTGTGGATTTGTTGGGCTGAAGGGCCTGTTTCCACCCTGTAGGGATTCTATTAAAAAAAGACTGTGATGGTGCATTCAACAAAATTTGTCTTTTTGCAACAAAACTCAAGTTCTGTACTTCCAAATGATTAACAGTGTACATGTGTATACGTATCTACATATAATTATTGATGAGTCATCAACTTCAGTTATACTTTGTATTTTCATGTGAACATTGTCATGTTTGCTGTGACTATGAGGACTTTACAAATGAAAGGTGCAGCAACGCAACATATTCTGTCAACAAATAATTTATAAGTTTTAAAATTTAGCTGCTATCTTTAGAAGTTCACGCTAATGTTAAGTGCAAATTTCTGACAGTTTAATTATTTGTTTCTCTCTCCACATAATATACTCTTTGAAGTGTGCAGAGCACAAAAGAAAGCTGCTACCTTTCTCTGCAGCAGATGGTTCTGCTATTTTTCAAGCAAAAGGACTCAATATGTATTATATCTCCAACAATAACCAGTGTCATTTGCTGAGGCCTATTTGAGGAAAAAGCCAAAGGAAAGTCTTATTTGGTAGAATTAATAAACCTGAAGTGTTCCATAGGTTCTCCACTGATGCTGCCTGATGCCAAACATTTCCAGTATCCTCTGTTTTGATTTCCATTTTCCAGCATCTACAGTATTTTACTTCCTATCAGTAGCACTGACTGTACTGATATACTGGGAAATTAGAAACACTATGTATAGACTGCAGAACCAAAATTCAGCAAATTGTGTTAGAGCTGTGGGCAAACTGTGTTAGAGCTGAAGACCATGTAGACCAGGTCTTCAGACAATAATTTCAAAATTCTTCTTTAAAAATGTATTCTCACTACTTGTTGCACATGTTACTGATTTAACAAAATATCTATATATTTATGGTTAGAAGTATCGTATTCTGTGGCACTCAACAGCTATTTTTTTTCAGAAGGGTATATGATCCTGCAATGAGCTGGCTAGCCACTGGATTTCCATAAATTGTTTTCAGAATGTTTTTAATCCACTGTTTTGGTCCAAGCTAACAAATTTTTAACACAAATCATTTAACCAAAAGAAAAATTTTACCATTTTCACAATTATTTTCATTGATACTTTCACAACTGATTTGAAATTATTGTCTGAATGTTTGGAAGTGTATGGTAAAATAGGGCAAAGTCAGCATGGCTTCATCAAGGGGAGGTCGTGCCTGACAAATCTGCTGGAATTCTTTTGAGGAAGTAATGAGCAGGGTAGACCAAGGAGAGCCAATGGATGTTACCTACCTGGACTTCAAGAAGGCCTTTGACAAGGTGCCTCACAGGAGGCTGCTGAGTAAGACAAGGGCCCATGGTGTTAGAGGCAAGGTGCTAGCATGGATAGAAGATTCTCTGCTTTCTGCCAGACAGCCAGTGGAGATAAAAGGGCCTTTCTCAGGATGGCAGCCGGTGACAAGTGGTGTTCCACAAGGGTCAGTGTTCCACAGCTGGGACCACAACTTTTCACTTTATACATTAATGATCTAGATGAAGGAACTGTGGGCATTCTGGCTAAGTTTGCAGACGATACAAAGATAGGTGAAGGGACAGTTAGAATTGAGGATGCGGGGAGGCTGCAGAAGGATTTGGACAGGTTAGGAGAGTGGGCAAAGAAGTGGCAGATGGAGTACAATGTGGGAAAGTGTGAGGTCATGCACTTTGGTAAGAATAAAGGCATGGACTATTTTCTAAACGGGGACAAAATTCAGAAGTCTGAAGTGCAAGGTGCCTTGGGAGGTCTAGTCCACGATTCTCTCAAAGTAAACTTGCAGGTTGAGTCAGTAGTCAGGAAGGCAAATGCAATGTTGGCATTTATCTTGAGAGGACTTGAATATAAAAGCAGGGATGTGCTACTGAGACTTTATAAGGCTCTGGTCAGGCCAGATTTGGAGTATTGTGCACAGTTTTGAGCCCCATACCTCAGGAAGGATGTATTGGCCCTCGAGCGGGTTCAGAGGAGGTTCATGGGAATGGTCCCAGGAATGGAAAGCTTAACATATGAGGAATGTTTGAGGACTCTGGGACTATTCTCATTAGAGTTTAGAAGGATGAGGGGGAATCTAATTGAAACTTACGGAATACTGAATGGCCTGGACAGAGTGGATGTTGGGAAGATGTTTTCATTTGTAGGAGAGACTAGGACCCGAGGGCACAGCCTTAGAGTAAAAGGAAGACCTTTTAGAACAGAGATAAGGAGAAACTTCTTCAACCAGAGAGTGGTGAATCTATGGAATTCACTGCCACAGAAGGCTGTGGAGGCCAGATCATTAAGTACATTTAAGACTGAGATAGATAGGTTCTTGATTATCAAGGGGTTCAAAGGTTATCGGGAGAAAGCGGGAGAATGGGGTTGAGGAACCTATAAGCCATGATTTGAATGGCGTAGCAGACTCGATGGGCCGAATGGCCTAATTTCTGCTCCTATGCCTTGTGGTCTTATGGTCACATTAGACAAACAGGAGGCTGGAAGAACACAGCAAGCCAGGCAGCATCTGGAGGAAGGTGCTGTCAATGCTTTGGGAATGACCCTTCTTCAGGACTTAATCCACATGCTGACTTTAATCTATAAATATATACTAAAATATGTACAGTGCATTTATGGATTTGCCTTGAATTTGCAACTTGCTGCTCTTTTCACTTTGGGGATTGAGAAACCAACAGTCCCCTGACCCATGCCTCAGAACCACATAATCATTATGCCAGTCTAATTTCATTTTCTTTCTTTTGCCCTTCAGTGAACAGACCCAACTGACAGAAGTAATGTTTGAAGTAGAGGACATTAGTATCTAGTTGCATGAGCAGAGGATCATGATTTACTTATGTTGAAACTAAAATAGTACTCCTTGCAGCAGAAAACACTTTTTGACGGAAGATATTTGTGAAGAGCGTGTCTTGTCAGAAAAGGTTGCTTGAAGCACTGGGAAATTGCAAGAAAATGTAACATTAGTTGGCCTGGAAATCCTGTTGGGAAGCTTGACCTTACAGGTTATTGTTTAGCTCTCCTTACAGGTAAAGCTATACACCAAAGTGTGAATTAATAAAATATACATTGTGGTTTGTTGAACTTCTGTCTAAGAAGTCTTATTTATCATAATTAGTGAAGAGGAAATTGAGTAATGAAACAATTCATCCAAAATTTATCTTCTATTTTCCATTGTAAAGATTGTATCTTTTTATTTTTTTTTTGTTTTTGATCATCGACTGGAATAGGAAAAAGACTGTTTTAGAAACCAAGGAGTGTTGAAGTTTTTAACAGCAAATTACTTGACACTCATTGTCAGTGCTCTTTATTGATGTTTGCTGAAGCAGTGAGGGAAGGACTGCAAATGGGCTGGAAACAGTGGTGTGTATAAAGGGAGATTCATCCAGAAACATCTCTGTTTGGTTTGTAGAATAGCAACCAGGTTTAAAAACCAATGCCTTCTCTTTGCCCATAACTATGAGTTTGGCAGATAGGTAGCAGAACAGTTTGCAGGAGTGAATATTTGGGCAGAAGCCATTGGACCTTTGGAAGGGAAGGTGCTGTCCTTCTGTCCGTGGTAAAAACAACCTAAAACCTAAAGAAAGCCGATTCATTTTCCCGCACCAGTTACTGTAAAATGTCACTTTTAACCAATAAGTCAGAGACTTTATAAATGTGAGCCAGTTGCCCTGTGCCTCTCATAAGCAAGTGAAAATACTTGGAGAAGGAAGATCAAGGAACAGCAAACACTGATGAGCCAAAAAAATCATCACAGTGACCTCTGTGGACAGGGACAATTGAACTGGATTCCTAGCAACACCTCATAACGCCCTTTTTTTTGTGTCTGTCTGTACATTTTTGTAGTTGATTTTTGTAAGAATAAGTTTAGCCAAGAGAGCTTTATGTTAACATTTCATAATTGTTTACCCATAGCCAGAATCTCTTTATTTGTAATAAATATTAATTCTGCTTAAGTACTGATACCTGGTCCAAGCTATCTGTCTAAAAGGCAGGTGAGTTGGGTTATCCCACATACATTTATAAAATTGTCAACTTTTGTGACCGTTTTGGGAATTGACTTCCAATGCACTACCCCAGTAAGGCACAACAGGTTTTGGGTGCCTATCCAGGATTTTGAAACAGAGCCAATGAGGATTTGGCTGATAACACAGGAGAAGGAAAGCACCATGTTCTAGTTGTACAATTAAGACATCTCACTGAAAACAGCAAAACATTCCCTGCAGGTGGTAGAATTTCCCTCACTGTCTTCAGGGACTTCCAAAGACTTGGTTGATTGACTTGGTGGATAACCTGGAATAGCATTTCTTGATATAGTGACAAAGGCAAATATCATGAAAGTACATGTACCATGCTTGGGAGTAGAGAATCTTCAGAGACGGCCCTGGTGTCAGGAATCGCTGGAGGTCCCAACAGTGGCCAGTACTGCAGCCTGTGGTGAGTGGGAGAACATAAGAAAATTAGAAATAGGAGCAGGAGTAGGCCATGTGGCCCATCGAGCCTGCTCCTCCATTCAATAAGATCATGGCTGATCTTTTTGTGGACTCAACTCCAATTACCTGCCTGCTTACCATAGCCCTTAATTCCTCTACAGTCAAAAATCTATCTATCTTTGCCTTAAAAGCATTCAACAAGGCAGCTTCAACTGCTTCATTGGGCACGGAATTCTGCGGATTCAGAACTCTTTGGGTGAAGAAGTTCCTCCTCAACTCAGTCTTAAATCTGCTCCCCCTCATTTTGAGGCTATGCTCCCACGTTCTAGTTTATAAGTGTAAGATGTATAGGTAATGAGGCAGGTATGAGAAAACATGCTGAGGTTCATGAAGAGAAATCCTCCACAAAACTCATCAAAATTGCTGCTTAGGCTATTTCTGCTTAACTTCAATCCAGTATTTTTTTTGGCTGCTAAATGGCCCATTTCATATGTGTTTTTGTTAATATGTATTTGTGCCTGAATTTTCTTCAACCTTTGGGCCTAGGAATTTTGTGCATAATCTGCAGTAG
Organism: Rhincodon typus; assembly: GCF_021869965.1. Lineage (NCBI taxonomy): Eukaryota > Metazoa > Chordata > Chondrichthyes > Orectolobiformes > Rhincodontidae > Rhincodon > Rhincodon typus. Next base: position 46,830,988 of record NC_063347.1, on the reverse strand, counting down.
TCTTAAAGACATTTTTTTATTCAAATTTATTTGCATGTGTGTTTTTTTTTCTACAAATTCATTTGCAGAACGTGGGCATTGCTGGATAGGTCAGCATTTAGCGCCCATCCTTAATTGCCGAGAGGGCAGTTAAATGTCTTGCAGGAGTCACATGAGCCAGACCAGTTAAAGACAACGGATTTCTTTCTCGAAAGAGCATTGGTAAAACAAATGGGTTTTTATACTGATCAACAGTGGTTGCCCTTTGTCTATCCTTTTTATTTAAAAAAATTCAGATTTTTATCGAATTCAACTTTTGCCAGCCTCCATGGTGAGATTTGAACCCATGTCCCTAGAACATTAACTTGGAGGTTCTCAATTACTAGTCCAGTGACATTGCCACCACACCACTGCCTCCCTCTAATAGAGCCTTTCCTTTATCTAACTTTTTGAAGCAAAATATTGAAACAAATGAAATTCATCTCTCTGAAACTCACTGTGAATGGATAAAAGTTAATTGATATTACAATTTTTTTCACATCTCTCAAACAAATCAAACTCCTTAATAAATAATTTCTTAGAAATGCAAGGACTCCAAACAGTGTGTTCTCAAGTGTGAAGCTAGCATAATGAGGAACGAGATGGAACACTTTGGAAGAAGTAACAAGACAAGTGAGTGCTCCATGAACGGCAGGACATTAGGATACTTAGAGTGACAGAGGGATCTTTGGGGTGTTTGTCCACAAATCCCTGAAGGTGGCAGGGAAGTTTAAAAGGATAATTAAACCATGCAGGGCACTTGCCTTTTATCAGTCGAGCCATATATTATTAGAGCAGAGAGGTTATGTTGAGTAATGTGTGCCGTTCTGGTCTCCACACTATTGGAAGGATGTGATTGCACTGGAGGGGATGCAGAGGAGATTCACCAGGATGTTGCCTGGGATGGAACAGTTCAGCTATGAAGAGAGGCTGGATAAGCTCAGTTTGTTTTCTTTGGAGCAGACAAGATTGAGGGAAGGACCTGATAGAGGTGTTTAAGATCATGTGGGGCACGGACAGTGTGAAGAGAAAACAGCTGTTTCCCTGAGTTGAAGAGTCAATATCAAGGGGGCAATAATTTTAAGGTGAAATGCAGGAAATTTAGAAGTGTCTTGAGGAATTGTTTCTTACACCCTGCCCCAGATGCAGGTCTGGCATGCACTGCCTGGGAGGGTAGTTGAGGCAGGTAACATCACAACCTTTTGAAAAGTACCTGGATAAGCACTTGCAATGTCATTACATGCAAGGTAATGGGACTAGACTAGTGTAGATTTAGTCTAGCTTTGGTAGTACAGACTTGGGCGAAAGGGCCTCTTCTATACTGTATGATTCTACGACACAGTGCATTTGGCAAGAAACTGAAAATAACCTAATATGTAGCTTTTAACTATTGGATGTCTGTGGCAATGTAATAAGAAACATTTTATAACAGTGCAGTAAAATGGAACAAAATTTCAACATGTGCTGAATCTGCTTATTGATCCCACAGAAATATTAAGAATAGTTTTAGAATCTGATTAAAACATGCAGTTGTTTTCTGCATTTCTTTTTAAGCAAGATTTTGTCTTGATTTATTTAAATAAGGTCCATTGGTGTGAAATGTTCAATTTTACTGCAATCTTTGTCTTTCTACTTGCACCAAATTAGTCTTGCATTTCAATGTGTAGTTTTTAAAAGTGTGCACTGAGTGAGATTTTCGTTCAAGGTTTCAAAATGAGTAATAATTATATTTCTGACTCAATGTAAACTCAATAATGTAATTACATTAACCAGAATAATATCTTTGTTAAGCCAGAGTCAATTTTTTTGGCCATTTTCTAAAGATGTAATTGGTCAATGATCCTACCTGTCATTCATGCACGAGATAAGGAATAGTGTGTTTTCCATGAATGGGTTTTTACAGGCCTGTAATACAGGAATGGCATGGATAAGCCACGAGATTGAAACTTAAGAGTGTTTGATAAATTATTCTTCTAAAATGTTGCAAAGTCATTCTGATAATGCATGATGCATTTGCTGTACAATCTCAATGGAACTGGAGCTTGAAGAGCCACACTAGTCCATTGTAATCAGAAGAAAAGGTTGGCATTTCCATGAAATCAAGAATTTCTAATTTGTAATAGAGTTCACATTGGGAAAACTAATGTTGGTGCAGTTAGTGATGCTTATCAGTGTTTTCTTATTATGGGAATACATCAAAATATACACCATGAAAATGCTTCAGAAATCCAACATTTGGAAGGTCTGAGCTTGTGTGTGGAATGAACTTCCACAGAAAGTGGTGGAAGTGGATACAATTACAATGTTCAAAAGATATTTCAAGAAGTACATGAATAAGAAATGTTTGGAGGGAAATGGGCCAAGCGTAGGCAAGTGGAACCAGGTTAGTTTTGGATAATGGTCAGCATGGACTGGCTGGACCAAAGGGTCTGTTTCTATTTCTCTATCATGTAAAAGTGCTGAGAGTGGCAAATTACAAATTTAAAAATGCTTGAGCTTGAGACCACCATATACCATTAACATCCAAACTCATTTATCTGAATGAACAGTAATGAAATCAATACCGGGCATCTCCATCAGTTTCGATGAAAACCATTATGCTTTGTAACCATTTTAGGTATCACTTTTAGATTTCTGTTTATCCTCCTTTCACCAGTTAGTGTTTAGTTTCAGTGTACATTTTCAAAATTACAGGCTTGTGAATAAATATATGCATTGCATTTTTGAAGGGATCAAAACTGAGCAAAATTTGTCCTCCAAATTTTTCTTAAATTTAAAACTCCATTGTGTCCTTGTTTGATGTCCTTCTCTCAAGGTTTATTGGGTGCCACATTACTTTCAAAGTTTGCTGTTTGTTCCTGTGTGTGTGCTGGCCAAGATACTCAATTCAAAATTTTACACACATAATTTGGATGCTGTCTTCCAAGAAAATTGTCCTCAGTGCATTTTTCTGTAGGATGAGAGCAAACCATTTTGTCTTTAACCCTATATGAAGGGAAATAAGGTCAAATAACACACTTGTGTAGTTTCAAATTGGTATTGAGAGAAGCTGTCAAGAATCTGTTATAAATTTGAAAAATTGGTAAAACTATGATTTAAGGCTTTCCATGTGGCAAGGGTTAATATCCAGTTACATATTGGAAGCATGCTTGACCCTGGACTGTAAAGAGCTCAGAGAGTGGTGCACTCCAAAATAGGTAATCTAAATTCAAGTCCCAAAGTGCTGATTGACACTCTCACCCAAGCCTTTCATAGCGAGTGAATTTCATTAATCTGAAGTTCCTGGTATATTGTCAGGTTGGCTTGTTCCTTTTATTGGGAGAAAAAAAAATTCGGAGGCAGATGTGCTGTTTTCTTTTAGGCTCCATTGTTAAATAGAGAATTTAAATTTGCAAAACAAGATTCTCTTGCAGCCCAGGTGTGAAACTGGAACTGAAAAGTAGTGCAAGGATGCCTTCACTAATCATTATGTTAATAGGACGCCAGCATCCTGTGCATGCACTGGAAGCATGTGGAGCTGGCAGATCATGATATCAGTCAGTGTCTGAAGTTAACTTGCAAACCAGTCACTACTGAACTGTTAATGTCCTTTTCTTTAAATAGATACTACGTAACACATATGGGGATGAAACAGGTAGCAAAGAGGAGAGAAAAATAGTTACTTTAGATAGGAGATGGTGATTTCAAAAGAAGGCCATATTCACCTCAGTTATTTTGAAAGAATTTTGCCTGCTTTTACCTGAGCCAGAGGAGGTTTATGAGATGGTCATGCTTCACCAATGAACTGTGCTTTGAACTCGTCCAACAGCCACACACCAGATAGAGAGGCTGAATTTGGCCAAAAACTCATGAAGATCTCCATGGTTCTCAATTTCTGCACTAGCAGATCTTTCTAGGCTGGAGCTGGTAACATCATCAACTTCTCTGAATTTGCATCCCAATTTCTCATGACGTGACTGAAGTCCTCTGTGCGGGGAGAGGAGATTTTAATGTCTCATTGGCACTTATTTTGCACTCTGTCTGGGCCACTCAACACCTGACCTTATGCTTCAAACATGAACTAAAGAGCTTAACTCTAGAGAGAAGTTAAGTAGGTCTGCCTTGACATCAAGACCACATTTGACCAAGTATGGTATCAAGGAACCCTAGCAAAACTAGCGTCAGTAGGAATTGGGCAGAAAAGTATCCAATGGCTCACGTTATACCTGATAAATAAGATGATGTAGGTCAATCATCTCAGCTCCAGGGCAACTCTACAGAAGTTCCTGAGGATAATGTTCTAGGCGTAACCATTTTTAGTGCTTCATCAATGACCTTCCTTCCATCATAAGGTGATGGAGATTGTGCAGTCATCAATGAACAACATTCAGCACCATTCACAACTCTTTCTCACGTTTATAATTGTTTATCTGTAGACAGTGTATTTACTAACAATGAATTGTAATTCTTGTTAAGTAATGAAACATGATCTGTGTTTTCTGCCAACTGCAGTCTAAATGTTAGGTAAATTGGAGTAAAATTTTGCCACGTCCAGGACAAACATCAGAAACTGTGTGGGACAATTGTAGTTGAACAATCTTTGACCAGGTCCACAATGGCCTTTCAAAGACGGCACAAGCACCAGGGATGTTGATTCATTCTGGGAAATCCCGATATGTCGAGTTGTTCTGAGTATGGTGAGGATAGAATGGGGCTAGAATCAGACAAGAAGAGCTGGGTACATTGTTAACAAGGTGGGTCCGGCAAGATGTGGTGAGAAAAGTCGTTAGGCCTTGTCGAGAATAAACTCCTCTGTGAAATTCAATGCAACACGCACTTAGCCAAAAAATGTAAGATTCAGTCCCTGTGGACCGTATAAATGATCAGGCTTATCCTACAGATTCCCAAACTTTGTAGTATTGCATCACGAATATTAAAACTTAACTTCTGCTTGATAGCTATATTCAGGCTGTCTGTGAAGTCCTGCATCATTATGAAATAAATCAACAGTATAAATTCGCATTAACTCTTTTTAATTCCGCCACAATTTTAATGAATCCTTTACTGAATCTGTTTTGAAATACCTTTTGTGATTACAAACTGGAAAATAAATAAACATCTTTGCTCCAAATGATCAACAGAAGCACTGTGAACCTCATCACTTTGGTTCTCTCAGCTGTCTCGTTTCCTGGACAACTGTCTTTCTCTTCTCACCGTACTCTTTAATCCAACACGATAAAATTAATTTTAATATTTACCCAACCTTGTTGCACCTTGGGATATTTCTATACAGTAAGGCACTGCAAGAATAATGTTTCTTTCCCTTACTGTCTCATTCTTCCTTCTTGTGATACCTTTCTTTCAGTCAGCTACACAAATGCACAACACTGCAGAGATGCTGACAGTCAGAAATAAAAATAGAAAATGCTGGAAATACTCAGTCAGCATGGAAGAAGCTTTTGGAGGGAGGACAGGATTAACATTTTAACTTGATAATCCTTTGCCCCTCATCCTTCCTGTCACCACAGCTTCTGCCTGACCTGCTGAGTATTTTCCAGTGTTTTCGGTTGCTCTGATAACACTAATGTTGAATTCAATACTATTCATCTGGAATTTTGTTTCCTTCCATCAACCATTTACCCAAGATTATTGGGCAGATCCTGGACCAAGTGTTTGTTGTCAAGCCAGAAAGAACCATATTTTAAAAACAGGCCATTGCCCTCTGTCGAATCTGGTTAAATTTCCACGGTGGCAAGCATTATTCCTCACAGCTGGATAGTTTCATATAAGTATGTTATGTGTTATGAGGTTGTCAACCTGTCAAAATCTCTGATCTTTAATCTTTGTTGTTGTTCTTATTTTCTCCTTCAACCTTTCATGTTATTTATTTTTCTCAATAATTCTGCTGTCACGTTTCTTGAAATTGCGAAAATGCTAGGACTTTCTCTTCCTGTCTTTCCAACTCCTTCTGTACTTGTGAATCATTTGGAAGAATGAATAACTCCTCATCAGTATGACAACAATATCTTTGTGCACCTCTGTAAATTAGAAGAATTGTTCCTGCAGGAAATACAAGCTTCAAATGGGGGAAGCTTTCAGGCTGTCCTTGTTTCTCTGCGTTCAACCCAATTAACCATTTCCGACTTCCTGCACTTTTTTTGCAACCAAACTTTGTCAAGTCCAATTGCAGGTTATGTCAGTGTCTTCACTGTTAATTTTATCCATGTCCCCACCGTCCTGCTCACTTTGAGGCAGTGATCTCGCTGTACAACTATATTAATGCAGTAACCTAAACAAACCAATGTTTACAGATTTAGTGTTCCAGAAGTGGCCAAGATATCAACTGTGACTCCATGTTTCTTGCTGATTTCTATCTTCTCTTTTGATAATTTCCCCAGATTGAAAATCATTTCTCTGGAGCTTTTATTGATTTTCACTGGAAAATTGTCAGACTTGCCTGCTTCCTTTCATTTTTATGAGTCTCTTAACTCTGTGTTATCTGTTGTGTCTCTGTTTTCACTTTGCTGCATCATGAAAGATAAGAAAAGCAATTTATTTAATGGTTGTGCTTTTGTTAGTTGATTTCCTGCGACAACGCTAATGGACGAATTACGAAGAGTCTTGTGGCGGTATTGATCTCCCTCTGTTTACATCTCTCTATCCCTTTGCTTGTTCCTCTCCCTGTAATTTGATTTGTTGACAGTTTTCCTTTCTTGTGCCTATATTTTGCTTTATTCTTGGTCTTCCTTCAAATGCGCTGTTTGTCCCATCTTGATTTTATTTCTATTTTATTCCTCTTTCATTCATTTCTCTCCGATTGATATTGTATTGGTTTCATATCATGATACAGTTTCATATGTGCTTTTCTCTGGTCTTTCTTTAACTCATCCTTATCTTCTATGTGTTTGCCATTCATCTTGTATGCTTCAATGGTGTGTTCTGTTGATTTGTTCAAATTGTATCTTTGAAAGCTGACAACACTCGGCCTAGAAACATCTAGGGTTGCTGAGGATGGGAAATTAAGTCATGTGAGGAGAAATGATGGAAGAACTCTGCAACGTTTAGATGTGAAATAAATTGGAGTATACAAGCGAAGAGACATTTGGAGTCTCGAGTTTGTATTGATTGTGCTTCTCTTGTGTCAGATTCAGACTTACAACCTGATTTACTTCCTTAGGACTAGCCTGAAGAGATGTGGATTTGAGAAATGTGAAACTCTAGCTGCTGAAAGTGGGCAAGGGGCTGAAGTGGAAAGAACTGTCTATCCAGTATTTGGGAGCTCGTGGTTGCAGGGAGGGGTTAGGACAAAATTATAACAAGCTTAATAAAGATGGTGTTCTTCTGGGATCAGGCATGTGCTGGTGATGATGAAGTAGGAGCTCAGACCACCAACATTCTGTGGGTCAGGTTTCAAAAGAACGAAGCGCCAAAATATTTGATGTATTGCCGTGCTGATTGAATCTGTGCAATTTTTTGGACATTGCACTTGAAAAATGTTTGAGTGGATTTGGATTGATTTGGAATTTTTGAGTCTCACATATTTTCTTCATCTCTTAATCTCTTTTCTGGTTTCGGATATTCAACACCATGCAGTGGATAGCCTTTCTTCAGTCTCTCGTAAAAAGCGAACCTAGAACAGTATAAAATGTAAGATAACTGAAAGAGAATTCAGCTTAAAGGATTGCAGTATTCTAGGTCAGAAATGGGAATGTTTACCAATGATTACAGAATGTTCAGCATTGTTCACAACTCCTGAGATACTGAAGCAGTCCATGTTCAAATATTATCCAGGCTTGGGCTTACAAGTGGCAAGGAATATTCATGCCACACAAATGCCAGGCATGACCATCCTCACTAAGAGGCAATCTAGCTGCCACCCCTTGACATTCAATGGTGTTGCTGTCACTGAATCCTGCACTATCACCTTCCTGGGCGTTGACCAGAAACTCAACTGGATACATCATGTAAACACAATGGCTACAAGAGCAGGCCAGAGGCAAGGATCATAGAAACATTGAATCCCTACAGTGGGGAAAGAGATCATTCGACCCATTGAGTCTGCACCGACCCTCTGAAGAGCATCCCACCCAGACCCAGCCCTCGTATCCTATCCCTTAACCCCACATTAACCATGGTTAATCCATCTAGCCTGCACAACCCTGGACACAATGGGGTAATTTAGCATGGCCAATCCACTGATCCTGCGCATCTTTGGACTGTGGGAGGAAACCAGAGCACCAGGCAGAAAGCCACACAGACACAGGGTGAACGTACAATCTTCATACAGTTACCAATGGCTGGAATCGAATGCGGGTCCCTGGAGCTGTGAGCCAGCAGTGTCAATCACTGAGCCACCATGCTGACTGTGCCGCGAGGAATACTGCGGCGATACCTCATCTCCTGTCTGCCCAAAACCTGCCCATCATCTACCAGGCACAAGTCAGGAGTGTGATGGAATACTCCTCACTTGCCTGGATGGGTACAGCTCCAACAACACTCAAGAAGCTTGACACAATCCAGGACAAAGCAGCCCGCTTGGTTTGCATCTCATCCAGTAACAAGGGGGGACGATGGATTAGTAGTATTATCGCTGGACTGTTAATCCAGAGACCCATATAACATTCTGGGGACCCTGGTTTGTATCCCACCACGGCAGATGGTGGAATTCGAATTCAATAAAATATCTGGAATTAAGAATCTAATGATGCCCATGAATCCATTGTTGATTGTTGGAAAAATCCATCTGGTTCACTGATGTCTTTTAGGGAAGAAAACTGCTGCCCTTACCTGGTCTGGTCTACATGTGGCTCCAAACCCACAACAATGTGGTTGACTCTTAACTGCCCCCCCGGGGATTTATGGAAGGGCAATAAATGCTGCCTAGCCAGCAATGCCCTCATCCCATGAATGAATAAAGAAAAAAAAATCCACTGGCTCTACCACCAGTGGTCAGTAGCAGCAATGTGTACTATCTACAAGATGCATTGCAGAGAAATTCACCAACGATCCTGAGACAGTACCTTCCAAACCCATGACCACTTCCATCTCGAAGGACAAGGGCAGCAGATACATGAGAACGCTGCTACCTGCAAGTTGGCTTCCAAGACACTCACCATCCTGACTTGAAGCTGGATTGCCATTCCTTCACTTGGTTTATTTATATATTGATTATTATTGTCATATATACCTAGGTACAGTGAAAAGTTTGTTTTGATTGCAGTACGGGGAGATCGTACCACACAAAGTGCATAAGGGTAATAGAACAGAGGAGGAATAAAATGTTGTGGCTGCAGAGAAGGTGCAGAAAGAACAAGATCAACATGAAATTTAAAACTTGAGAGGTCCAATCAGAAGTCTCTTAACAGTGGGGAAGAAGCCGTTCTTGAATCTGTTTGTACATGTGTTTAAGCTTTTGTATCTTCTGCTTGATGGAAGAGGTTAGAAGAAGTTATAATCAGGGTAGGAAGGGTCTTTGATGTTGGCTGCCTTCCCGAGACAGCGAAAAGTATAAATGGAGTCGAGGATGGAAGGTCGGCTTGCATGATGGCCTCGGCTGTGTTCACAACTCTCTAGTTTCTTACTGTCCTGAACAAGGATGTCAAAATCCTGAAATCCCTTTCTCAGGGCTTTGCAGGTCTATCTACAGCACAAGGACTGCAGCAGTTCAAGAAGGCAGCTGACCACCACCTTCTCAAGGGCAACTAGGGATGGGCAATAAATGCTGGCCAGCCAATGATGCCCACGTCCTACAAGTGAATAAAAAAAGTGGCATGCTAAATTACCTTATTCCTTTAGGCTTGACTTATGAATATTTGAGTATGACTGAAGCAATTTTGAACTTTTTGGTCATTTGGCACATTGTAACTTATCTTGATTCTAAAAGAGCAGACAGAAACATAGTGGCAATTTCACCGTGATAGCTAATCTGCAGCTAATGGTCTGGGGACATGGGTTCAAATGCCACCATGTTGACATTTGAATTCACTACAATCTGGAACTAAAAGCTAGTTGAATTACAACCATATAACTGTTGCTGTAAAAACCATCCTAAAGTGCCCATTAGGAAATTAAATCTTTACCTGGATCTGAAAACCAGATGCATGGCAATGTGGTTGAATGGTAACTATCATGTGAAATAGCCTAGTCAGCCACTCGGTTATATTAAACCACAAAGAAGACTAAACAAAGGAATGAGCTGTACACCCCAAGGACTGCAGTGGTTTAAGAAAGCAACTCAACCCGAACCCCTCAGGGGAAATTAAGGATAGGCAATAAATGCTGGCCCAGCCAGCAACACCCACATTTCATGCACAAATGAAATAAAAGCCATTCAGTTAATTCCACTCTTCTTTCTTTAGCCAGTGCTACATGTGAATTTTTTTTTCCATTGTGTATGGTGTTGGCATTTTTCAATCTTCTTTTATTACTTCACTGAAAGGATTTGACTTTCAATTATACTTGCGCCGTTTGAAATAATAAATAAATGATTTTGCACATATTGGGGAAAAATGTCACAGCTTGCAACCATTGAAACAAAAGCCCAGGCAGTGAATATGTAGTCAAACTAAGCAAGCCAGTTCATGGAATCTTGTGGCGGATTCAATCTCAGTGAGGTAAAAAGAAAATGGACTTATCCCAGGGTCATTTAGTCAAGAAGGCCTTGATTAATTTTGGCAGTAGCCTGAGATGGTTTCTTCAGACCCTCAGCCCTGGGGGCAGACTGTAAAGATCACTGTTTTATTGACAGGTATGTTGACAGGCACAGAGGGCTCTATCTTTCCACTTACTGTCAATTGATGAAGAGAAAAATGAAAGCTTAACCAAATGAGCAGTCAGTCTGACTTTAAACAAAAGATCAGGAGGTGCAGGTTTTGGCCTGTGCTTAGAGCGAGGGTGCAAAAGGTCAGTTTTCTCAATTGGAAGTTGAATCGAAATGAAGTTTATTCCAAAAACGTTGTGCGAGCCAGTGACAGCAACAGGGCAATTTGATACTTTGAGGAGAAAAAATTAAACTGGAATGAAGTTAGGAGGTTCATTTACAGCTGCTATTTTGTATATCCACTTGCTGTCAAAGAAAAAGGCAGCTTGATCATTTGTATTTGGCCTTTTCTCATAGAAATTGCTGAAAATACTCAGCAGGTCTTGCAACATCTGTTGGGGGGAGGGAGCAAAACATGTTTAAGATCTCAGATTGATGACCTTTTGTCTAAAGTTTATTGATTTTTATTCTTCTGTCTCCAGTAGGCACTCTCATTATAGCTATTCGTGGTTAAAGGTTCATGTGGGAATTACTGAATTATCTGCAGCTGTTGTATGGAAAGAGAAGGGAGGCAGAGGTTATTCTCTGAAATTGTTGAACACAGTGTTGTCTCCAGAAATGTCTTTTCTTTCGTGATTTGTTCTCTCAGATCCAACCTTAACATTGTCATTAAAACCCGCGAGCAGCACTGCTGGCTGGTGATGTTTGGCAAAAAAGCTAATCCCTCTAACTTCTAACTTTGCATGCAGCCTGTTCATTTCAATCTATGGTACTTTGAAGTAAGTATTACACAGTTGGACATGGATTTTCAAATCTTGATGGCCAACTTGAGTGGCAGTGTGGTACTTCCCAGACTGGACTGCATTTGTGCACATGCACAATTTAGAAGGAAACATTTCAGCTGATTATACCTAGTGGGAGATAAATGCCCCATCTCTGACAACAACTGCTACCTCTCCTGAACCTTGACCCTACCACCAAAGATCTCAAACCATTGTCTCCAAGAATGTCACTGACCTTAATTCCTCTGGAGCTCTTTTCTTCCAGACGCCTCATTGTTCTCCAGCCTCGCACAGCCCGCTTGTACTTTGTTCTCAAGATCCCCAAACAGGACTCTAGATGACAACTGAACTTTTGTTTTTTTTTTCTGAGGACTCTAAGATAAACATTTCAGCCTGTTCTTGTCCCACACAACTTAGTTCCTCCGGTTTCAATGATTTTATTTTCAATCTTTGTCTAGTGCTTGAGCATTTACATCTGTGCCTTTTCCATGCCCTCCCCTACTTGAACAATATTCTGGGCCCTAACTGTCTCCTTTCAGTTATGCTATTCCATCTCCATTCCCCACCAGGATGCCCAGAATATTATTTGCTTCATCCTTGAATGGAAGTTCAACCAAAATCCATCATTCCTTGTCTTCTCTACCTAGCTGAATGTGTTCTCACTGAGTCCTTTGACTTCACTCGCACCTTCCAATTAGATGCTGTTATGCAGCAAATCCCAGAGAGGCACTGATTTGTTCTGGCTTTATTTCCCCTTGGTCTCTTTTTGACTTTGCTTTTTTCTTCCATTAAGTTGTTGGATTTTTCCCTCTCTCCTTGCTGGTTCCACATTGAAAGTAGTCCATCATCCTCTTTGGGACTTTGGATCACGATTGGTGGGTTACAGTACATACAAATACAGTGGATTTTGGACAAATTTTGTTACAGCACAAAGACAGTACCAATTCAGCCTTTTCACCTTTGTATTCACAACACAGTAAAACTAAACTGTCTAAAACCATCAATAGTTACTCCAGTGGTTCCTAACCAGACTTTTGAACAATTAATTCCACATATTTGTTTTGTATCTTGAACAAAAGACTTAATTTATGAAATATACAATAACTTTAGCAGAGGCAATATTAAACAGCAAGGTAATCTAATTAATGTCAATGTTTTAAAACAACAATGTTTGTTTTCAGCCCCCATTCAAACAAAAGACAAACACAGCAAATGGATAACGAAAAGAAAGTAACAAAACTGGTCAGATTACTTAAATGACTTTCTCAATGCATTGTTTCACAGACATAGATATGGATTCCTTAGTTGCTTTTCCTGGAACATGGATTTGAGTCATCTTTTAAGTTCAGTCAAGTACTGTAGTAAAACTCAAATTCAAACTCAATTTTCTACTCATTGGGCTTCTGAAAGCTGGTGAATCAGTTCAGGTAGGATGCTTTCAAATCATCATGCCATGAACAGCCAAATCCTTCTCCCAGAAAGAAAACAGTTTAAAAAAAAACAACTGTGGTCCTGTCCTTTCCTGATGTCTCAATTACCATTCAACATTTTCTTGAATATAGGATCTCTTTCAGACTTGCTGGAACCAATCCGTAGGTACTGACCTTGTTAAAAGCCAACTTCTGGTATCTGTTGAAATGCAATGATCCTGCTGAGATCACTGTGTCTGTAGGAATCCTTTTAACTATGAATCAGCCTGAAACTAACCTCCAGACAGGCCTGGTTTCTCAAACAAACACAAACTTGTTTGGTCTGTTCCTTTCTTTTTACCACAAGCTATTTCCCAAAGCCTACAAGTCATCTTCAGCTCACAACTCCCAGTTCACAGCTCCAAAATGGATAATAGAATAAAAATAAAATTAATGAAAAACCAGCAAGAGTTCTAACAACTTTAAAGATTCTTCTGCTCTCTCCTCACGTTTACTCATCTTGTGGGTATTTTTATGAATAATTTTCCCATCCTTAACCTTCAATTGTCCCGACTGAAAATTCCTTTCATTTTAATTTTTATCCTCTTTCACCAATACCGGTTTGTTTGTTTGTTTGTTTGTTTTTAAATTCAGCTTTTCTATGAATTATGTCAGTACTGTAATCATTGAAAATCTATTTTCTTGCTCTTCGAGGAACAATATCATTTTGTAAAGTAGGTAAAGTCTGCAACCCATGCTGCAGTGCGTTTTCACCATGAATTTCCTCATGTTAATTACTTGAGATGTGACAGATCACTTCTGTTCACTTGTACTATTATCGCAGGATCATGCCACACACTCTTGACTTTCAAGTGACCTTATCGAAAGTTGGAGGTGGAGGCTGTGCCTATCCTACTTAATGTTCCAGGTGGCAGCCCAGTAATCCTACTCAGTTCACCTTTTATTTTAAAAAAAAAAGCTTAATTGGCAAAGGCATTGCATATCTGTAAGAGAAAGCTGTCGATTAATTAGTTTCAACTGCACTTTTTATTTCCACTTGATATATTCTGTTTAACGAGTTGCAAGGTGAGTTATTTCCATTTGATGTTGTCATTTTCCTTTGATTATCTTTTGTTCTTGGTGGGGCGTCCCATTATTACCCTTCTGTCTGATTCAGGAGCACTGGAGAAACCCTCATGTCCACTTTTGTAAAAATTAAAGTTGTCATTTTCTCTTTAAAACAGAAGTCAGTCTTTACTGTGTAGTTCCAAGCATTATCAAATTCTCCTTGTTTCTTCTTTCCCAAAAAAAGTCTGAAAAGTAGCTTTGTAGATTAATGTTCATTTTTTAAAAAATATTTATCCAAAGCTCAAATATGGTCATCACATTCATGAGGGTAATATTTCATGAATAGCCTTCACAGTACTGTTGAGCTGACAGGTTTTGTTGCTGGCCAATTAATTTCTTCCCAAAAAAAACTTTCCCTTTTTTGATACAAATTAAAATCATTTAAGTTTTTTTTCCATCAATTACTGTGTTCAATAAGGACTTAATAGGAAAAATAAACTTGTTTTAAATAGCAGTCCACTGAACCATTGAATGAATAAAATAAGTGAGTTTATTCATTACTAAGTGTGAGGATAATTAGTGATACTACACACAGATGCACAAAACTGAAATGAGTTTCATCCAAAAAGGTTAAAGTCGGATGAAACACCGATATGGATCAGTTTTTGAATTGCTCATGAAGAGTGGATAGTTGAACATATCAGCCACTGCAGTGCAAGTTACTTGCAGTGTTTTCATCAACTGAAGTATCATTTTCACAATTCTTAGTTTTGCAGATTAGTTCAGAATCTGTTGTACTGATTTCTTTTGACGCCGATTGAATCCCAGGATTCGGCGAGTTAGAGAGTCATTTTCTTACCCTATTTCCCATTGTCTGGTTGCAGTCAGAGTGAAAGAGTTTTTGCCGACAATGCAAGGATGATGAGGGGATCATTCTTCAACGATGACATTGATACTACGCTCAAGGCCAAGCTGGAACATACAGGAATACTGAGTCTCACTAGCGCACTGCTGTCGAGTAGAAGCTTGTTTAGTAACTCCAGATCTTATGTGTCCTTCGAAGAAAATAACACGAAAATCTGTCTGTAGTTTAGATATATTCTATAGGGGGTAACTGGCTGTTGAGTAGAGGGTTGTTAACCCCTCGTTATCTTTGTAGTCTCGAGATCACAGTCCGGCCCATTTAGACTTGCGTCTTCCTCGCTTTGAAAGGCTGTTGTTTGAACTTCCTTTTATATCTATAGGTGTGACATTCATGGGTGTCTGTCTCCGAACAGCTGCCTCTTTTACATCTCTAGCCATTTTTGGCTGTATCAGCCGTCTCTTTTTTTCGAAGCAAAAAGCACAATTTGGAATTGCAAGTTATACATATCGACAGTACTTTGGGGTTCTGGCCTGTGGTCTGACAATGATAACAGAAATTATGACATTACACTATAAAACAAATTATAATAATTACAGCAAACAACGTATCTAATAAATGCAAAGCTGCAATGTTAAACAATTGCACTTGCAACTGGGTTAGATGAAATCTCAGATTTTTCAGAGTTCTTCCTTTTCTTGTTAAACATTCACAGATTGCAGCTGAAATTTAGGAAAGTTCTGATTTTCTCTGGGTTTTTCCTTCCCTTGGTCATTTCTGGGCTGTTATTATAGCTGACTTTCTTTTTAGTTGATTTCTAATTATTTCAATAAAACATGGTTGAGTGCTAAAGGAAGATAGATATATCTGTTTTACACACTTGGAATGATGTGTGACTTCATTTGATGGACATGAATTTCGTTAGATCACTATGAGATGTCAAATGATGATGGAATGAATGCTTTGGAGCATAGATTGAACACTTTAGATCATGCATCATCACAAATGAGTGTGCACAATTTTTGAGGGTACAATAATGTCACTTTTTTTCTGGTTGGGAAAACTCTGCATTACAGCATATTTGTAACATGAAGTACTATATTCCCTGAACCATGCAGCTGAATCCTTGTCAGTTGTAAACAATATTTCAAAGGTCAAGGTTCTCCATCTGACAATATTGTGTTCATTGCTCACGTGTCCAACTTGAGATTCATGAGATACCATTGGAAAAATGTTTGGACTGGGTCACTGATATTTCCTAAGAAAGCTTCGGTTTTATATTCTACTGGAAACTGTCTAATTTATCTTTTTGCATGGGTAGTTCTTCGATCTTCTGCTTTTCTGTGGCTGTGTCCTGATTTGGCTCTTTTTCTGAAAGTGACATACTGTCCTCCAATTGAAACTTTTCAGTTTGCTGGGCACTGTTTGAACCTGCGAGGTTTCTTTGCTCCACAGTACTAGGAGAGGCTTTTTGACCCTGGTGTTTGTCCTACTTGCTGTGTTGGCTCATGTGGTGTGGCTGTGTGGTTTTTGTGCCTTAAGAACTGACTTGATTCTGCATATATCCTGTGGAAAGTTTTATTTTTTCTAAGGATTAATCTGTTTTGCTTCCAAACCTTTGCTTTGCTCACCATCTGAATGGCATTCTCCTGAATTTAAGTTTTCTTTGTGATGAATCTGACACAAACTCACAAGTAAGAGCTGCTGAATTCCAGTCTGTTACGAATTCTTACATTGCTGACATAGTCACATCTCTCAATTAGCATGTGGAGACCATTAATGAAATCATCCATGAGTTCAGTAGATGCTGCTTTCTTTTGTTGAACCTTGAACGTTCAGGAATTTTGAGATCTGTGATTGAAATAAAATGAAAGGCTTTCAATAACTCTTTTGAATTAGTCTGATGTTTCACTTATCCCTTAATGAGCAATAACATAATCTGCTGTCTGCTCAGTTGTGTGCAGAAATACATTTACTTTTTAAAGTTTTGTCTAATTGTCCAGTTCAGAAGGTATTTTATACCTCAAGAATCGCCTTCTCAGATATTGAATTTTCTGTTTGGTGCTTCTGTAAAATTAAATCTTCCTGATCATACTGTTTCGGATTCTATAGCTTCCTAATGTGATGACATATTTTACCTTGCATGTATTCTACAGTAATGATGATTCTCCTGTGTTTTGTAGGTGTAGTAGATGGTTTCCCCATGCTATCTTGCAATAAGGCAGGTTTTCTCCCCGACACTTCTGAGCTGTAATCGAGATTTTACCACCCTATATAGCTGAAATAAATGTTTTCTCTTGTTTTGGAGCCTTGTTAAAACTCCTACTGTGTTCTCCTTGTCTTTCAAATAAATTTCTATGTTCGACCAGAATCACCTACTTCTGTAAATTGCCCAAAGCTTAATGTCTTTTAGTGGCTTAGTTAGCAATTGTCCAGTTCTCAACTCTTGGAATTTGAGTTATTCCTTGTGGTCCTTTTTGTTGCATTGTCCTTCCAGCCCTGTTTTATAGTATCTGCGAGCTTTGTGGCAGCACTCAATCAGCTCTGTAACTTTTGCTTAAATTACTGCCCTTTCAACCTGAATTACTGTGTTGTTTAAGATTTCTACTTTTGTACAAGGCATGTTTGTTTTTAGCTTGAGCAATCCTTGATGTCTGGTCAGCTGACCGGCTCGATTCTGAATCGGAGCCGCTTCCACAGACTTGAATTAACTTAACTGCCTTGAGATAGAGCCTGTACCTCTGCTTTAGAGTTGCAGACTCCTTCTGTTTCTGTACATGTTCTGTCAGTTCTTTCCAGTCATTCTCGGAAGTATTGTTGCAAGGCTTGTGGGGCTTGCTTCCACCTTTCTCTTGAAGTCTTCCTGATCACCAATATCCTTTCCCCTTGGTTTTATGAAAGACCTAAATTCTAATTTTTCTCAGTTGCCCCCATTTGAAAATAGGGCTGGTGATTCCATAATGTTGTCGTAGCACTTCAACACTGAAGTGATGTAGTGCAGATTAAGATATCTGGCTTTCTGGTCTGACTAGGAGAGTCTTGTTGAGTTAAAGACAATGAACATTATTGCATTTCTGTAACTATGTGCAGATTACATGACAATGACCGACACAGCTACAAAGACTATTAAGACTAACCCCAGATCTGTCTCCTATAAGCAACTTCTTTGCTTAGACCAAATCCTCATGACCTTACAGTTGCTGGTGCATACTGCAATCAATTAAGTGTTTACCCTTTCAAACCCGTCTCCAGGTAGTTCTCCAAAAAGCGTGTTTCGTTAATGCGAATTGGCTGTAACCCGATTGATGAATAGTGGATGCTGTTTGGATAACGCAAACTTTCTGCTGTATAGGGATAGCGATTTTTCTGTAGTGCGAGGTCACACACGAACACAACTATTGTGTTATAGGAGAAATACCTGTACAACAATAACTTCATTTGTATCTTTAAGCATCTAGAAATTTCAATTTCAAAAAAAGCTGAAGATATCAACGATGTTTTAAGAAAAAATGTGGCCAATGAGGAAGAAAGCAAGGTGTGTATCAGTTCTGAACAGGAATCTTTAGACTTGAAACGTTCACTCTTTCTTTCTTTCTCTCTCTCTCTCTTTAGATGCTGCCAGACCTACTGAGTTTCTCCAGCAATATGTTTTTATTGCAGATTCCCATCATCCACAGTATTTTGCTTTTATTTCAAGTTGTGTATTATATTCATTGTGCATGAATATCATTGCTATTTCTACAATGCAGCTGTGTATTTTGATGCAAGTTGCTTCATAACCATTGTGAGTTCTGTTAAATTCAACAGAGGTTTGATTTGCTAAATGGCTTTTCAGGAAGATATTTGGCTTTTCAAAACAAGCTTAAATTTTAGTCTAATGCTACCCTCTGATGCTATATAGGACAGGCTGACTTTTTCTTTTGGTGCTGGTTTGTTTTCCTGTTGCTGCAGGCAACATCACAAGTTCTTCTCAGAATGCTTTCTGACCTCTGGCTGTCCCTGGTTGGTTAGCTATTCTTCAAACCCCTGGAAGTGTCCTGTTGCTAGGCGTGCTGTTTCATCCGTTTTCTTAATGATCACAGTGATCTTCTTGTGCGGCTTTCTCTCCGGCATGAAAATATGCCGAGTGCATCTTCTACTTAATTTTTAGCATACCATTTCATTTGCCAGATTGCATCATGTTAAATAGCAAACACTGAGCAGCTACTGTATTTGAAACAAATTCAATCATATAGTTTCAGAAATGACTATTTCTTGCCCCCAACTTTATTCAGCATTTAATTACATAAATTAGTTATAGCCTTATGTGCTTAATTACTGATAGGTTGAATTATTTGTTGGCTATCATGTTTATACTGCTGCAGTGCCATTTATTTTTGTCTGCTAAAGTGTGAGGATTTTCCAATGAAGACATTTTCATTTCTGTGGTGACTTGATGATCTCTGAGAAACATCTCAAAGCGTTTTAGATGGAGTTAAGCTACAGCAAAATCCAGTGGGCATTTTACACATCAGGATAATTTCTTACTTTTATCGAATAGAACCACATTTTTAAGTACACCTGAACTATCGGGAAAATAAGTATATGTAGTCGAGATTTATACAATCATCAAATGATATGGCTCAAAGGAAAGGCCATTTGGTTGATTATGCCTGGACCAGTTCTTTGAAGAACCTAATGAACCAAGAGCAAATCCCCTGCCTTTTTCTTGTCGCCATGGAAATCTTTCCTGCGGAAGTACTTTTCCAGTTCCTTTTACAAGTTAATATTGAAATTCCTTCCACTGCCCTTTCAGACAATGGCTCATTGAATAAAAAAGCAATTCCCCACCTTTCATGTCTGGTTATTCTGTCTTATCTCTGACACTGCAGGCATTTCTTCAGTACTGTTGGCCCTTTGAATTTAACTTTGTAGATCAGGTCTCCCTTAGCTACTAATCAGGCAAATATAAAATTACCAGATCTTGTACCGGAGGCTGGGGATAGTGATCATTCGATTAATTTTTGTGCCACTTGGATGATTTGCAAAGGTTTTCTGTACTCTTAGATTACACCGTGATCTAAGGTGCTGAAGAATGTTCAGCACATTTCATCTCATTTGCCACGACAGAAATGAATCATGTCACTGTGAAGCAGTTACAGTGCAGGTGTGTTGAGCTATAGCAAGTTTATATCCACACATCCTGGAAAGCACTCTGCTACCAACTGAAAGTGTGAATGACAATGTGATTCCGACTAAATTAAGGAGACTGTTGCTCCTGCACGTGAATTTTTGGAAAGCGATTGATACCTATCGTCTCCTACTTCAGAGGTGAAGATACTGTCCACTGAGCTAGCTGTTTTCCCAGGTCTTACATGATAAAACACATCTAACATGCCGTTATGCCACCATGATGTTTTTAAAGAATTGTAGACCAATTACAGCACAGAAGGAGGCTAATTGGCCCCCTGCATTCATGCGTCTTTTCTACAAGAACAACTTGTTGTGTCAATCCAAACCTATTCCCAGTGGCCGTTACAAATTTCTGTTCTTAGCCAATGCCCTTTGAAAGCTGTAATTTAATCTGATTCCATTCCATTCTCATGGCTAGTGCATTTCAGACTTTGTGCCTATATCCATAAAACCAAGGATCCCCATACCCATTTAGCTATCTCCAATGATTTGTGTGCATCTACCTGCAAGCCTTTCTGTCCCTACACCTCATTTAGAATTATAATATTTATTTTATAATGCCTCTCCATATTCTGCCCCCAAAGTATCATTTCACATCTCTCTGCATTAAATTTCATGTGCCACGTGTCTGCCCATTGCACCAGCCTTTGGTGTCCTCTTCTTGGCTCAGAATACTTCTGAGTTTTGCACCATTTGAAATTGTGCCCTACACACCCAAATCTTGGTCATTAGTATAGTTGGAGAAAAGTAGTAGTTGGAAGACTCGAGAGAACTGCACAATACATCTTCCTCCGCTCCAAGAAACAACTGATCCACACTACTTCCTAGTTCCTGTGACTCGGAAAGCTTCACATCACTGCTGTTGTATCTTTTTTATTCCATTGATGTTGACTTTGATCTGAAGCCTGCTATTTTAGATTTCCCAAATCTGCTACCTTTTAAAAATTTCTTGCTCAGATTATCACTAATTCTCAGATGATGGACAGTTTTTTTTTTCCATGGGTGTCTCCTGTCCAGGAACAGAATTTAGACTGATGGAAGTAATTTCACAAGGGACTTTTGGAACTGGCAAAGGGATAAACTGATTACAAAAGTGTAATCATGTTACAGAAGCAGAACACTGCCATTGCTGGAAATCTGAAACAATAAACGCTTAAAATAGTCTGCACGTCAAGGAACATCTGTGGAGAGAAACAGATTAGTGTTTCAGGTCAATAACCTTTTATTGGAAGGATCAGATTCAGAAAACCCATTCATCTGGTTTGGATTCAAACCTGTGTCCTGAAGGTCAAAATATGCTATTCCACTGGAAGTTTGGTGCAGAATCTACCACAGTTTATACTGTTCGAATTGATGTGGACATGCCATTAGCTTTTTCCTGCGCTTGGTCGATTATTAATGCAAATGGAGCTTTGGTTTAGCTTTAGGGAGGGAGAGGCTAACTTTACCATGCATAATAAAAGTTTAGTCTCCTGACATTGCACAAACCATAATGAAGAACTCCAGACAATGGTGGCTGAACATTTGATAAGGCATTCAGCAGTTTGAGCACCAATGATATATTACATGATAAAATGAATGAGTATGAACAGCCCATTCCCAATCCACTGAGGGGGAGAAAAAGATGTCAAAACAGCGCAAGGGAGATAACTTCCCATTTGATCTGTAGTGAAGATTCAAAGCCAGGGTTAAATTGTTGTTTGCTTTAAACAAATTTATGAAGAACTTAAAACATTGTCAGGTGGGCTCACACTTTCTGCCTTCTGGACTGTCATTCCTAAATTGCTGAAGTGATTTTGGGCTGGGCATTTATCATTCATGCCCATTTTAATTTTGCATGGTAGTCAGCTCTTATATCAGGGTTTCCCAGAGTAAACGAAAACAGAAGCTGCTGGAAAAGCTCAGCAGGTCTGGCAGCCCCTGTGGGGGAAAAAAAATCAGAGTTAATGTTTCGGGTCCGGTGACCCTTCCTCAGAACAGAGGAAGGGTCACTGGACCTGAAACGTTAAATCTAATTTTTTTCTTCACAGATGCTGCCAGACCTGCTGAGCTTTTCCAGCAATTTCTGTTTTTGTTTCTGATTTACAGCGTCGGCAGTTCTTTCGGTTTTCCCAAAGTGAAGGCTGGGACCTCGGGTAGGGTCACAAGCTGGAATTTTGGGGTGGTGAACGCCATTGAAGCATTGGCAGCTGTAGAGAGACTGTGACCTCACTGACACCCCTCATCCATTACTGCCCTTCCCCTCCCCCACTTTTCGCCATTCTTGTTGTCTCATTTCTTCACTCGCACCCCACCCTGACTCAAACCTGCTGGGTTTGTGACAATTTTCTGGCCTTGAAGTGGACTTGCACTGGGAAGGAAATTGGGAAGCGTTGCTCTATGACCCTTGAACATGTACAAATTTAACACTTGATGTGAGTGACAAAGAAAAAGATGAAGAATCAGGCGATCAGGCGAAGATCATTTAAATTTATTTCAGTGAACATTATAACAAACAAGGAATCTAAGTCTAACTTAGTCATGGCTGAGTTGTCACCAGATTGTGGAATTGGAAAAAGAATTGTATGATAGTTTCCAGCTGTTATTGTATTTATTATTTAATTCTCTACTTTAATAATTAGAAGTGAGAAAAAAAAAGATTAATTTAACAAACACTTACTACTTTTAAACATTTCTTTCTTTATTATCTTGGTAGTGATTGGAACAAGGGCCAGGTAGACTTCATTGACTGTGAGATCCTTGATTGAGTTGTTAATCCAGATCAATCAGGGAGCCCTGGCTCTCAGATATAACAGAAGATTCAGAGAGACTCCTCATTCTAGGGACTGACTCTGACCTGGCTGGTCAGAGACCATGTACCATGCATATGTAAATAAATGGTGACTTTCAATTGTGAATAAGGGTACAATGATACTGAGACAATAAAATATTCAAAAAGTTGTGTTGAATATGGAAGTCATATCTCGTTATAGTGCAGAATGTGTTTGATTTATTTATTGTATGGAATGCTGGTAAGAACATGGAGATTTGGGTCTTCTGCGAACAAAAAATAATTTAGCTTTCTTGTAATGCAGAAAAATGACAAACAAGATTAATGAAGAGGGAAGTCAAACTGATAACTGCTAATTTGCCGTTGGGAAATCAAACTTATGTTGATTGAATTTCAGGAAAACACTATGATTTCTAAAAGTGTAAATAACAAAGGACACCAGGAGAGAGAAAGTAACCAGCATTGCATGCGTTACTGATAATCAATGCATGACAAAACTCAAATTTCTTTCCCATTGAAATTTTAGAAGCTCCATGAAGCTCTCGATACATCACTTATCTCACTTTCTAATGATGCATTAATTGTTCATTAACAGTAAATAGAACCAGATCTGGTATATGTAATCCACATGCAGATTCTGGAAGAAAACCCAACAATGATGGAGAATAATAGCTAGAACTGAAGCTGGTCTCGCCAACATTGCCATTCAACAAACTCGTTGCACAAATTGCAGGGTAGTTCCCTTGATCGAGTTATTTTTCATCCCCTTTTTGTAAACAAAAAACAAGATTACTCAACTGCCAACGCAACTGAGATTTGTACAGAATAAAGAACTTGATCGAATCTGAGATCTTGAAGTTTATAAAGCTTTATTATAATATTCACCAACAGGTATTGCTGTATTGTAATATTATTGTGATAAATAGAGGCAGTTCTGTCTTGGATACTAAAACCAGCGGCCAGTTGTAGTTTAACTGACTCTGAGTCAAAGAAAAGCAGAATGAAGTGAATTAAATTAAATTATTAAACTTTGCTAATTTGACATACAAATGTATTTAAGTACTATAATCTTTCAAAAAAAAATCCATGCATGATCGAAACATAATTTAAAACATTACATTTTTTTAAAAAAGGCTCCCTAGCATTTACAATTTTTAGGTCAAAAATCCCATAAAGCTCCTGCAGATCTTGAGATGGTACAGCGCCATTGTCAGAAAGAAGTAATGAAGAGGGCAGATTTTGCTTTTCTTCACAGTCAACACTAGACAAATCCAATTAGATTTACGGAAGTCAAGTGTATTTTGCTTTCACATGATGTACATACTTGCTAAACGTACTCGTAGAATTAAATATACACGACAATAAAATTTCAACTTCATACAAATTGGATGTTGTAGATCATGTTTAATCATTGATGGGAAGTGATGGATTTGGAAAACATAACGTTGCCCATTGTTAATTGACCTTGAGAACTTGGTGGTCAGCCATCTTAATGAATGACTGCAGTCGAGGTTCTTCTCGACAGCCAATTATAGGAACCATCTGCAAGCATATTCACACTTGGATCAGGACTATTGTCGAACACTTCATATGCCTCTTGAGAATGAGTTTCTGAACCAGTCAGTTGGTACCATGCAGTTTACCCCAGAGTAGGTGTCCCATGATCTCAGTCACCAAAGTAGGTATGTTAGATGAGGAGTAAATATAGGAGTGAAGGAAACATCTGATGAGGAAGATGAGAGCATGGATTCCTGAAGTGGACCAGGAGGACTTCCAAAGAGAGGAAGACAGGACAATGGTCCACTCAAGAGACAAGAGAGAAACTTGTACCTGCCTGCTTCCAAGATGACTCAGCCCCATTGAGACTTTCCAAATGTAATTTAGTTTTTAATTTAGGTACTTAACTGTTAGTCCTTTGTTCAATGTATTTCACGTTCCTGAAGGATTGAGGTGTCTTTCTTGATTGATCTATCCAATAAAGTGTAAGTTTTTAATTTCAAATATGTTAATACACCTTACCACTGATATGACAAGGTGCAGGGCTGGATGAACACAGCAGGCCAAGCAGCATCATAGGAGCAGAAAGGCTGACGTTTCGGGCCTAGGCTTTTCTGATGAAGGGTCTAGGCCCAAAACGTCAGCCTTTCTGCTCCTATGATGCTGCTTGGCCTGCTGTGTTCATCCAGCCCTGCACCTTGTTGTCTCGGATTCTCCAGCATCTGCAGTTCCTACTATCTCTTACCACTGATATGCTTGCCTCTGCAGTTTTAATCCCTCCTCCCACTATGTTTATGAGAAAGAGTGGTATCTGCAGCAGGGGTGGAGGGAGCCTGCTGAAGACTTGGGTGGACAGGCATCCTCTGAGGACTTAGGCTTCCAGTCTGCACAAGTGCACCACACTGCGAGCCTGATTGACAATCATGAAGAGGCTATTGGCGTAATTGTTCACACACAGGACACTGCTCTTTGTAGACAGAAAGGAAATCTACACACGCTGTACGTGGTTCACCTGAACAAAATAGGTGACAGCCATTTGCTGTTTAACTTCTTCGCGCAATTGGAGTCAATTTGTCTGGTTTAGAATTGAGCCAAAGCATGGACATTAATTATCAAGCAGCAGAATGCGTGTACTCTCCATGTCAATGCGTTTACTAGTCAGAGTCCATTTCCAACCCATCAGCCCGCTCCTCTCCATCAGTATGTGTTAGCTTTCTCTTGAATCAGTATATTTGTGAAAAGTCCTGATGAGTGCAAGATGAAACACATTGACAACATGTCTTTTTTCAACAATACTCAATTGCTGAACTACCAATTGGCAACTTATGTGATCACTTCAGTTGAGGTTTACCTCCAAATTACCAGTCAGATGTAGAAAGGAATGATGTTCATTTACTTAAATGTATGTAATTGCATCAATACTTAAGATGATTGGTAGTATCCAGGATAAAGCAGTTCAATGCAGCAACTCCTCATTCAATAGGCAAGCATTTAATTCCCTCCTGTATTTCTTTTCTGTGGTTGTACATTATTCTAACTACAGGATGCACTGTAACAAATTACCAAAACTTCTTTGGTGTTACCTCCCAAAAAATGCAACATCCACCATCTAGAAAGACAGGGGATGATGAAGATGGTGAAGAATCAGTTATAATATTGCCATTAAATAGCGTCATAGAGTCATACAGCACGAAAACAGACCATTCGGTTCCACTTGTCCATGCTGACCAGGTTTCCCAAACAAAAGTAGTCCCACCTGCCTGCATTTGGCCCATGTCCCTCTAAACCTTTCCTATTCATGTACCTGCCCAAATGTCTTTTAAATGTTGTAACTGTACCTGCACCAGTTCCTCTGGCAGTTCACCCTCTGTGTGAAAAAGTTGCCCCTCAGGTCCCTTTGAAATCTTTTCTTTCTCACCTTAAAATTGTGCCCTCTACTTTTGAACTCCCCACCCTAGGGAAAAGACCTTTGCTAATCACATTATCTATGCCCCTCATAATATTAAAAATCTCTATAAGGTCACCCCTCAGCTTCCTACATTCAAGGGTAAAAAGGTCCCAGCCTATCCAACCTCTCCTTATAACACAAACCCTACAGTCCCGGTAACATCCTTGTTAATCTATTCTGTACGCTTTCCAATTTAATAGTATCCTTCCTGTCACAAAGCGACCAGAACTGTAACTAGACCCGGACTCCAAACGTGGCCTTACCAGTGTCCTGTACAAGTGCAACATGAGATCCCAACTCCAAGACTCAGTGCTTTGACCAATGAAGGCAAGGGTGCTAAACACCTTCTTCACTACCCTGTCTACCAGTGATGTTGCTTTAAAGGAAATTTGTGCCTGAACCCCTAGGTCCCTCTGTTCTACAGTACCCCCTAGGGCCCTACCATTAACTGTGGAAGTCCTGCCCTTGTTTGTCCTACCAAAACGCAACATCTCATTTAGCTAAATTAATTTCCATCTGCCACTCTGTGGCTCATTGGCCAAAATGATCAAGATCCCATTGTACTCTTAGAAAACCTTCTTCACTGTCCACTATACCACCAATTTGTCAACGAAGCTGGTTAGACTCAATAGAGTTGGTTATTGCCTGGTCCGTGTGTGACATAATCACTTCTTGCTGCTTACCAGATCAGGTTTTGTTGCTTGAGTGCATAAAATGCTTTATTATCTGAGGACTTGCAAATGGAGGGAACAGTGTACAATTGTCCCCACATTATGCAAACAGCCCCACTTTGACCTTTTGGTAGAGCAAAGGTTATTGATGAACTGAATATGATTAACAGCAAAGATGAGGAGGGAACACATTTTCCCCCCTTAATATCTAATGTCTAACATTGAGAAATAATGAAGGAGGTATGCTTTTGTAAAAGTACCTGGTTTTACATTGAATTTTTGGACTCAAAATCATGTATTTCTGTTTGCTACCATTTTATTGACATAATTTACATCCCATCAAGATCCAAATAGTGGAATACAAATCCTATGCTAAGTATCAGGCTCAGTTTCTATCAGCAAATCATTTTTAATTTTCTATCTTTTGTATTGGGGAAGATTTGTTCCTATGACATTTGGTCCTTCACATGGTATTTCAGATATGAGATATAATTATGGTTTCAAAAGCTACTGGCACAAATGTGGGTTTTGAAACTGGAGGATTTTTGTTGTTTTATGATCTAATTTGAATAAGTTATTCATCTCTGGGGATCAAGATTAGTTTTCAATTGCTATTCTTACTGCTGTGTAATGACCTCATACTTCATTGTGAGAAATAGAAAATGCTACAGTAGATTTTGCTGATCTCCAGGAAGTTCACCTTTGTATATTTGCAAGAACATTTATTTAACTAGTAACCTCTTTGGAATAAATGTTTAATTTAAATTGCTGCAAGAATGGAAACAAAGTCAAGTTGCAAATTTCAATAGCGAAGACCTTTCCGCAAATTGCTTCTGGATGTCGATCAAGTATTGATCAATACTTGATCAAGTATTGTTTGGGGATCTTGTGAAAGACAAGAGGGAAGAGAAACACTTTCTGAAGTAGAACTATGTCAGATACTGTCATCATTAATTTAAAAAAAGCACATTTGTAATTAATTCATTGCCATTTCTTTTGCGTTCTCCTGAAGGTGTTTACACAGGTGAATGAAGGAAAAGTAGTTGAATGGATTAAGGGAAGAGTGCGAACATCAACTTGATGAGAATAAATTATTTGTATGAAGGTTACATGCTGCTTTGGAGTGATTGGACCAAATTTAGAGTAGTATAGCACAGAAAGAAACATTTTGGGCACGGTGTCTATGCTGGCTTTTTCGAGGAACAAGCAAATGAGTTCTACTTCTCTACATTTTCCACATATCTCTGCAACTTCGGCATCAAATATTTTCAGATTCGGTTTTTAAGGCTGCTATTAAATTTGTCTTGACTGCCTCTTTCCAGGTTGCAGCTTCTGTGAATTTTTACGTTGTAGAACAGTTTTGCTTGTGTTTTGGGACATCCCCATTCAGGTAATCATTACACACGAGCCTTGACAATGGCCACCACAGTTTATTTCAGCAGAGGGAACTCATAATCCTCCCCTGACACACACTTCTGTCAGATATTGTTCAATAGTGATGAAGAATGAGAATCCTGTCAGTTTATCTCTTCCTTAGCTGTGGGTTCAAATCAAAACAGGTTCAAGTCCTCCTGGTCCCGAAGTGGATAATATTTCTGAACACGTTAATAGGATAATATGTATTTCATATACAGGAAAAGAAAACTGTTGGTGAACTGCACTGGGCAGGATTTATGTTAACAAAACCCAACAATTTTGTAAATCGAGACAACAAGGTGCAGGGCTGGATGAACACAGCAGGCCAAGCAGCATCATAGGAGCAGAGAGGCTGACGTTTCGGGCCTAGACCCTTCATCAGAAAAGGGGGAGGGGAAGGGGGTTTTGAAATAAATAGGGAGAGAGTGGGAGGCGGATAGAAGAGGGATAGAGGAGAGGATAGGTGGAGAGGAAACAAACAGGTCGAAGAGGCGGGGATGGGGCCAGGAAAGGTGAGTGTAGGTAGGGAGTTAGGAAGGGGATAGGTCAGTCCAGGGAGGACGGACAGGTCAAGGGGGCGGGATGAGGTTGGTCGGTAGGAGATGGAGGTGTGGCTTGAGGTGGGAGGAGGGGATAGGTGGGAGGAAGAACAGGTTAGGGAGGCAGGGACGAGTTGGACTGGTTTTGGGATGCGGTAGGGGGAGGGGAGATTTTGAAACTTGTGAAATCCACATTGATACCATTGGGCTGCAGGGTTCCCAAGCGGAATATGAGTTGCTGTTCCTGCAACCTTCGGGTGGCATTGTTGTGGCACTGCAGGAGGCCCAGGATGGACATGTCGTCTGAGGAATGGGAGGGGGAGTTGAAATGGTTCGCGACTGGGAGGTGCAGTTGTTTGTTGCGAACCGAGCGTAGGTGTTCTGCAAAGCGGTCCCCGAGTCTCCGCTTGGTTTCCCCGATGTAGAGGAAGCCACACCGGGTACAGCGGATGCAGTATACCACATTGGCAGATGTGCAGGTGAACATCTGCTTGATGTGGAAAGTCTTCTTGGGGCCTGGGATGGGGGTGAGGGAGGAGGTATGGGGGCAGGTGTAGCACTTCCTGCGGTTGCAGGGAAAAGTGCCGGGTGTGGTGGAGCTGGAGGGGAGTGTGGAGCGGACAAGGGAGTCACGGAGAGAGTTGTCCCTCCGGAAAGCAGATAAAGGTGGGGAGGGAAAGATGTCTTTGGTGGTGGGGTCGGATTGCAGATGGTGGAAGTGTCGGAGGATGATGCGTTGGATCCGGAGGTTGGTGGGGTGGTACGTGAGGACGAGGGGGATTCTTTTTTGGTTTTTATTGCGTGGACGGGGTGTGAGGGATGAGGTGCGGGAGATGTGGGAGACACGGTTGAGGGCGTTCTCGACCACCGAGGAGGGGAAGTTACGGTCCTTGAAAAACGAGGACAACTGAGATGTACGGGAGTGGAATGCCTCATCCTGGGAGCAGATGCGGCGGAGGCGAAGGAATTGGGAATAGGGGATAGCATTTTTGCAGGAAGGTGGGTGGGAGGAGGAGTATTCTAGGTAGCTGTGGGAGTCGGTGGGCTTGAAATGAATATCGGTTTCGAGGTGGTTGCCCGATATGGAGACAGAGAGGTCCAGGAAGGGGAGAGAGGTGTTAGAGATGGTCCAGGTAAATTTAAGGTTGGGGTGGAAGGTGTTAGTGAAGTGTATGAACTGTTCGAGCTCCTCGTGGGAGCACGAGGCGGCGCCGATACAGTCATCAATGTAACGGAGGAAGAGGTGGGGTTTAGGGCCGGTGTAGGTACGGAAGAGGGATTGTTCCACGTAACCTACAAAGAGGCAGGCGTAGCTTGGGCCCATGCGGGTACCCATGGCTACCCCCTTTGTCTGTAGGAAGTGGGAGGAATTGAAAGAGAAGTTGTTGAGTGTGAGGACGAGTTCGGCTAAGCGGATGAGGGTGTCAGTGGAGGGGGACTGGTCGGGCCTGCGGGACAGGAAGAAGCGGAGGGCCTTAAGGCCATCTGCATGGGGAATGCAGGTGTAGAGGGACTGGACGTCCATGGTAAAGATGAGGTGTTGGGGACCGGGGAATTGGAAGTTCTGGAGGAGGTGGAGGGCGTGGGTGGTGTCACGGACATAGGTAGGGAGTTCCTGGACCAAGGGGGAGAAAATGGAGTCGAGATAGTTGGAGATCAGTTCGGTGGGGCAGGAGCAGGCGGAGACAATGGGTCGACCAGGGCATTCAGGTTTGTGGATTTTGTAAATCGACATGATTGTGTCCAAGTATTGATGTAAGATTCTTCTTCCCAAGTTACATAGAATGTGTATGTTTAAAGATTTAGTCAGTAGGTATTGTTAATTATGAGTTGTTTTGCAAACAAGTGCAATCAAAGCTTCTCTTCCAAGTCAGTGCCTGATCCAATAAGGAAAGTATTTGGATCTGTAAAACGTGAACACCAGTATTTAATGTCAGTCTTGGCTTAATGGTTCGAATCCTGCCTCAATAGCTGTGTTTTCAACCCCATTCCAGAGATAGCGGCATGTAATCTGGGTTGACAGTTCAGTGCATACTCCTATAGTTTTGGAGAAATTACATGTTGGACAAACATAAGAGTTGCCATGGTAATGTTTGAAGAGCAAAGTCTTGGACACTTACTCCTAAACCAGTACTACGAGCAACAGCTATAGCAACAGCTTAGTAAACTAAATATCTCATTGCAGTTTTCAGGTTCTTTCAACGTACAAATCCTAACATTGTAACAGTGGCATTGCCAGACAGTAGCCTTGAAATCTTTCACTTCTTTGGCTATGAAGTGCTCCCAAGGTCAAGAGTGGTGCTACATAAATACAACTTCTCTTCTGCCAGAAACACTTCTTGTTTCATGTTTCAGAAACTAAAAGAATTGACCATCGGTTCCATAACTGTTAAAGTCTGTTACCTGTTCAAAACATTTACTGACAGCAAAATTAGTTGTTTAATACACAAGCTGCAAATACCAGTAGATTCTACAACAGAGAAATCCAGTGGACTTTTCAAGCATTCATGGACACATATAGCTTTAAAAATTTAAGAAGCAGTCCTACAGATAGCCAACAACTGCAATAACTGACCAGTCTGCAGTCAAATCTTTGTGAGAACAAATAAAATATTTGAAAATGCAAGATGTAACCAAATGGTTCAGCCTCTCAGGGGATCCATGAATAAGTTCATTTCCGCAGATTAGCGGAAAAAGTGTGAATGTGGAATTTTATGATCAGAATTCATAAGAGGCAGAAATTCTGTTGGAATTATTGATGAACCTATGTCAGATTTCTTACATTCCAAAGAAGATTTGATTTTTGAGAATACCAGTCAGATTGTGCTAGAAGCAAGAAGATTCACAGAAATCGGAGAGGAAAAGGACCACCTCGTCACAAGAAAGCAACAGAATCCATTCAGTTTATGAAATTGAAAAACCATAAAGACACATATGACAAGAAAACACAGTTGGCTCAACAGCGGACGGTTAGACTCAGAATCGGTGCTATGGAAAGGGGCAGCCAGAAGGTCGCAAGCAGTGCCCAGTTAATAAAAAGGAATGCTAGATTTATAAAAATGTAGGTAACTTCTGGAAGATCTTGATGTGTACAACACAATTGCAAAGCAGCAAAAAGTCAAATGGCTACTGACACAAAAATACTAACGTCAATAGACATCGTGTTAATTTTAAACTGGTGTAATGGTAAATGCCATTGGTTCATCACATAGTGCAAAACATGTGAAGAAACACAAGGTACTGCCTACAAAAACAAAACTGCATGGCCCAGGTGATACAGCTCACAATGTTAAAGATAAACTATAAGGAACCCTGCAATGCAAATGGTGTAAGAAAGCGGAGAACCTATAGATAAGTCATAAGTTACCAAACTACACTAATCCCATTTACCTGCACTTAGTCCATCGTCGACTATGCCCTGACATTTTAAGTAGTCAATCAGATGGTTCTTCGATGTGAGATGACCGACCTTCTCCACCCTCTCGGGCAGTATGTTCCAGGTTTCTACTATCCTCTGGGTGGAAGTAAAAATCTCACATCCTCTCTAAACTGTTTGCTCCTCACCTTAAACTTATGCTGTCTGATCTTCGACATGTCTGCCATTTGGAAGAGATTCTCCATGATTTACCCTGTCTATCCCTCTCATAATTTCGAATACCTCAATCAGATTCCGCCCCCCCAGCCCGGTCAGCTTCCTTTGCACTGAGGAAAACAAATGCAGCCTGTCCAGTCTCTCCTCATAACTGAGGCTGTTCATCCAAGGCAACATCCTGGTGAATCTCCTCTGCACCTACTCCAGTGCAATCATGTGGCGACCAGAACTGCACACAGTATTCCAGCTCATGGTTGTTATTATGGACAAACTGGAAGTAATCTGCAAAGTGGTCACCCAGTCTAACTTTGGACTCGCCAACGTGCAGGAGGCTGCACTCTGTGAGCGTCAAATACAGCCGGCTAGATTGGAAGAAGTACAAGTAAACTATTGCTTTACTGGAAGTTTTGTTTCGAGGCCTTACACGGTGAGGACGGAAGACATAAAACAACCTAAAATAAAATGGAAATAGTTTGTATTTCTATAGGAAGGTGCCATGGGTGGGCAAGTTGTGAGGAAATGTTACACGTGACAGGGGAGTGGACCACAGCATCACAGAGGGATCAGACCCTGTGGAATGCTGACAAGGGAGGGGAAAAGAACATTTGTTTGGTGGAGGCACCTTGCTGGAGGTGACAAAAGTGACGGAGGAAGATCCTTTTGAATGCAGATACTCATGGGGTGGACAGTAAAGACAAGAGAAAAACCCTGTTGTTCTCCTGAGGAGGGGGAAGGGAAAAGGGTGAGGGCAGAAGTGCAGGAAATGGGTTGGATGCAGCTGAGGATCATGTCATCTGCAGCATGGAGGATTCCTCAGTTAAGACAGAAGAGGGCATGTTGGTGGCACGTCTGTGGAAATTGATAATTGTTGGACCAGATATGATGGAGACAGCGAGACCAGGAGAATGGAATGAAGTCTTTACAGGAGGCAGATGTCTGAAGACGTTTACTGGTGGTAACTTTGGAAGTCAGTGGGTTTTGTAACGGATATGAAAAAGGAGAAAATCTATTCACATGAGCTACTATTGCATAAGAAAAATGTATGGCTTCATATGGCTTCATATGGCTTCACAGAATCAGAACCCAGCAAGTCAAAATAATAACTTCTACAAGAACAAAAGTCTGACTCAGATTTTCCTCATTTGTCAGGATTGTGTTGAAAGATGGCGTGACCAAAATTCCTGTGGGTTGGCCAAGAGCATGACTTTGAGCACTGACAGCATTTTGACACTCATCAATGACTTAATAATGTATGACAGGAGGCTAGTTAATCCAGCTTCCTGTCGGAAGATGTTTAGGAAAGGATATACTGAACTCACCTGGCACCCTCTTCCTTATCAATTGACATTATACCCTCTGACGCCCTACCAAACCCACCCAGCACCCTACTTATCTAGCAGCCTATCTCCTACCCATCTGGCACCTTCTTGTCCCAGCACCCTAACACCACACTTACCTGTGTCCTTACCATTTGACAGCAGCTGCCAGGACCTTTAAACGTCAGAGCTGACTGATGTGTAAAGGGCCTGTGGTTTGCCTGGGAAAGAACTGTCCGACTGGCCATATGGGTTCTGCATTTCTGAAGGAGCCCTGATTAGCATCTCCACTCGGAAATACAAAACTCCCTTCATCTTTAAACAAAGAGAAAGAGTAGCAACATGTGTGAAACCTGGCCCTATGTTAACTGTGGCTCGAGGAGTGATGTTATATGAAATAATGATTGTGAAAATAGTTCGAGACTGCATTTAGTTCCAACCAATATGATGAAGTCAGAAGGACATCCAGATTCTCTTGGCTTGTCTGCCGTCTTCTCCCACTGTGGTCTTTTCTGTTATTTCTGGAGGGCATCTCCTTGAACAAGGTGAATTGGAGAAACAACAGCATGTTCTCCAGCTTGTCGTACCATATCAAAGCATTTTTTGATTTGATTTGATTTATTATTGTCACGTACTCAGATACAGTGAAAAGTATTGTTTTGTGTGCCATCCAGACAAATGATGCCTTATATATGTACATCAGGGTAATAGAACAGAATGCAGAACATAATGTTACAGCTTAGCAGTTCCAGCTGCAGGCAGAATGCAGCATGCTTTAAGCAACAACAGGTTGGCTTTTAATAGTGGCTGCTGCACTGAAACATGGGTCCTGTGTTGGGCTGTCCAGTCTGGAGTGTGATTAAAATTGTTTAGTGACCCACTATCATTCAAATTTGTAGATGGCGCAAGGTTTTCTATGAATGTTCATTCATGCAGCACAGTTTTTGTGCTTTCTTTCCAATCCACGCTACTTTTTTCTCCCCCACTATGGAGTTAGGTTGGGATCTTGATGAAGCTGAATATGCTTTCAATTCCAAAATAAACATCAAGAAGACAGC
Organism: Rhincodon typus; assembly: GCF_021869965.1. Classification (NCBI taxonomy): domain Eukaryota; kingdom Metazoa; phylum Chordata; class Chondrichthyes; order Orectolobiformes; family Rhincodontidae; genus Rhincodon; species Rhincodon typus. Next base: position 46,796,132 of record NC_063347.1, on the reverse strand, counting down.
AACTACTTTAAATGGAATTGACTGTAACCTAGTTCCAGCTTGCAGACTTCGAGCTTCTCTAAGACAGAGTTTGAAACAGTCTGTTGGTATTGTCTTGTCAGCTAGCACCAACTGTGGAGAAATGTTATTCCGAATGAGATTTTCTAGTGGCAAAGTAAATTAAATTATAGTACCAGATGGAGAAGGTGTGAGGTTTTTATAGCAAATTCTTCCAGACTGATCTCATTTTTGATAAATTTAAACACCATAAACTGTGCAAGTTGGAGTTCTAGCTGAATATAATACAAGAAGATAACCATATATTTCACTTAACATTGCATGGTAACCAAATCAGTACTTTATTATCTCCAGGAAGGTCATATATAATTCAATTGCAGCAATATATACTAACTTAATAACAAATTATTTTGTCTCCTTAGTCTTTGAATACCTATGGAAATTTTGAGGCATACACTGAAAACCTAATTTGTTGATTTTTGTGCTTCAGATGATTTGAGCTGGTGCCCTGTTGTAGAAATTCACCAACTGGTTCAGACAGTATTTTTTTTAAAGTCATTCATGGAACATGGGTGTCGCTGGCTAAGCATTTCTTGCCCATCTCTAGTTGCCCTTGAGAAGGTGGTGGTGAGCTACCTTCTTGAACTGTTACAGTCCATTTGATGCAGGGACACCCACAGTGCACTTGTGGAAGTATTGAGGAAGAAAATCCTGCCTTGGTGAATAAATGTGGTTGTACTATCTTTAACCCACCTTTTTTGACAATATGATGCCTAACCAAGAATGGTACTTTGAAAAGACCATGAACATAAGTGCTGTGTGTTGCTTATTTCTACATCTTCTGTTTGAGTTACTTAAATGATTGCAGCCATCGAGTAATACAGAAAAAAAAATCCCAGCAACCTAATTTTTTCTATTGTTAAGAAGATAACCTAGACCCTAACTTTTTCTTATTTTAAAGGTAAGTGTCTGATGTTGTGTTCCAGATACAATGTGACTAGTCAAACTACTAGATTTGAGCCAAATGCACTTTATTCATACACTATAGGTAAAATACAACAAAAGGAAGAAGAAATTGGAATAACTTAACTCTACTGGAAAACCTAACAGAATAATAGATTATTTTACTACCAAACAGTAACTGTTCCAATATAGTAACATCCCGTAAACACACCCTTAGCAAAGGGCAAGTTCAGTAAACTAGATAGTCTCATAGGCAATTCTCTGATTCAGGAGGAAAAAAATATCAAACAAAAGCTGTGTGTCTGAGAGAGAGAGAGTAGCAGGGAGATACATACTGTAGCTTCCAAACCCAGCTTCAAGACCCAGCAACTGCTAAAAGCTAAAGCTAAAAATCCTGGTTCTGTAGGAGCTTGCCCCTCCCATTCTGGCTGCTTCTAGTGTTCCTACTTTAAAATAAAATCCAAGGCCTCACAAGTTATTTACTTTATGGGCTTTCAATAGATAGCTCGGCGCCTCTGTCTTTTTTAAAAAAATAGTACCTTACCTCAAAAAAAAACTGAATAAAATACACCTCTCAAACCATCATATTGTCACACTGTAGCTTTGGCTAGCCTCAGTGTTAAGATATTGATATATTTCAACCAATACAACCTTTCTGATATCTTTTGCAAGCTTCTCTGTGAAGAATTATAAACTTCCATCCAGCTAGATCATAATAAAACATGTGAAGATGCCAAATTAGAAGTTGGCTTCATCCAATATGACATTGTAGACTAGTTCCCAGAGCATAACTAACTTGGACTGCTATTTAAGAGGGAAAACAAACACACTTTTTCCTGCTTTGTGCAGTGTAATGATTGTTGTATGGTTGATTACATTCAGTTATGTTGCCTTTAAGACCTTGAAAACCCACTACACTGCCTTAACAATGTTTGGTGCCAACATGTTCCTTTAATGTTTGTGAAGGAATTCACGATGGAGATTTGTGACAATTATCTCAATGGACTGTGTTCGCCACCATCTGCTGTCATTTCGAGTGAAAACGTTTAACAGAGGCTGGGGAGCCAGTGCAATGACTTACTGCTGCATTTCACAGAATCAGAACCCAGCAAGTCAAAATAATAACTTCTACAAGAACAAAAGTCTGACTCAGATTTTGCCTCATTTGTCAGGATTGTGTTGAAAGACGGCCTGACCAAAATTCCTGTGGGTTGGCCAAGAGCACGACTTTGAGCACTGACAGCATTTAACACTCATCAATGACTTAATAACGTATGACAGGAGGCTAGTTAATCCAGCTTCCAGTAGGAAGATGTTTAGGAAAGGATATACTGAACTCACCTGGCACCCTATTCCTTATCAATTGGCATTATACCCTCTGACGCCCTGCCAAACCCACCCAGCACCCTACTTATCTAGCAGCCTATCTCCTACCCATCTGGCACCTTCCTGTCCCAGCACCCTAACACCACACTTACCTGTGTCCTTACCATTTGACAGCAGCTGTCAGGACCTTTAAACATCAGAGCTGACTGATGTGTAAAGGGCCTGTGGTTTGCCTGGGAAAGAACTGTCCGACTGGCCGTAGGGTTCTGCATTTCTGAAGGAGCCTTGATTAGCATCTCCACTCGGAAATACAAAACTCCCTTCATCTTTAAACAAAGAGATGGCAAATACTTGTCGTTCCTGAGTCCCATTTTGGCCACTGGATTATGGCGGGCATGTGCAATCAAACGAACATTTAGAAGCACTTTTCATTTCCTCCATTATCCATGATCGAGAGAACAATGTAACTCACAATGTTTAAAATTTTAACTCGGCCTGTCTTAAAATGCAGGGGCTAGATTCAGAGGGATTGGTGTGCTGTTGAGGCAGAGTAGGGCACCCGCTGTCCAATTGGAAGAATTCCTGACCCATCTTAAATTTCATGCTCACAGCATGCTACTGTTAAGTATTACATGGTGCTGCAGTGAAGTGCATTGAGAATGAAAGGCTTTAGATTTGATATTTCCAGAGTCTACTGAACATTTATCATTGTGACTTTGTGAATTTCTAGGAATATATGGAAGCAACCAAACTGTTTCCTTCCTTCATTTCATCGAACCACAATGGAGTGTACACTGAGATTCTACCCCATCTTTAGTCTTTGTCCCCGTGCCCTTGGAAACATGTTGGTGTTGCCGGGCTGATGAGAGACTGCTTCAGAGACTCAAGTCACCAAACTGCCAGGCCGACCACAGGCAGCTGGATTTTGCTAGTTTACCACTGGACAGTGTGATGGTTTCAACCATGCAGATATTCCCCAGTGCAGACAGACACTCTGTTCATCAAAACAGAGATAAACAACTCAACCATTTACAACATTCATAAACTGTAAATCTCATCATCAAAAAGGCACTTATTTTCCCTCTGTTCTCCCTTTTCTCATCTGTGTAAAAGTGCAGATACATCGGTCTTGAGTTATTTTTGTCTTTTATAACTTGGGTATTTTGAATGACCTTTAATAAATTGAATCTCATGATGGTCTTGATTTTCAGAATGGCTGTGCTTAATTTGCAAAGATAGAGTTGATGCAGCAGCTCAGAGAAAGGTGCCATAATGTGTAATCTGCAGTCATTTGGTACATCATTTAGATTGTAATGTGGGATGTGATGGATGCAGGAATATTATTTCAATATGTTAATTATATCGTTTAGATGCCAATGATATTTTCTTATCGTTCTGTGCCTGATGCTGATTTATCTACCTTCATGTAAAAAGAATGAACAGGTAAAATTATTTTAAAAGCCCTGTAAAAAATTCTTTATTAAACTTTCAGACTGATCCTTAAACATTTTTCTTCAATTTTTTGTGTTGCAATGCTGTGTTCACCTGCCTTTGTAACACCAATTATCCCTTAATAATCTTTTTCTCTCTCAAAAGCTTCAATAATGCCAGACAATATAATTAAACAAAGAAATGCTAATAAACCTGGGCTTTACAGACAGAGAGAGAGAGAGAAAGCCTAAAAGGGGGACACTGCCAATCAAACTGCCCAAGTAATGTTCTGTCACCAACTGAGAATATGCTGAGTTCCAAATTTATCTTGAATATGTAACCAGCACTTGGTTTCCCACACTCCAATGGGAAAGTTGTCAATTTTGAGATGAGTATCTTGCCTCCGTGATATGGTGAGACTGAGCTTTACAGTACACATTGAGTCAGTCATAGAGTTATAGAGTTGTACAGCATGGAAACAGCCCCTTTGGTCCAACTCATCCACGCTGACCAGATAGCCCAAACCAATCTAGTCCCATTTGCCAGCATTTGGCCCATATCCCTCCAAACCCTTCCTATACATATCGTCATCCAAGTGCATTTTAAATCTGTACGTGTATGGGGGTGTTCGAGAAGGGGTTTAGAGTTTTAACTCGCAGAGCTACGTGTTGACGGTTCATAGTTGCTTCATGTGGTTAAATCTATTTATTTGTAATAAGTAGTGATTCTTATTAATTGACACAAAAGACAGACAAGATTTCTGGAGTCTGGGCCTATCTGACAGGCGAATTTGAAACTTTGTGTATTTTGTTAAAACCTTTAACTTCTTTGACAATTCCAGGAATAGCAGGGCTTGATTTCCAGTTGCATCTCCAGTGAGACATAATAGTCTGTGGTTGTAAAATCCTGATGAATTTTATTAAATCCAAAAAAATATGTCAGGCCATTTACGAGTGATAAATAGTGCTTACTATCAACAAGACAGCCATACCAATGAATTAATATATATGGCTTTCCTTTTCCATGTAATATACCACTGGTACATTTAATATAAGCCATCAGAACTGTGTTGTGACAATGTCACTGCTTTGCATGAATGTCGCATGTAAATCAATTTAATGAGAAAACTACATAAAGTAACATCTCATGACATTTCATTCATACGCATTGTATTTTTGTTTTCTGTAATTTGTATGGTATGTTTTGAATTTTCATGGACTGAAGTTTGAAGATTCAGAAAATAAAGATGGGAGCAAATTGGCCCAAACTCATAAGCAAGAACATTTGCTGCAGTTAACTGTCCCTGTTCAGGAAAATTATTTCTGTGCTTTTCAATAAGTAATCTTGAAAATGCATGGCACAAGTTAAACCTTAATGCAGCAAACTATTTATTATTCATTACTGTAAGTTAAAATTTAAAAATGAAAGAATGAACATATTTTGGGGTGAAAAGAACCTGTTGATTTAACTAAATTTAGTGTGCAGTCATCATTAGAAAATGGCATTGTGAAAACAAAAATGCAAACGTGTTTCACTTCTTTTTGCACACTTCCTGTTTATGGATAAATGTAATTTCAACATATTGAGATGGACATATTAATAAAACAAGCTGATGATTTCTGTATATATCTCAGAGACTTTGATTCTTTATTACAGAGGAGAAATTACCAATGGTTTGAACTCATTTAGGTTCTCATTTTAAACAAAAATGCAACAAATGGTTGCCAGGGTGATGGTCAGCGATTGACAAATTTGGGGATTTCTTACTTGATTTCATGAATGCAGACAAATTGCTGTGCCTAGCAGTGGTGCTGGCCATAAACTCGACATATTTTGAAGATTATAAATAATCAGGTCACATACTTGATGGAAATGTAGCTGAGAGGTTTTAAGTGACATTGCTGCAAGCATTAAAGTTAGAAATAAATGGGAAATAATCAAAGGAAGGATTTTTTCTTGGGCTGCTCTCCAATATAACCTGACGCTGAAATATTGTGAGATGCAGAAAGTGTTGTAATCACTCCATATCAAAGGAGGTAGTGTGTGAACTTGGAGACTGGAAGACGGAGGAGCTGATATATGAAAGACTAATAATTGCAAAAAAAAATTGTCAAATCAATATATATAATTAAAAGACACATCAAACAGAGGCTAGTAATTCATAAGTGGCAAAGCTGCCTTCTTTCATAGGTGCACAGAAATCCAGTACCGTAGTAAATTAAGTATGACAGTGTATTAATATAAATGTATGATTTGCATGATTATTAGATGTTATTTTTGAATTATTGCTCCCATTCAAATTGTGGTTAGTTAATTTATCATCAAAATGCCCTATACAACCTGGATTTCTGATAATTCAAATTCTATAGTTAGAGCTTTATGAAGATGATTGGAAGTTGTCCGAATAACTGGATAAACTCTGTTCAAATTTACCATCTTAACCTAAAACCAGATTCACATACTTGTAGGTTCTTTGCAGATTTTCAGTTCCACTGCTTGTATTTCTACAGCTGATAATAAAATGAGCTCCACACATATAGTGCTGCAAAATTTAAGCACATTTAATGTGCCCAGTTGATTTGCCCTGGCAGATTCTCATTTCAGATTTTTCTCTGCATCCTATTATTCCCAGTAAATCTGTTTCGCAACTATGTCTGCTAGCTGGGAGAACTTTAATCTCTCCTTAGGCAGTAAAACACAAAAGCAAAGGAAAAGACAGGAAGAGCCAGAATGATTAACTACTCAAAACCATCAACCAGTTTACTCACATGTTGCTTTGTTAATCAGACCTCATTGCGCCCTTTACCACTTGAAGAACATCAATAAAGCATGACTCAACTCCCACACACCCTTGTTCTGCTCTCCAGCATTTGCACCTTTACAACATGTCACCCTGCTCTAGCTGTGGGGGAGGGTTTCTGGCTCTAAGTCTGAGAAAATCTCCCTGCAATGAAGCATTGAAAAATACATTTGAGAGCAAAACAAAGGAAACATCAGTTTGAGCCAATATCTGGATTTCTTCTGCTTTTTTAAAAAATCATATTCAGTGCTATTAATGATCCAGATGGAATTGCATGCATTTTAAAATATGAAGTCGACTTAGAAAGAAACTGTTGAGCTCGGTGATACACAGTGTGGAGCTGGAGGAACACAGCAGGGCAGGCAGCATCAGAGGAGCAGGAAAGTCAACATCTCAGGCCGGGACCCTTCAACAGTCGTGATGAAGTGTCCCGACCCGAAACGTTGACTCTCCTGCTCCTCTGATGCTGCCTGACCTGCCATGTTCCTCCAGCTCCACACTGTATTGACTCTGACTCCAGCATCTGCAGTTCTTGCTATCTCCGAGCTCAGCGATATGACTGCTGTACTGATACTAGAAGACTACGTCGCCAAATGTTGTTTGGAGTAAAACGTATCTCAGAACTTCATATTGATATTTCTGGTGGATGTTGAATGTCATTGGTGTTTTAAAACATAACAACTTTCTGGTAATTAACCAATGGTTGCCAAGGTGGGATGATTAGAATATCTGCCTGGGAACTCTAGCATTGTGTTATAAGTTTAAAAATAAAGACTCAAACCCCTCTCACTCTCCACGCCACATCCTTGCAGACTCCAGCCAACGTAGGCACTTGTACCAACCCCAAGATCCATCATAACCCCTGTGCCAACCTTTCCCCATCTCTCATGGCTGCATATCCCATATGTCCCCATTTATCCCTGTGGCCTTTTCTACGTTAATGCCATCTTGCCATCTTAAATCTCCCAATTACCACCCTTTGCCCATCCCACTGCTCGCCACTCATGGGGCGGCATGGTGACTCAGCAGTTAGCACTGCTGCCTCACAGCGCCAGGGACCCAGGCTCAATCCCACCCTCAGGCAACTGTCTGTATGGAGTTTGCACATTCTCCCCATGTCTGCGTGGGTTTCCATCGGGTGCTCGATGGCAATTTAGCATGCCCAATCTATCTAATCTGCATATCTTTGGACTGTGGGAGGAAACCAGAGTCCAGGGATGTGCAGGTTAGGTGGTTTAGCCACAGGAAACACAGGGTTACAGGGATGGGGTGTGGGCTTGGGTCTGGGTGGGATGCTCTTCGGAGGTTTGGTGGAGATTTGATGGGCTGAATGGCCTGCTCCAAAAGTAGGCATTCTATAACTCTATGATCTAATCTTCAATATGGGCACAATTTTATTTTGAGACAGAATGTTTCCTAGGTTACCAGTTTATGGATGATAGAAATACTTAGCACTTTCTTTTAAACTCTGCACAATTTGTCTGTCCCAATGAGTTTATGCACTTATGCACTAAACATGCCTTTTCACAATCCCAAATGTATCTTTAGTTTTATCAAAGATGTTCCCAGACCAGATCTAAAGGAGTACCTAACCTCTCCAAAAGGAGAGAAACATATAACATGCCACCAGATCTCATATCCCCTCAACACCATGCACTTACCCATGTCAACCCATGAAACATAATGTCCTCTATGTATTTACATCATTGCTTCTACCCTTTAAGCCCTTCCATTCCCTGTTACTCATCTACCAAGGCCTTGTGTATCCTGAGCAAACTTAGTGCCTACTTCCATTCACCACCCTTTCCCCTCCACCCACCACGCCAAATCATTGAAAATTCACAAGAACTCATTGACATCAAAGAAAATAAATATTATCCTCCCACCTCCTCCCACATGCACTGGTTGCTCCTGCTTTGTGTGATCTCTGTTCATTCTCCAAGGGGAATGATGCCTCGTGCACCCAGATCCGGGAATAACCGTTCTGTGCAGGATCCTTGATTGTCAGTAAAAACTCCTTGAGTCTCTGTGACATCACTTCTTAGGGGGGAAAAAATGCTGGTGATTTTGAATAAGTATACGGCACATCAAAGTGTCACAGGATCCAAAAAAAGGAATCAACTGGCAACAGACCTATCAGCAATCAACGATCCCTTGAAATAACACTAATAAGGTATCTTGCGACTGTGTTCAACCATATAGGATTAAGAAAACATGTTAGATCGAGATTCGAGCTCTTACATGCCACTGCTGGCATCAAGTCAGCGCTGATTGTTATATGCCCACACTGTTGATATCAGTCGGGCATTCATTCTCGCTATTCCCTGAAATGATGCCCAGTGAAACTTGACCCAAAAGTATGTAAGTACGCCGCAGACACCATTTTGGTGACCAACTGGCACCTATTGTGCCCAAATAAGAGGCGCTATCACATCGGCTGGTACACAATCTTTTTCTGAAGATGCTGGAGTCAGAGACAACAAAGCGTGGAGCTGGAGGAACACAGCAGGCCAGGCAGCATCAGAGGAGCAGGAAAGCTGATGTTTCAGGTCGGCACCCTTCTTCAGAAAAAGGTTGTCTGAGCTGCACCTCAGCCTCAAATCACAGAAGTGAATTTTTTACAACACACCTTGCTATGGACAACACCATGGATCCTTCGAAGGTGCCAGACAATACTACTTGCCTTAACTGATATAAAGGTGGTAGCCATTCGAATCAATAATTAGGGCATAAGAAAAGCTGATTGCCTTAGCTAAAAGACACACACATGAGTCCAACCCGAAGCTGAGGATAATCAAAGCACCACTATTGGAAAGATTATTCATTGGCCTGGAACATGGACTTCTACAAGTTGAAGCTGTATAAAAGATGTACGACCTTCTTAAGGTGCAGAACCCCAAGAAGCAGGCTCTGAGGAAATCAACCTGAGAGGAGAGTTTTGACTAGGAGGAGGGCAGAAGGAAAATGTTATATAGAAAAGTCAATACTTTCCTGTTGAAGAAAAGTTAGACCAAAAATGCCAAAACCATAGAATTATTGAAGAACAAGGAACTTTCTATTCCTCCCAAAATCTCCTCTTCTGAGGAACCTACTGTTACACACACATCCCAAAAATCAATTTGCAGTTGTTGGATCTAACTTCAAGCATTTGTTTTAGCAATAAGGAACAGAAACAACAGGCCCCAGTGATACACCACAAAGAGTTATTGGGACTTGCTGCTTGTCTGTTCTTTGATTGTTGTCATCTTAATATCTGTGATTTGTTATTCATGACAATCTCTTTATCCCAAAAGAACTTTCAATAATTGTTTGTAATAAGCTAATCTTTAACCTGTTCTAATGAAAGCTTATTGCAGGATGCATTTAACTTGAATCAGTTTGAATTAAAAGTGAGGCCACATGAATTATCTTAAACTGCAATGTGGCAGACACGCATGGTGGTAGTGATATAATCTGAAAATAACTAGCAGCAAAGCTTTAGTTTTAAATAGCATCGAACAAGTTGATTACACAACCATTGTTGAAAGTTACAGACTTAAAAAAAGAAGTGATAGAGGTATTGGTTGATATACTGACACAAAGATTAAAGGAAAATATGGATAAATGTAACTTTGCTGAGAATAAGGATCAGTCTGTTATCATTGCAGGCTTGTTAGTTGCTTGAAGATTTCTTTTTCCCAAGTGAAGGGGTTGGAATTTGAAGCCAGAATTCAGTAGCTGTGATGACGTCTGCAGTTGAATAATTGGTGTTCGGAACTGAGGAGTGTAGAGCAGCTTTAGTGAGAGAGTGCTAGGTCATTTATTTCTCTCTTTTGGCACTGCAGGTTATGGCCCTTGGTTGTTTGGTTCAATAGACTGATGCATTGCTAGTTTAAAGTTGCTACAGTCCTAGAGGACCATAGGACTAGTCTCTTATCAGAGAGAGATGACTGGTGGTAAATTTAACCTGAGGACCACCACACTTCAGGGGTTGGGAGAGGTTGAGAAGGTAAGACCTTGATGGTAACCTCAGCCTGTTACCATGTCAGCGTCACAAACCAGCTGTACAGCCAATTGAGCAAACCAGCCCCAGAAGGGAGGCGAAGTCCTTGAAGTATTATCGCTGGACTGTTAATTCAGAGACCATGTAGTGCTCTGGGGACCCAGGTTTGAATCCTGCCATGGCAGACAGTGGAATTTGAATTCAATAAAAATCGGGAACGAGGAGTCTAACAATGACCACGAATTCATTGTCAATTTTGTTTGGAAAAAACCGATCTGGTTCTCTAATGTCCTTTAGGGAAGGAAACTGCCATCTTTACCTGGTCTGGACTGCAGGTGACCCCAAACCCACAGCAATGTGGTTGACTCTTAACTGCTGTCTGGGTAATTAGTGATGGGCGATAAGTGCTGACTTAGCCAGCAACGTTCTCATCCACAAATAAATAAAAAAAAATTAACAGGCTTATCTTTCTCTCAACTCCTTCTTGAGACCTCCCTCCCTGATGTTGTCTCATCAGAGTTTGTAGGTGTGAGGCTGGAAAAGCACAGCAGGTCAGAGAGCATCAGAGGAGCAGGTAAGTCAACATTTCAGGTCGAAACTGGTTTCAGACAAAATGTTGACTTTCTTGCTCCGCTGATGCTGTCTGACCTGCTGTGCTTTTCCAGCCTCACACCTACAGACTCTGGCTTCTAGCATCTGCAGTCCTTATTATCTCCTTGTCTCAACAGTGTTTTTCTTGGTGTTCTGTGAAAATGGTGTTTCACAGGCTGTCTTATGCAGATCCAAACTTGAGATGGTTGCTGTATAAACTAGCACAAGTCCTGTTTCCCCATATTACACGTTTAATGAGGTCATTTGCACCCCCAGGGCAGTCATTGTCAATGACTTTCCATTTCCTTCTGGTGGAAATGCACATTAGATTTCAGAGGCCTTCATATGTCTGGGTCTGTCTTTTTGTATGTAATCCACATGGAGCTTTCTGGGATCTTGGCAGCATTTTAGATGTAAAGGTCAGGTGACTTCTCACAACCATTCTCAATGCTTCTTGTGCAATTAAAGAAAGATGAGCCTTTCACAGAATTTATCATACCAAATCTATTCCTTTCATGACAGCACTGGACGAAAGACTTCTGAAAATTAACTTGGTTCAAAGCAGATGAAGTTACATTACAAGTGGAGGCTAGAAATTGCAATCCTTACCCAAGTTGCAAAGTGCTTTAGAAAGGAATGAGAGACAACAAGGTGCAGAGCTGGATGAACACAGCAGGCCAAGCAGCATCATAGGAGCAGAAAGGCTGACATTTCGGGCCTAGACCCTTCATCAGAAAAGGG
>NC_063347.1:46773501-46783901 GCF_021869965.1 Rhincodon typus | reverse complement strand
TGCACCTTGTTGTCTCGGATTCTCCAGCATCTGCAGTTCCTACTATCTTAGAAAGGAATGATATGAGTTATTCAATAACCAAAATTGTTGACATCTTGGAAGTAGATGAATTGGCATATTTGTTTTCATAGAAAGTTGATTAAGAACATATTTTCAGTAGGGTCCCATTTTGCTGATTGTACATTCTTCATAGAATTTAAATTAACTTATCCAGTCCAACCTTTTAACATTGGGTTTTCAGGTTGTTTTACATTTTCACTAGGTATAACATTATAATTTGTGTATGAGGACCAGCAAAAGTTAATCATTCCGTTTTTTTTCTGAGACAAGAAAGCATGGTAGGTCAATGTGCCTGGGTAAACACTGCACAAAGCACTTTAGGAGCGAACTGATTTAATCTAGTATGGGACTGTAAATAATTTTTGCAGTGACTGTAGGTCAAATTGGAATTTGTCAATTGTAGTGAATGCCTAAGCTAGAAACAATCTAAAATAGCTTGATATATTATTCATGCAGTGCTTAATGTTTCATAAAAATCCACGAGATTATGAGAATCCAGTTACAATAATGGATTAATTAGAAGATAATAAATTAACTGTTTGCACAAGACCATTAATTGAATTTCCTTTTTAAAAATCTGCTCTAAGTAAAGGTAGCCTGAAAATTTGCAAGTACTAGTCTATTCTTAACATCGAATGTTTAAATTTGTTAAAGAGTAAAAGATGAGTACAGAGGAGGCAACAATAAAAGATCCATATTTTCTCTCGAATGAGGACAACCGTCTGATTTTTTTAAAATTTCACAATACCTACTGTGTAACCATTGCAGCAAGTCATCTTCAATCAATAATGAATTTTATTTGGAAATTTTCTAAACAACCTGTTCAGAGAGGTTATGGCACCCCTCTGGAGTAGGTGAGACTTAATCACAGGCCTCCTGGCTCACAGGTAGGGATGCTGCTACTGTGCCACAACAACCTTATAAATTTTATTTGTGTTCTGTCTTTTGATTATGTACATTTGGCCAGAGTTTAGGAGCTTTGGCTGAGAATTCCAACGTTGCATCCAAGGTGTGGGGCTGGCATATTCATTGGCCACTGATTCACTGCTGCCCCAAATGTGAAAGCTTGCCCAATTAAACTCTAATCAGCTCGATGCGACTTGATCAGTGAACTTCTCAGCAAATTGCAGGCCTCAATGTTGAAGTTCCGCCTTGCCAGGAGCTGCCAGCCAAGAGCCCCACCCCTCTGATTCCTGCCTACCCCTGAGTGACCACACATTAGGACAAATGGAGCCCTTCCCTCCCCACCTACTAGCAGGCAGGTTGTCCCTGGTTTCCCAGGTGGGAAAGTTGCCACTTTGATCGCTTGACAGGAAGACAGGTCATGATTTAATTGCTGGCAAGTGGAAGATGTCCAGTCACCAAAAGACCCTCTTGCCCAGCATTTAGTTGTTGAGATGACAAGAAGGAGCCAATTGTCTCTCCAGGGGCCAACTTGTCCAATTATTGCTGGGCTCATCATTGCCCTACTGCCTCCAAAGAGGAGAATGTTGTACCCTTTGTGTTGACAGTCGGATGCAAGAGTAGGTCGAGAGTTTGAAAGATTGCTGTTCGCCTGTAGGGGAGGTGAATAATTTTACTATCTTGAATGCCTGTTATGCATTTCAGGTCAAATGCTTCAAATTTGTTTTGCTTTCTAATGAATGGGATTGCTCTCTGTCATTATTATCTGACTGTGGTCAGGCTATTGGTTTTTTTTGTTGTTTAGTTTTCTCCGTGATCAGCAGTGTCACAATTTGCACCAGTATCAAGCAAGCACAAAATAAATAGCTTTTTATTTTCTATTGACACTTATGATGGCTATGGTCACGACCTTGTGGTCACCAAGCACTTACAACGACTTTTTTAACCAGTCCATTCCCTCATCCTCCTCGCCTGAAAGTATTTTTTTTGCCCCTGTCAGATATTTATTCAATTTCCTTTTGAAAATCACCCTGCCAGACAGGGTGTACCAAATCTTAACAACTCGCTGAATAAGAGAGGACTTATTTCAACATGCCAACTTTAATTCTTTTCCCAATCATTTTAAATCTACGTATTCTGATTGTAGGCCTTTCCACCAAAGAGGAACAATTTGGATTGAACCTTTTTTTTAGTCTAAGTCTGAGTATTTTGGAGGGATTTTCGCCGAAAGTTCGAGCAAGTTCTCTCCCCATTTCTTAGCAAACGCGCTGCATTCATTATGTATCCTGCCCCGTGGCATCTCTCAAATCCAATTCTGGCCCCATACTAACACACTCCATTCCTGGAACAACTCATCACTCTGAGGATATCCCAGAATTCACCATCATACTTCACACTGTGCCATATTCAAAAGCCCGTTGTGCACCTGGACAAGCTTTGTCAGATCAAAGCTGCCCTGCACAGTTGATGATATTTGCCCTGGACATGGCAGATAGGGCAGAATTAGCACCCTGCTGTTCAAACAGGGGTACCTGAAGGTCCTGGTAGATGGAGTGGTGCATAGGCGGGGCGTCCTCTTCACCCACTACCAGGAGTGGAGGCCTTCTGAAGAAGAGTCTTCTGAAGAAGGACCACTGGACCTGAAATGTTAACTCTGATTTCTCTCCACAAATGCTGCTGAGTTTTTTCCACCAGACCATATGAGTCTGGCCTAAGATTGCCACCCTGAGTCAGTGAAGTCTAAGCTGCCTGGAAGAATGCCTAGCAGTGTCAGAAGAAGGTCAATGACCTTCACCCCTCTGCCATTGTAAATGCCATTATCTTCTCTCCAACACTTGACACTTGCTCTAGTTTTTCTATTGAATCCACCTCCCACCAAGGCTCATGTTCTACCACTCTCACGAGTGCCTGTACCATCCTCTCTCACTCACTGTCACCCATTGTATATAACTGAATTTCTTCAGCTCTGAAATCATTCTTGTTGATTTTTTTCTGTACCTGCTTTATGGCTTTCACATCCTTCCTGAAGTGTAATGATTAGAATTGAATTTGGTGCTTTATTTGAGACCAGGAAAATATGTCATAAAAGTTGATCATAAATCTTTTGCTTTTGTGTTCTGTATCTCAGCTTAGAAAGCCAGGATTACATATGCTCTTTAAAGCACTTTCTCAACTGCAGTACCACTTTCGGAGATTTGTGCTCACATACCCGGAGATTTCAGTTCTGCTTAAGGATTTCTTCTCCCCTTGTCCAGTCCCTTCCCACTTAAATCCACCATTCTTCTGATGGTTTACATCAGTTTCAGAAATTCCTCTTCGCAGGCTCCAGCCACCCCCTCTTTTCTACACGGGCGTGTAATCCCCTTCCATGTCCATTTCCCGCATGAGGCTGGTCTTGGGGCTCTCCGCTTCATCAGGGAAACCAGGCCGGAGTTGTCCTCATCCACCATCAGCCTCCTCTGCCTGGCTGAGCTCGTCCTCTGTTTGAATAACTTTTCCTTTGACTTACTGCAGAAAGAAGAGTCACTGGCCCCGAAACATTGACTCTGCTTCCTCTGCACAGATGCTGCCACACCGGCTGAGTTTCTCCAGCAAATTCTGCTTTAGAATTGCACCCCTTCAGCTAATATTGTCTCAAAGCACTGCAGTGACTAAGTCTTAAAGTTTAGACCTCATGTTATGGTAAAGGCATTGGATCTCGTGTCAGGAAACCTCACTTTGGATTAGCCTTGCATCTTTGAGCATTTTTCATGGGAAACCATTGAGTCAGTGGTGAACAGCTGTTGAGCTATGAACTATTTACCCAACCCCACCCAGTTTCTTTGTCAGAGGATTGCTTACTACAACTTGACTGCTACTCTTACCAAAGAAAATCCGTTCAGCTCACATTTGAATTAAATTCAATCAGATTGTAGTCTGGATGGTTCAGCTGTATTTTCACCTATTAAAGTTAATCCTTCTTAATGCAGATAAAAATCAAAGTACATAAGTGTGAAAGCCTAAATATCTGGGAAATCTTTTAAACCGATGTTTTATTTGGAGGATTTTTGAAGTTTGGTCTAAGCTCGTGTTCCTTAATTCTTGTGCGTGTTGATATCAGTATTAAGACACTGATACTAGCTTGTAACATAATGGCTCATAGACCATTTATTGTAAGCCTGATATCTTCTGGGAATGCAACACCGTTTCTTGATTTATGACCAATGTGATATTCCATAAAATATCAGGGGCACAGCTTCTGTGGTCATGAGAGGGACTCCAGGATGGCATGTTACCTCCCTGGTGCGAGGGTTATGGATGTCTCTGAGCAGGTACAGGGCATCCTGAAACAGGAGGGTAAACAGACAGAAAGTCATTGTCTACATTGGCGTAAATGACAAGGTTCTGTAATGACAATTCAGAGAGTTAGGGAGTAAAGCTAAAAAGCAGGATCTCTAGGGTAGTAATCTCAGGATTACTCCCTGTGCCACGTGCTCCTGAGGCGAGGGACAGAGAGAGAGTATAATTGAACACCTGGCTAAAGTGCTGGTGTAGAGGGGAAGGCTTCAGATATGTAGATCATTGGGATGTTTTCCAGGGAAGGTGGGACCTGTACAAGAAGGACAGGTTGCACCAAAACTGGAGCAGCACCAATATCCTGGCAGGGAGATTTGATAGTGCCACTTGGGAGGATTTAAACTGTTGTGGAAGGGAGGGGTGGGAACCAGAGCAGCAGGTCAGTAAGTATAGAGACCGGGGACGAGCTTGAGTCGAAGGCAAATATAGCTAAGAGGAAGAGCAATCAAAGAGGTTGCTGAGCTCAGGGGAACTGGGGACTTTGTATTTCCTTCAATGCAACAGGGTAGAGAGATGAACTTAGAGCCTGGATTAATGAATGCAGTTATGATGTTGCTATCGCAGAGACATGGTTGAAACAGGGACAGGATTAGCAGCTGAATGTTCCAGGAAATCAATGTTTAAGGTGAGACAGAGGAGGGAGCAAAAGAGCTGGGGGAGTTGTATTACTGGTTAGGGAGCATATCAGAGCTGTGTTGATGGGGGACATCTTGGAGGGACTTGCAGGAAGGCATTATGGGTAGAGCCCAGGAATAGGAAGGATGCAATCACAAGGCTGGGATTGTACTACAGACCTCCCAGCTGCCAGTGGGAGATAGAGGAAGAAATATGTGGTAAGATTCTGGAAAGATGTGAAAATAACACGGTTGTTGTGGTGGGTGATTTTAACTTCCCAACTATTGACTGGGCCACCTTAGTGCCAGAGGTTTGATGGGAAGCAATTTGTCAGGTGTGTCCAGGAGGGTTTTTTGAAACTGTATGAGTATAGTCTGATGAGGGAGGGGACCATACTGGACCTGGTATTGGGAAATGAGGTCGGCCAGTTTCAGTGAGAGAGCATTTTGGGAATAGGGACCATAATTCCCCAAATTTTTGGATACTTTTGGATAAGGACAAGAATGGACCTCAGATGAAGCTGTTAAGGTGGGGGAAGGCCAACTATAAGCAAACTAGGCAAGAATTGGAGAACGTGGATTGGGAGTGGCTGTTTGAGGGTAAATCCGCATCTGACACATTGGGAGTCTTTTAAAGACCAGTTGATTAGTGTGCAGGACGGACATGTTCCTGTGAAAATGAAGGACTGAAAGTGCAGGATTCGGGAAACTTGAATAACAGGGGGAATTATCAGCTTATCAAAAAAAATGAAGCATACCTAAAGTTTAGGCAACTAAAAACAAAGTCCTTGAAGAATGTGGAAAAAGTAGAAAGGAGCTCAAAATGGGGAGTTAGGAGGGAATGGAGATCAGTAATTTGTGATGTTCTTCAGGGATCAGTGCTGGGACCTTTGTTGTTTGTAATATATATAAATGATCTGGAGAAAATGTAGGTGGTGTGATTAGTAAGTTTTCAGATAACACCAAAATTGGCAGGATTGTCAAAGGATGCAACAGGAGATAGATAGATTTGCAGATGAGAAATGGCAGATTGAGTTGATTCATTTTGGAAAATGAAATTCAGGTGTGAATTATACAATAAATGGCAGAACCTTAAGGAACATTGACACACAGAGGGTCCTGGGTGTACAGGTCCACAGATCCCTGAAAGTGGCAACACAGGTGGATACAGTGGTCAAGAAGGCAAACAACATGACTGCCTTCATTGGCCAGGGCATCCGAAATAGACGTTGGCAAGTTATGTTACAGCTATGCGAAACTTTAGTTAGGCCACATTTGGAACATTGCGTGCAGTTCCGGTCGCCACACTACCAGAAGGGCATGGATGCTTTTGGAGAGGGTGCAGAGAGGATGTTGCCTAGTCTGGAGGATTTCTGTTATGAGGAGAGGTTGGATAAACTTGGATTGTTTTCACTGGAAAGATGGAGGCTGATGGGCAACTTGTTAGAGATCTATAAAATTATGAGAGGCATGGATAGGGTGGATAGTCAGAGGCTTTTTCCCAGGGTGGAAAGATCAACTACAAGAGGGCACAGGTTCATGGTGAGAGGGGGCATGTTTAGGGGAGAAGTGCATGGAAAATATTTTACACAGAAAGTGATGGGTGCCTGGAACACAGTGCCAGTGGAGGTGGTGGAAGCAGGCACATTAGCAAAGTTTTCGGCATATCACGATAGACTCATGAACAGGAGGCGAACAGAGGGATAGAAACCACGTATGGGCAATAAGTATTGGGTCCAAATAAGAGTTAGGAATCAGCACAGGTTTGGTGGGCTGAAGGGCCTGTTCCTGTGCTGTATTGTATTGTGCAAAATACGTTAACTTTGTGCACAATTTTAAGCAAAACTGTTTGGATCTTTGCAAGATTGAAAAGAGCTCTGCATTTAAACCCATTTTTGTGAACTACAACTGAGCACCAAATCTCTTAAACAATGGCATGCTTTTGATCATCTTCTGTTCATTCATGAGCATTCAAATATAATCGAAAATCCTGTTTCAGTCATCTTCTTAACGAGAATTGCCACTAGATTGTGATAATCTTGAGTTTAAAAATACAAAAATATTTGCATTTTACCACACATAACAGCTCTGCACTTAAATCCCACTCAGCATGAAATAAATGTCTTGCACGGGGAAATAAAACATATCTGACACCCAAAAGTCAATGTCTACCCTTTAATAATCAATGTGACTATTTCAGAGTGGTGCAAATTTTGTGTGGTCTGCACTGCATCCATATGAATTCTTCTGAATAAAAACTCCGTAATCCTCCATCCATGGCAGAATAAGTGAAAATCTTGCAAATGGGAACCAAACAATAAATAATGAAAGACTGCATCCTTCTTCCCAGCAGAATATTCTCTGTGTATAATTTGAATCAATTTTACAGACACATCCAAGTGGCATTAAAGAGATTATATGGGAAAATCTCTAAGGTAGATAGTTCTACAATAAGCGACTGCAGCGCATTCTGTGGATGGCTTCATCTTCTGCTAAAATTCGTCTTAAATATTGAAATTGCAATTTCTTCTAAACGCTTGAAAGACAATTATATTCACACAAGCACACTTGAAGAGCAAGGACTAACTATTGACCCATATCCTTGCTCACAGAATTCAGTCAGAGAGTCACAGAGTCATACAGCATGGAAACAGACCCTTCAGTCCAACCAATCCATGCCACCCATAATCCCAAACTAAACTAGTCAATCTGCCTGTGCTTGACCCACATCCCTCTAAACATTTCTTATTCATCTACTTATCTCAACATCTGTTAAATGTTGTAACTGCACCTGCATCCACCACTTCTTCTGGAAGTTCATTCCACGCACGAGCCATTCTCTGTGTAAATTGCCCCTCATGCTTTTTTTAAAATCTTTCTCTTCTCACCTGAAAAATATTCCGCCTCGTCTTGGAATTTGTATGCCCTTAATGATTTTATAAACCTCAAAGGTCACACCTCAACCTCCTACACTCCAGTGGAAAAAGGTCTCAGCCAATCCAGTCTGTCCTTATGACACAAACCCTCCATTCCTGGCAAATGGATAATAACAGTATTCTTCAATCCAGTGACGTCCAACACAAACCCAGGCAAAGTCCATATGAGTCGAATGGACTTTGCATCGTATCTCCATTTGGGAGGCAACAAGATAAATTCTGAACAAGGGGCACCATTTCAACAGCAACAATACTCATCATCCCACCATGACTCCACATCCGAGCATCAGTCCATTGTTGCCAGGACTGTCACTGACCTCATTATCCGTGGAGATACTACCCCCACTGCCTCCAACTTAGTAGTATGCCAACCCCCGACAGCCGGCTTGCACCTCCTTCCCAAAATCCACAAACCAGACTGCCCCAGTAGGCCCCTCGTATCGGCCTGTTCCTGCCCCACCGAACTCATTTCCTCCTACCTTGATTCCACCTTGTCTCCACTTGTCCAGACCCTGCCAGCCTATATCCACAATTACTCTGATGCCCTTCGCATCTTGACAATTTCCAGTTCCCTGGCCCTAACTGCCTCCTGTTCACCATGGATGCCCAGTCCCTCTGTATCTCCATTTCCTGCCAGGATGGTCTGAGAGCTCTTGGCTTCTTCCTCGACCAGAGGCCTGAACAATCCCTATCCATCACCACTCTCCTTTGCTTGGCTGAACTTGCTTTCTCGCTGAACAATTTCTCCTTTAATTCATCTCACTTCTGCCAAGTCAAAGGAGTGGTTATGGGCACCCACGTGGCTCCCAGTTATGCTTTCATCTTTCTGGGGCGTGTGGAACAATCCTTGTTTCAGCCCTATGCTGGCACCCTCCCACAACTCTTTACTCAGTACATTGATGACTGCTTCGGTGCCACTTCATGCTCCTGCCTGGACCTTGAAAGTTTTATTCATTTTGCCTCCAATTTTCACCCCTGTATAACTTTCCCACCATCCATTTCCGACACTTCCTTTCCTTTCCTTGACCTCTCTGTCTCCATTTCGGGGAATAAACTGTCCACTGCCATACACTACAAAGCCGCTGACTCCCATCGCTACCTTCACTACAGCTTGTAACACCCCATGTCCTGCAAGGACTCCATCCTATTCTCCCAGTTCCTTCGCCTACATTGCATCTGTTTAGATGATGCCACCTTCCAAAACAGTGCTGCTGACATGGCTTGCTTCTTCTATGACTGTGGTTTCCCACCTCCTGTGGTTGACAGGGTCCCCAACGCATCCACCCTATCATGCCTCCGCCCTTGCCCCTTCCCATCACTCACAACAGCGTGATCGGGTTCCCCTTGTCCTCACTTTTCATCCCACTGGCCTCCGCATTCAAAGGATCATTCTCCACCATTTCAAACAACTCCAGCAGAACACCACTACCAAAATACATCTTCCCCTCACTCCCCCGTCTGCATTTTGCAGGGATTGTTCCCTCTGGGACACCCAAGTCCAGTCCCCAACCACCAAGGGCAGGTCTGGCAGCATCTGTGAAGAAAAAAATCAGAGTTAAAGTTTTGGATCCGGTGACCCTTCCTCTGAACTGCTGGGAAAACGTCAGTTTATATGCAGAAAATAAGGGGATGGGGTAGGAATAAACGATAGGATAAAGAATAGAGTACGAAGAGAGAGGAGAGCAGTTGGATAGACAAAGGAGTAGATCACAATCTGGCTAAGGGGTGAATAGTTGTTAATGGGGACTGTTAGTGACTAACAATAGGTAGTGTGAAATGGCAGGATATGTGATAACAAGGCCTGGTGAATGGGATTGGGGGCAAGGACGTGGGAGAGTTTAGGCCCTAAAATTATTAAACTCGATATTGAGTCCAGAGGGCTGCAGGGCCCCCAAGCAGAAAATGACGTGTTGTTTTTAGGCAACAGGCCTAAACAGCCTTTCCAGGTGAAGCAGAATTTCACTTGTACCTCCTCCAATCTTGTGTATTGTATCTGCTGCATCCAATGTGGCCAACTGTATGTTGGAGAAACTAAATGCATACTGGGTGATCGCTTTGTGGAACATCTCCGGTCTGTGTACAAGCATGACCCCAACCTTCCCTTGGCAGGTCATTTTAACACAGCATCCTGCTCGCATGCCCACATGCCTGTCCTCGGCATGTTGCAGTGTTCCAGCGAATCACGGTGCAAACTGGAGGAACAACTTCTCATCTTCAGACTAGGCACTTTACAGCTTTCTGGACTTAATACTAAATTCAACACCTTCAAATTAGAACCAACTCCCATTTCTTCCCTTTTCTTTAGCTTGTTATCATGTCCTCCCGTCCTCCCATTCCACTTACTGTCCTTCAAGTCTGGCAGGAGACACTCCATTGTTCCGCCATTCTCGCATTCCAATCACTTAATCTGAACTATCAACGTCTTTTTCTCCATCAGCACCCTACACCCACTAACCCCATCCCTCACCTCTAAACTATAGCATAAATGCTGTCCCCTCCACACTTTACTTCAGCTCTGGTGAAGAGTCATCTAGACTCGAAATGTTAGCTT
>NC_063347.1:46701989-46773101 GCF_021869965.1 Rhincodon typus | reverse complement strand
GCTCCTCTGATGCTGCCTGGCCTGCTGTGTTCCTCCAGCTCCACACTGTGTTATCTCTGACTCCAACATCTGTAGTTCTTGCTATCTCTGAGATTTAACCGAATACCTGATAAAGCAATACTTCATGTTTGAAGCTTTTACACTGAAATTCGTTGCATTATTGAAGATTTTGACATAAGAGCAACTCCCAGTGGTTGGTCCCAAATTCCAGGCCAACGATTGGCTGTGACATAATCCTGTCTCTGAGACTTCATTGGGTTTCATGAAGTCCAGTGCTAGCAATGGTGCCACATAATGTCAGCATTACTTTGAACGCTTGAATAACGCATGAGCAAAAAAAATTGTGCGTTGCAGATGATTTACTTTTGATTAAGTATTATTGCACTTCAATCGTCAATTGTTTGGTGCATTGCAACAGTTGGTGGGTATATTTTAAGGACATTTTGTGTATGCTGTGTATCATATGAAAGTGAAACCTGTCAAAGTATGTATGTTTTTATTAACCACATCACTTCCATTTTTCTATTTCTGTTTTACAGTGAAATCATTGAAACTTAGTCAGTTCGGCCAGAAGCTCCATTAGGGTAAGTTATTTAATATTCATTCTTAGTCATCAAAAATTCTTAGTTGGCAAAATTTTCACAGCTCTTTTATTTTGAAATGTAATTGTTGGTTATATCCATCGGTTCTTGATACTTACTGTTAAAAGTAAAATTGCCAATACTTGACAAAATTTATTTTAGTTTTGCTTTTAGAAAATTTTTTTTTCTGTCGAGTAAATTCTGAACCAATTCCTCTTCCTTTTCAAGAGTTATTTGAACCAACTGTTCCCCAATATTACTCTTTTAGTTTTCATGTTACAAGAATTACGACTTTGAAATTTAAAATGTCATATTTCATACTGTGACAACAGGTAGCATATTTTATATTTTGCTTCAGAAGTAATTCTGATTTTCTCTTCTCAGTAAGAGCAGCTGCAATGGAAAATTGGAAGCTTTTGATGTAGACACAAATGTTAGATAAACTGTATTTTAAAAAGTTTGATAACACTTTTTCTATCCATACTGCAATACACAGGAACAGAAAAATGTAGACAAGGATAATACGCTTGTTGTAGTAGATTTAAATCTTCAAGTGACCTTCAGTGAGGTCCTGCATCATGTACTCATGACTAAGATCAAAACAGTGGAGGCCAGAGCCAAATAGCAGAATTGGTTGGAAACTGGGTACAAAACAGGAAACAGAATAAAGGTTAAGGGTAACTATTCAGACTGGTGGGAAATGGTGTTGACAAGAATCCGTGCTTGAACTACTGTTCACAAATTTCATTAACAATTTACAGTTGAGGATTTGAAGTACAATTTCAAACTTTGTGACTTCATCCAATTGGGAAAGTTTGTTGAACACAAAGAGGAGAATTAACATGGTTGTGAGCAGTAGCTGTTTAATGTAATGATAGCCAGAGGAAAAAAACCTTTGTATCTGTTATATGCAATCCTCAAATATGCTGCTAATTTTGTTGATATAGCATAACAAGACCCTTTATATTCCCATGAAGAAAATAGATTATTCTTCCTCATGACAGGGAATTTGCAAAATAATGTAAAATGTTACTCAGGTTGGTTTTGAGTACTTGAATTGCATGTAAATATAACTAGCTTCAACAAAGATTGATGGTTCATGACATCTGTTGTTGTAGTTTTTACATTGCACGTGACTCACACTCATATCATTGTGCCCACGATGACTGCAATCAATATGTAAATCTGATGCGACCCATTGAATGGCAGCTGTAAGCACCTGCCACTCTTGTGAATCTTGCCAGTTTTGCATTCAGTTTGCAGCTGTTTGCACAATGATCACACTTAAGATTTGGCAGCCAAGTGTGGATCTTTTTGCAATGCAAAATCAGCTGAGAAGCATTAGTTGCAGGCTATATATCCTTTATTGGCTGGATATACTTTTGGGTTACTTCAGGGAGGGATGTTAGCTTAGTACTTGGGACAGAAATGAATTTAAGGGCATGTTGATTGGGTGTGATGGAGTAAATAGATTGGTAAGAGGCTTAGGTTTAACATTAAACACTGGCATAAATCTTGGCTAAATGACAAGTTTCAGTGCTCCATATTCAATGTAATACCCAATGTTTAAGATATGTGATAACCTCACAGTCTCATAATGATTTCACTTAATTCCTATAAAGGGCTGCCTTGCTGGAGATAATAGTCATCAGAAGTTAGAAGCAAGCACAGTGTGTGATACTTGAGATGTGAAACTCAGTAATTATACTTGCTGCTGGTGCATTGGGAAACAATAAACATTTGGAGGGCTTACTTTTATGATGCTGCAAATGAATGCAGATAGCACCAGAAATATTATGCAAAAAGCATTTATGACCGGAATAAGACTGATTATTACATGACTGTTATCTTAAAAGTCAAATATAGTAGGAATATTAATGTCGACTGAGTTGTCTGCTCCCATAATCGTTCCAGTGGTTGCAGCAAATGAATAAATAGACGCTGAACTTGCAGCATACAAAACTGCCATTCAATAAATTTTAGTTGTTTGTTAGGGACAAAAGTTCATTTTTTGGAAACTGGATAATAAACACTCTTAGATCATAATTTCCATTTGGGTGAAAGATCTCTGATTTAATTTGAACATTATCTTAACAAAATGGGACTGCAACCGTCAATGCATATTTTTTTCAAAAAAATATCCTCCACTTGGCTAAATGGTTCCAGTGTGTTCCTTGTCAAAGTTGCTTTTATTGCAGAAATAGTAGTATATTGTTTATGTTAAATAAACATGCGTGATATACAAAAATGACTAATTTTATATTAACAAATTTTGATTTACAGTAGCACACTAATCTATCAATAACTGATCAACCAGTACATGAGACAGAGGTGTTCCAAATAAGTTTATTAACAGTAGCTCAATAAAATTGCTCAAAACCAGGGGAATGTTGCGATCTATCACCTTTCTGTTGGTAGATAATTTTACATCCATTATTCAGGTTAACGTTCTTGCAACTTCCAATACCACTCAGTATTGCTTATTCAGGCTTTCGAACTTAACTTTGAAGTTAATGGTTTCTTTGACTCTTGCTAAGAATGTATTTAACCACAGACATGAGGACATTGTTACTCATGTTAACCAATGTCTTTGATCATGTTCCTATTATTTAAGATAGCCAAGGCCTGTGTACTAAGCAACCATGGGCTGGATTTTCCCTGTCCTTGATCATGTTGGGAAAATATGCAAGATTGCAAAAATGAGGCTCTTGACGTTGAGAAAATAAAATCCAATTTTCCATCTCAGGTTTGACTGACGTGGTGAGAATCTCACTCGTGAGCAGTGAAAGGCCTTTTTGCATGCACTCACATAGCATTAGTACCTGATCTCACCACATTTGTGTGCAGTTTCCTATTCTCCCACACAGTGGAGAGAAACCAGACAGTGACAATTGCTGACATGAAGTCAGAGCAGGTGCCTAGCTCACCACTTGCTCCTCTGGGCTTCCATCTTGGGCAGCATTCCCCAAAATTGTGGGTTACGTTCCCTGCATCCTCCAACCATGGAGGTTGGCACTGGGCATGCACCAGCTTCACCATATCATCATGTCACATTCTGGATTAATTTATAATGCAGCCCTCCACTGCTGTGCTTTTGAGGGCACCAGCACTGTATATTGCAATGCTGCTGCTATGCCACCTTTTGTGTGGGTCAGGCACCTATCTTATGGATTGGAGCTGGCTGCGTTTTATGGACTCTTTGCTCGCTGTCTTAGCACTCACTGACTTTACACTGACTTGCATGCTCATGACATCTTTGCTTTGCCATTTTGTACTGTTGCTGCCTCATCTGGAATGTAAAAGCTCACGGCACTTCTGTCTTTCCATTCGGCACAGGCACATAACCAGGCAGCAGGTTACCATCGATGATCTGTCAAAGGGGGTGGACATGTCCCTGTATGTCACTGTGTTACATCAATGTCACAGCTATGCCATGTGCCAGCAGCTTATGTAGCAAACACACAGCATGTGCTTCAGCCATAGAGTCATAGAGTCCTACAGCACGGAGACAGGCCCTTCGGCCCAAACTGGTCCGTGTCAACCGAAATGTCCAACCACACTAACTCCACTTCCCTGCACTTGGCCCATATCCTTCTGAACCTTTCCTATCCATGTATTTGTCCAAAAGCCTTTTAAATGTTGTTAATGTACCCACCTCAACCACTTCCGCTGGCAGCTCATTTCTTATGTGTTCCACCCTTTGTGTAAAAAAGTTGCCCCTCAGGTTCCCATGTATTCTTTCTCCTCTTAGCTTAAACTGATACCCTCTAGTCCTCTTCCACAACCCTAGGAAAAAGACTGAGTGCATTCACTCTATCCATGCCTCTCATGATCTCATACAATAAGATCCTCCTCAGTCTCCTACGCCCTGAAGAAAAAAGAAGTGGCCACGTTTCCAAGTCTATGGGGACGAGGCCTTAGCCAAGGCCAGGAGGAACATCATCAGTCAGGACTTCCACAGCAGTAAAGGGTAGCATCCAACTCTGGCCCAGGGGGTTGGACACAGTCAGCCAAAGCACGATCAGGGTCAGGAGATTCCGTATCAACACAGAAATGGGTTAGGATGAGTCCTTGTGGTCTGTTCACTGAAAGCCAAAGGGTGTTAGCAGGAGCCTCCCCTGTGTTACGGAAGCCGGCAGTTGTTGGGATTGGAGGCAGAATGCTGCGATGCCGAGGGGACAATAATTGTGAAGACAGGCAATTCAACATATACAGTTTGGATTAATGTGGGAGAGGCCTTGATGGAGAGGCTCTAATACTACAGTGGTAGGGATTGTTCCTGGCGTGCTGCATCTGAAAAGCAGAAAGTTGTATAAGAAAACTCATTCCATGCTGTGGTGGACTGAACGCCATAAATCTCCGTCGACAAAACTCTAATTGAAATTGAAAAAGGTCTGCCCTCCACATTGTAAATTTATGTGGGTGCAATAATGCATGAGGTTGGTCGCAATATCTTATATTGTTGTATCAAATTTCTCTTGTACACTACTTTCTCTCACTGATGTGAATAAGATTAGTGCCTCAGTGAAGAGCTTTAGGACTAGTGTTAAATTTTTGTGGGATATCACACAGTATATTCCCTTAACCTAATGATAAATCTAGTCTCCTGAATAAAAATACAATCTTGTGTCGTCAGTCAACCTGAAGTAATCTAGTGTTGTTTTTAACCAGAGATATTGAGAGACAAATTGACTGTACAAAGTTGCAGCTGCACATTTTGTGAGTATTGATAAATCCTGAGAAATGCTTGGTGTGTCAACCCTACCAGAATGTATATGATCCATGTTCCCTTCCTCCTCCATTCCCTCAGCTGTCAACATTTAACCAGTGGCAAGGGCTGAGTCTGCATGATGACAAGATTTTGCAGTGGATCACCACAGATCTTCTCAAGTGCTTTGTTGCAGGGTTTCTCCAGAGCAACCCAACAGCAGAACTCGGACCGGCTGAGTTTCGCCAGCAATTTCCATTTTTGTAGCAGAAGTTTTGTTTATGTACCGTACTTGAGCATAATCCATAAGACAACATGATTTTTGTACACATTGTGTATTGATTTCATAAGTATGTCATCAAAGGATAGACATTGTCACCTAGTAATCAGGATACTGACCATTCACAGCATGTGGTCCCTCACTAATGTGTGTTTGTGTGTTTGAAATGCTTTTGGTTACAGTACACTTTGTGTGAACACGAGTACTTGCATACCGAAGTATAAGCAGCAAGTGCTGGACAGAACTCAGTGAACCCACTTAATAGATCAGATCTGAGCTCTGCAGTTCTGCCATATCCAGTTGTGAATAGTGGCGGACAATTGAACAACTCACTGAAGGAAGAGCCCAGCACATGAGTGAAAATGGCTGAAGCGTTTACAACAATCTTCAGCCAGAACTGCCAAGTGGCTGATCCATCTTAGCCTCCCACAGAGGTCCCCAGCATCAGGATGCCAGTCTTCAGCGGATTAAATTAACTCCAAAGGATATGAAGAAACAGTTGAAGACACTGGATTCTGCAAAGGTTATGGGCTCTGACAACATTCTGGCAATAGTACTGAAGACTTGCGCTCCAGAAAATGCCGCATTCCTAGCTGAGCTGTTCCAGCACAGCTCCAACACTGGTATCTACTTGACAAGGTGGAAAATTAGCCAGGTACGTCCTATGTACAAAAAACAGGACAAACAACTCTTAAAACTAACAAACACTTCTGCAATTTCAGCAAGAAAGAGCTTGAAAATCAATCAGCAACAAATTTGAAAGTAGTTGATGATCTCTTTAGGTAGTGCTGAAAGGAAGTTTTCTTCCTACTGCTGAATGAATGCTCAGTTGTGTCAGATTAAGAGTATGCATTAGATGGTGTTTTGAGCTCCAAGTACACAGGATGGCATTAAATCAGCATGACAGGTTGGACATCACTAACTGCTAGCTCTGCAAACATTGAATGGATGCTGGCTAGGTCCACGGTAATGTCCTTGCCAAAATGACATATTTAAGTCATTTTTTTTTTACTGATTTCAGTATTAATCAATGCTGGAGAGTTAGAGAAGTTGTGTAAGTTACATCAAGCTTAAAACCAGTTATAAATGCATGATTGTTAAATCTTTAACCCTGATGTTGTAGTTCTGTTGCACTGTTTATACTGACACTGATAGCTGTAATTGAACAGTTTGCCATCAACATTGCCTCCTTTGTATTCTGTGCTGTGAATAAGAGTACCTTAGATTGTTCGGCAGGCATATTTATTATCCCACAATTTTTAAGAAATTGGCTTTGATTTTTTGATGTGCCATGGAAGGCCATTGAGGTTCTTGGGCACTTCAAAACCTAACTTTCCATTAAAGAGTGATTTTATTCCATGTTGTTGATCTTGAGGCATTTGAAAGGACTTCATTGTGCTCTGTAGTCCAATTTGGATCAGTGACAGGGTCACATTTGCATTGCTGCAGAGTTAAAGCTGTTCTGTAGCAATGTGATTGTCATTGTTTCATCATACTCCTCGATAGTTAACAGGTTTAGGGAGCCCCAGTTTTGTTTCTTGTTGACACATTGTGGTGATAAAATAATTTTTAATTGTTTAAAAGAATACAGTTATACTGGAGCAATTAATCCTGGAATTTACTGTATTTCTATAGCACTTTTAATGACTTGAAAACATCAAAAATGAGTTAAGGTCAACGGACTTCTTTTGAAGTTGTAATGTAAAAGACATAGTAGCTGTTTTGCATACGGCAAACACTGGGTGAGGTTACCATGAAGGACTCTCCTTCTCAACCTCTCTCCTTGCCTGAGGCATAGTGACCCTCAGGTTAAACCGCCACCAGAAGTCTCTCACTATTAATGAGAGCAGCCTATGGTCTGGTAAAGCTATAGTGACTTTCCTTTTTCATAGTGACAAACTCCCACAAAAATCAATGTGATGATGACCGGATAATATTTGACGATCATTTACTTTAGTTAATGTTGCCTGATGGGTAAAAATGGCTCGAATACTGAGAGGAACTATTCTGCTCTTCTTCAAAATAGTGCTTGGGATTTTTACACCCATCTGAATTCAACATATTGTCTGCAAACTGTTGTCTCCAATAATGTCTCATACTCTGAGTACAACACTGGTGTGTCAGCCTGGATTACATGCTGTAGTCCCTGAAATTGAAACATAAAATCAGAATGGAGAAATCTCCTGCTGAGGCACAGGCGAAATCATAGACTTCAGCTTTTTCTCAATATGGGAAATGAGTCACAAAATTTGTTTTCAATTTGAAATGAAATGGTTGTTCAGAATTCTGGTTAATTTTAGTGCTTCTAATTTCCAGTCTCTTTCTATGTTTTGCAGAAGAATGTTTTTCTTTTTGCATAGTCAATGATGAGATGCGCTAAATTGTTCTTGTAGATTTGCTCAGCCCATTGATTATAGGAGAAAGGTGAATCTTCAGTAGGTATGGGGATAGAGTTTCTGTTTTGAGCATAATTGACATTTTGGGCACATTGCTCTGTTTCTGTTGGTGCTGTTACAATTCTTGTTCCTGTCAAGCTGATTTGCATAATCAAAATGTAAAAAGAATGTAATGGAACATAAGTGTTTTTCTTTTTGTACTGAAATGTATTGATTGATGCATTTAAGAGTGGTAGTGTGATGCGGTTCTATTAAAAGATTGAAAATGCACTTACCACTGAAATAAACATTATAATTGGAATGTGTCATTTTGCTGTGTGAGTAGCTTGATTTTAAATCATTGAAACTAACTTCAAAAAAAGATATTTACCTGTTTTGTTGGTGCAGTTTCTCAGTTTCTTACACATTTTACCCACTTGTGCGTGTGTGTTCATTTTGAAGAGCATCCTCGAATGGTTGCAGGCAAGTGAAATTGACAGAAACATGCTGTGCTCGTGATTACAGTCTGAGGTATGACCAGTTCTGTGGTTTGGGGCTGTCTGCTGGCATGATGTTTTAAACTAGCTTTAAAGGTCATGGAAACGCAAAGTACACTGTATCAAATTTGCATTTGAAATTCCTTGGTATTTTATGCTGCCTTGGTCAATTTCAGAGGCACTACCAACAGAAATTCTCGGCCATGGTCAATAATTCATGGTGCGTAGCAGCCCTAACACTAAGCTCAGTTCTCCCCTCGTTTCTGTGCCATGACACGCAACCTGGAATTTGTGGTCAATAGCAAAGCAATTTGCACATCACTGACATGGGAGACAGCTCCCACAAAATTCTGGCAAATTGCTGGGACAGGAATTGCTCATTTTCCCACAGCGCTGTAAGCCTGGCATTAGCCCAAAGGGATGTTTTGACATGCAGCATCAGTGATGTCAGCAGTCACCCAATCAAATTGTTGTATGCACATTCAGCAAACCAGGAAGTTAAAAACGCTAAAATATCCTTGACTTTTAATTTTCCTTTTTAGTTTGAGAATTAGATGTACGGCTAATAAAGTAGATGCTAAAACAAAGATCATCAAATTGTTTGAAAAGAAAACATTGTTTTTCAAAACAAAATTAACAAATATGAAGAAATATGACATTGCACAAAACTAAAATGAGCTTTTCAGAACTGGTAGCAATAATTATATTGTATACAGTTAAAAACTTCATCCTGTGCTTTCTTTTTAATTGGAGTTAACTGTATTAGATGAAAGTTCTGATCTGTTCATGATTGTAATGTAGATAACAGTCTATGAGAACATCTCAAACACCCTGTGGACAAAAATAGCCTCACTGACAACCACTTCTGGATTATCACATCATTTTGTGCTTATCCAAACTCCAAAAGATGCTGCAGTCACAGTAGTATAATGAAGACTGAAGCTGACAGTTTCACAATCATTACCACAATAAAATCCAGGTCATTATACTGAAAGGAACTTTGAAAAATTACTTTTAGTTTGAACTAATCACATAATTTGGCCTGGCTTGTTCTGAAACTCCATTGTGTATGAGTAATGATGCAAATTGTGATTTGCATACATTCCTTAACAATGATAATTACGATCTGTGGAGTGATAGTAAACTACCTTGAACTATATAATCCAACTTGTTCTGGAGTTCTCTGCCTAAAGGCAGGTCATAGAATCGTAGAATCCCTACAGTGTGGAAGCAGGCCATTTGGCCCATTGAGTCCACACTTCTAGAGAACATCCCACCCAGACCCCAACCCTATCCCTGTATTTTTCCCATGGCTAACCCACCCAGCCTACACAACCCTGGACACTATGGGGCAATGTAACATGGCCAATCCGCCTAATGTGCAAATCTTTGGACTGTGGGAGGAAACCAGAGCACCCAGAGGAAACCCACACAGACATGGGGAGAACATGCAAACTCCATACAGACAGTCGCCTGAGGCTGGAATCAAATCCAGGTCACTGGCGCTGTGAGGCACCCATGCTAACCACTGAGCCACCGTGCTGTCTTTGATAATTATTTGCTAAACCATGGGAAAATGCTACGATTTTTCTACTACAATGGGTATAATGAGGCAGGCCCCCAGTCTAGCTTAGGCCTGAATACAGATTGAACCCTACGATTTCAGTGTTAGTTCGATCGACATGCTAGCCATCTCAACAAGGGAGCTAAGTGGCTTGATTAAGCATTCTTAAGGAGGGTACCAGGGATTGATTGTTGGGGGACACCATTGGTAATGGTGCCTGGGGAGGAAGAAATAGGCATTGCAGGTAGCTCTCTGGTTATGATTGAACCAGGTAAGAACAGTCCCATTGGGGGGATGACAGCAAGGAAGGATAGAGTGGTTATCTGTGTCACTGACTCCATACAGGTTGAGAATGTCCAGGTTGCAAAGTGAACTTCTCTGATGTTTGTCTTATTAATGCATTAACAGCAAAGAGAAACCTTTGCAGATTTTTTTCTTTATGAAACTGTCCAGACATGTTATGGTGTGGATTGCAATAGTGTGAGGAAGAATAGGCTTATTGTTTTACTTAAGCATTTGTTGTATTCAGCTTTCTTCTTAATTGCTTTTGGCTCCCTTGAAATCATTAGTTCAAAATGAGTAATCACAGGGACATTGAAATACACCACATATGAAGCCTGTGGACATTTTCAAGAAAGAAAATACAGAACACACACCGTGTAAAAACCCGACTTAATCCAAATTAGTTTGAAAATATGATCTGAAGTTCAGAATTAGATAGGTAAACCATTCGGTAATTTTCCTTTTTTTTGTTAAAATAAAGAGAAGCTCCTTTCAGTTTGATATTTTTGGGACAAAATATGTTTTCAATTTGATTCACCTTTTGATTGTAAAGGGTGGTTAGAATATAAAATGAACTGCCAGCGGAAGTGGTAGATGCAGGTACAGTTACAATATTTAAAAAACATTGGGACAGTTATATGACAAAGAAAGGTTTAGAGGGATACGCGCCAAAAGCAGGCAAATGGGAACTAGTTTAGTTTGGGAAACTTGAACGACCTGGGCGAGTTGGTCTGTTTGCATGCTGTATAACTGTGACTCGATGAGAAAATTACATGGAGGGGTGAAAAAATGACACTACCTTCTGATATTCTTGGAGAATACCAGAGATTAATTAACATTAGGAAAAAAAGTCTCAGAAAACAAAAAAAGTCCCACCAAAAATACCAGTAATTCAGACAGTTTCATATCAACTAAAGAAACAAGAACAACATTAGGTCATTCAGCGTGTCAATTTCTGTCTTGACCTTACTCAGTAATTGATCCCTCTGGGGTCTGGATGGGCTGCTGTTCAGAGGGTCAGTGTGGACTCGATAGGCTGAATAGCGTGCTTCCAGATTGTAGGGATTCTGTGATTCTATCCTTGAAGAAGTCTCTATTTAGCAGTTCGTATTTTAGCCATTAACACATTTCACTTTGTAAATTTCTGAAGTTCATACAGGGATGAAACATTACATATGTTCAATATGAAAAATAATTTAAGGATATTGAAAACATTTCACTTAAAATTTTACTGTAACTGTGAGTAATAGAAGCCTGACACTAGCATTAAATGTGGAAACACAGAAGTGTCGCAGCACAGAAAGAGGCCATTTGGCCCATCAGCTCTGCACCAGCTTTCTAAATGAGCGTCAAGATTTAGCACCAATTTCCTACCATCCTTCCTTATCCTTGCACAGTTTTTATATTTAAATAATCATCCAATGCCCTCTTGAATGCCTCAATTGAACCTTCCTCCATCCCATTTCCGGGCAGTGCATTCCAGACCCAACCACTCATCTGAAAAATGTTTTACTCGCATCATATTTGCAAATCACTTTAAATCTGTTACCCTTGTTCTTGATGATTTTACCAATTTCTTCCTATATATTGTACCCCACCCCCTCATGATTTGAAAACTTCAATCAAATCTCCTCCTCGCCTCCTTCTCTCCAAGGAGAATAGCCCCAACCTTTCAAATCTATCCTCGTAACTGAAATTTCTCCTCCCTGGCATCCTTCTTATAAATCTCTTCTGCAATCTCGAGATTCACATCCTTCCTATAATGCGGCATCCAGATCTGTACACAATCCTCCAGCTAAAATCTAACAAGTCTTATACAAATTCAGCATAACCTCTCTACTCTTTTGCTGGATGTACCTATCAATAAAGGATACTGTGTGCTTTATTGACCAATCTCTCCATCTGCCCTGCTGTCTTTAATGATGTATACATAAATACACCCAGATATGTTTGCTCCTGCTCTCCTTTTGACTCGTATGCCTTATTTCATATTGTCAGTCCATGTCTGTCCCACCAAAATGCATCACCTCACACTTGGTATTGAACTTTATGCACGACCTATCTGCCTACTTTTGGAGTTCTGCACTGTCATCCTCATAGTATGCAATGCTTCAAAGTTTTGTATCCCTTGCAAATGTTGAATTTATCCTTTGCACACAATGGTTTAGTTTATTAATATATTAGGAGGAGCAAGGATCCCAATACCGACATCTGAGAAATCTCACTACAAGTCTTCCTCCAGCCTGAAAAATATATACTTACCATCACTTTTGTTTCCTATCACTCAACCAATTTTGTATTTTTGTACCAACCAACATTAATATTGCACCTTTTCTTCCATGAGCTATAACTTTGCTCACAAGTTTGTTGTGTGGCACTGTATCAAACACCTTCTGGAAACCAGACATACAACATCCACAGCACTGCCTTTATTGAGCCTTCCTATTGCTTATTCAAAATATTCCAGCACGTTAATTCAACGTATCCCCTTCAGAAATTCATGCTGATTCTTCTTAATCAACCCTCGTTTTGTTTTCCAATGTAACCACTAATTCTATCCCAAATAATTGTTTCCACAAGCTTCCCCACCATTGAAGCTAAATTGTCTGGTCTGTAATTGCTGGGCTTATCCTTACAACCTTGTTTTGAACAAGAGTGTGCTCTTTGTAATTCTCCAATCTTCTAGAGCCTCTCATGAGTGCAGGCAAGGCTGAAATGTTATGTCCAATGCCTCTGCAATTTCCACTTTCATTTCCTTCTATAACCTTGGATGCATTTCATCGAAATCCAGTATCTTGTCAGCTTGAAAGACAAAAGGTCCATACAACACTCCTTCCTTATCAAGTTTGAACCTTTCAAGTGACATAGGTTTCCTCTCTGCTATCCATGCCAGGGTGGAATCTATCTTCTGGTAAAGACAGATGCAAAGAATGATTTTCATACCACAGCCATGCCTCCTGCCTCCACTTGTAAATCACCTTATTAGTCTCTAATCTCTTTTCCACTCTTTTACTGTTTATTTCTGTAAAACCTTGGGATTTTCTTTGATGTTGACTGTCAGTCTTTTCTCATAATACCTCTTTGCTACTTTAATGCGCTTTTTCACTTCCCTCTGAACCTTATTATTCCTCTTGGTTTTCAGTTGTACTGTCTATTTGACATCTGTCATAAGCACACTTTTTCTTCTTAATTTCTATCTACTTTGATATCCAGTGAGGTCTGGAGGGAGGCTTGTGTTACCTTTCCCTTTTGAGAGAATGTATTTTGATTGTGCCACTTCTTGACTCTATCAAAACATCTTTCATACGCTGCATTAGCTATTGTCATTCTCCACTGTTGTCCAAAGCCTTAAAAACAATGATCATTATTTCTGAAATGCTCCCTACTGATTCCTGATCTACTTGGCCCACGTCATTTCCAAGAACCTGACCTGACAGTGCAACCTTTCTTGTTGGACCAGAAACATAATGCTGTCGGAGATTCTCCTGAACACAATCTCGGAAGGCTTGGCCCTTGTTGTCTCTTACAATGCCAGTATCCCAGCCTGTATTTGGGTAAGTCTCCCATTAAAACTACTCTTCCGTGGTGGCATCTCTTTGTAATTTCACTGCAGATTTGTTCTTTCACATCCTTCCTAATAGTTGATGGCCTACAGTACACACCAAGCAATGTTGTTCCACCATTTTATTCCCTTAGCTCTAGTCAAGATCATTTTGTCCTCGAATCCTTTGAGATATCCTCTTTGTTCAAAACTGCAATGCTCTCCTTCACTAATCCTGTTACACTACCTCCTTTCCTTCCTTTTCCATGTTTGCTGAACACCTTATCCCAAGAAATATTTAACACCCTGTGCAGCCCTTCCTTCTGCTAAGTCTCTTTTATCAGCACATCATATTTGCACATGGAAATTTGCACCTGTAACTCCCCAATCTTATTTGCTGTTCTGTGTATTCACATAATATATTGTAACCTGCTTTAGACCTCACTTGCTAAACTAATATTCCCTTTGCTCGTGTGGTCAGTCCATCAAAGTATTTTGTGAGCCATAGTTTCAGAATCATAGAGTCCTACAGCACAGAGATTGGCCGTTCAGTCCAAGCTGATCTGTGCTGACCAAAATATCCATCCATACTAACCCCACTTCCTTGCACTTGGCCCATATCCTTCTAAACCTTTCCTGTCCCTGTATTCATCCAAATGCATTTTAAAAGTTGTTAATGTACCCGCCTCAACCACTTCTGCTGGCAGCTTGTTCCATATGCGTACCACCGTCTGTTCTAAAAAAGTTGCCCTTCAGGTTCCCATATATTCTTTCCCCTCTTACCTTAAACTGATGCCCTCTCGACTGCAATTCCCCAACCCTGGGCAAAAGACTAAGTGCATTCACCCTATCCATGCCTCGCATGATCTTATACACTTCTATTAGATCCCCCCTTATTCTCCTACGCTTTAAAGAAAAAAGCCCTAGCTTATCCAACCTCTCACTACAACTCAGTCCCTTGAATCCTGGCAACATCCTGGTAAATTTCTTCTGCAATCTTTCCAGTTTAATAGCATCCCTCCTATAGCAATGTGACCAAAGCTGAACACAGTACTCCAAGTGCGGTCTCACCAATGTCCTGAACAACTGCAACGTCACTTCCCAACTTCTGTACTCAATGCCCTGACTGATGAAGACCAGTGTGCCAAATGTCGTCTTCACTGTCCTGTCTGTGTGTGACTCCACTTTTAGAGAACTGTGCACCTGAACTCCAAGGTCTCTCTGTTCTACTACACTTCTTAAGGCCCTATCATTCACCATGGAACTTCGACTTTGATTTGACTTTCCAGAATACAACGTTTCAATTTTATCTGTATTAAACTCCATTTGCCATTTCTTGGCCCATTTCTCCAGCTGATCAAGATCCTGCTGCAATCTCTGATAACCATCCGCACTGTCTACAATACAGCCTATTTTAGTGTTATCTGCAAACTTACTAATCATGTCTTGTATGTTCTCATTCTTCCCTCATATTCCCTCTTTGTCCCTACACCCCTGCGAAGTTTATTTAGAGTAGTCCAATGTAGCATTAGCAAAATGCCCTGCAAGGAACTCAGTGCCAGCTTTGTTCAGTTGCAACCTGTCTGGCTTGTACAGGTGCCACTTTGCCCTGAACAAGTCCCAGTATCTTAACCCCCACTCTCCCACACTGTCTTTCAAGCCATGCATTGATCTGCCTTATCCTCCTATTTTTGAACTCACTGAACTTTGACAATGGGAGTAATCTGCATTTGGGGTCCGGCAAGGTAATTTTTTTGTCTAACTCCATGAATGCTGCTTCCAGGTCCACATTCCCATTTCCTGCCAAAGTCATTGGCACCAACATAAATGACAGCCATTGGCTGTTCAGAAAAATGTCCTGCAGCCACTCAGTGACATCTTTGAGTCAGGAGGCCAAAGACTGGAGTTATATATACAGCCCAGAAACACCTATCTGTTCTCTTATGTAATGAATCTCCTTGCGTTATTGTTCTTCCTTTTTACTTCCTCTGCTATGTACAACTGAACCATCTGTGGTGCTGTAAATGTGGCTTTGACTGCAACCCATTGAGGAACCAGTCTTCTTATAAGCTTCCAAAACAGAAAATCCATTTATGAATGGGCCCCAGGAAACTTGTGCACTAATTGATTGGTTTGATTTTAGACTGCCTGGTGATTACCCATTCTGTTTGTGCTATAGACCCTCAAACTATGTTGTGATCACCTCTGCTATCCATATATTTTTTGGCCTCGCAGATGCACCACAATGATTCCTGCTTGAGCTCTGAAATCTGGTGCTCAAATTTCTAGAACTGTTATCACTCGTACACATGTGTTTGTCTAGGACACTGGTAACATCCATGATTTCCCACATTTTACAGGCCACACCTTCTACTCGACTGGCCTGTACTGCATTATTTCCCTTACGTTAATTCCGTTCTGTTTTGGATTACCTGCATTACATTATTGTATTGGCCCTGAATTCCTCTTATTCCTGGTGTTTCTCTGTTAAATCCAAGTATGCATTTTTAAAAAAAATACACTTTTCTAACTTACAGCAATATAAAGATTGTCTCCAATACCACTTTCTTACAAACCAAAGAACCTAGTGAAAAGGAGCAGGAAGAAAACACCTCTTGCCTCTCCTTCACCAGACCCACCACTCAGCACACTTTACCTCATGTTGTATACAAGAGTAACCCTTTCCATCTCTGTTTCGAATTTCACTTTAAACCAAATTCCAAGATATACACATCGCGCCTATGTTTCTGTTGCATTCAGTCAAAATCTGCCTCACTGTGACCATGTGTCTTTTGTTGCAACTCAAACTTCTTAAGAATCTAATAAGTTATTTTTTTCCTGTGCAACCCGTCCTTCCGTAAGCATTTGCACTGGGACTGATGCTCGTTAACTAAAATCGAATTAAATTTTCATTTGAAGAAGTCAATATGAAATCAAGACATGTAAATCAAATTATGGCAAAATGTGAAGACTGTTATTTGCAGCAGTGCTGTGTTTATAATTGATGAAAACATGTTGGGTAATATGCACGTTTGGAAGAAGAATTCATCCCTAGGACCAGGTGTATCTTTTACAATGGTGTTTGGGTAGCTGTTACATGTACTAGCAATGGCTGCATTTCCTTTACACATCAATCCTGATTTTGCACCGTAAAGCAATAATTCTGTTTCTGATTTTTGGAAGTTAAACCATACAAATATCAAACCAGGTCTGGGAACTGTGAGCTAACAGTGAAGCCAAGGCAGTTCTCCCTGTTCACAGAATAAAATTGGAATCTATTTGTGTGTTAGCAGTGCTGCTGTCACACATTCACAGAAGATCGATGTTTGTCTGTTCCTGGGAGGCCTAACTTCTTGGACAGGAATCAAACGCTGATTGCAAATTGTGGCGTGAGCAGCAGAAATTAAGTCCAGTGGACTTTTTGTGTTTGTAACTTCTTGCAATTAACATTTCATGGTAGTGAAATCAATTTTTAAATTAAGAATGATAGCTGAAAGTGCATTGAGCACGTGTTTTAAGGACCAGTGAGGCCACTGATAGTTACTGACTAGTCAAGGCCAATCTCTTTCCTTTATTCTTGGAACTTGAGCATTTCTGGTAAGTCTTCTGTTGATCTTGGGAAGGTTTTGACTAGCTTCCATCTTGAATGCCTGGCCTTGTGAATATGTTCTCTCCCAAGTTGGGGGTGTGGAGTTTCAGGACTAAGATGAAGAAGGAACAATAATATGTCCAGGTCAGGCGCTGTGTGGATTGGAGGTGAATTCTCTTTCTGCAGGCTACCCAGGCTCTGATCAGTTCTCATAGCCATGATTAATGCTATAGGGTGATTGCTGAGCTCTCCGTATGGCGTAAGTATTACTTACCACTTCACAGCAGGTGACCAAGTTTTGCTGCTTGTGAACACAGACTTCTTTGTCACCTGGGGATTTGTCAATAGAGCTGAAAATTTAGCAGTCATCAGCCACAAGCAGCATTTCTGATATACAATTGAAAGAGAAGGTCCTTTGAGAAAGCATTTGAGGATACTTACTTTTGGACACTATCATGAATAACTCCTGTATTGATATCCCTGGTCTGAACTATTTTTGCTTTCAACAGCTACAACAACCTTCATTTTGGCCAGTTAAGACATAGCTGGAAATTATCCCCCAGTCCCCTTTGACTTTTCAGTTTTACTGAGCCTCCTTGTTGACTTATTAGGTTGAATGTTGCTTTGATGGTGCTGATAATCTGACTCATGTAATCTCTCATGTGGTTAGTAAGATTTGGACTGCACAAATACCAAGTTGTGACTATACACAACACCTGCCCTTAACCACTATTAAATGCCCTTCATCAACTCTCATTGATAGACAATTAAATAGACAAACCGCGTCAATTCTATGACTACAGCAGTGCTGCAGTCTGGATGTTAGAGCTTGTAGCATTTTCTGAGCCCTGTACACTCAGTTGTT
This sequence comes from Rhincodon typus, assembly GCF_021869965.1. Classification (NCBI taxonomy): domain Eukaryota; kingdom Metazoa; phylum Chordata; class Chondrichthyes; order Orectolobiformes; family Rhincodontidae; genus Rhincodon; species Rhincodon typus. Next base: position 46,754,819 of record NC_063347.1, on the reverse strand, counting down.
TTGTTGGTAGTCTCTAGAGTGTGGCTGAATACTGGTATCCATGATTTACTCTGCAGACTTCTGGCTAACGATGGTGATAAATGCTTCCGTCTTATGGACCTGACTTAAACCCCCACAAATTACAAACCCCTCAAAATAGCCTAGACCCCAATGTTTTCTTAAGGTAAGTGTAAGACATGTTCTGGATTAACTCACTTGGTCAAACTACCAGGCTTGAAGCAAAACCCACATTATTCATACACCATAGTTAAAATACAAAAAAAAGGAGAATTGGAATAATTTACCTCTATTGAAAAACTTAAGAGAAAAATAGATTATTTAACTACTAAACAGTAACTGTCCCAAGGTAGTAACAGCCCATAAACACACACTTGGCAACGGCAAATTCTGTAAAATAGATTGTCTTACATTCATTTCTCCAGTCCATGAGGAAAGAACTTCAAGAGAAAATTCAAAGAGAGAGAGAGAGAGAACTCACGCATTTTACTGTAACAGAGAGAGATGTGCAGCAGCTTCCAAACCTCAACAGCAACTGAAATTTAAACTAAAATCCTGGTTCTGTGGGAGCCTGGCCCACCCCTCCATGCTTCTTCTATTGTTCCATCTTTAAAAAGGAAACCCAAGGCCTCACAAGCTGTTTATTGGCTTGGAACAGTTTGCTTGCGACCTCTGTCTCAACTTCTGTTCATAAAAAAAACATAACAAAATACACCTCTTAAAGCCAGAGCATCATCACATTGTCTTTTGCGCATGTCTCATGTTCCACCATTACTCAGAATGACAATGTTTATTGAGTCACGACTTGTTAATTGTGCATTATCATTTGTGATTAGGTTTCGAGAGTTTTAAAGCTTATCTGCTAACTGAAATCATTTAGCTATGTCCATAGCTGCTTGCAGTGTTCAGTGCTTGTTATAACCTGATGAGGCTGGCACTCTCGTTTTGAATGTGATGGAGTGAGAGAAATGCTAGGCTTAATGTTTACAGATGGTGGTGAAGTACACTAGTTTTGCTACTAATGATCAAACTTCATTAGTACCAACTTTTGAACTGTGAAATTCCTTCTTAACATAGTAGGACTACCACACTTTGCTCTATTTGAAGATGGGACTTGGTCATCATAAAGACTGTGCAGAAGTCACTCCTAACAATGTCGATGTAAAATTAAGGGTAACATCTGAATATTTCTTCTAGCTAGATCAATGTGGCTTGGAATAATCCTTGCTTAGTGTAAATCCAAATAAATTTTCTACACTTTCAATACTTAATACCACAGAACTCTCTATGGCAGAAAGAGGATGTAGTCAAGTAAATTATTCTGTTACATCTTTTGTCACCTGCCGCATACAGAATCTGGCAGCTATGTCTTTCAGAAATCAGGTAGTTCAGTCAGTGGTTGTGCTATTTTATACAAGTGCATTAAGCATTTGCACAACAAGGCATAGTGCTATTTCCCTGTTGACTGGTGACATCGAACTCTGGCTATTTCATCATTATATGGCTAATGAATGTTGATGTGAAAGCAACAAAGATAAATGTGATTATAGAAATAAAAGCAATAGAATCATGAATTTCCAGAATTTAATGATTGAGATGTAACTCACTTAAAAAAAAGCAATAGCAAATAATTACATTGCTTCAGACTGTTTGAATATGCTTATACTGAAAATCTGTAATCTGGTTTTTGACCTCCAAATAGTAATTATTTTAATTATATATGTAGATCATCATACTATACAAACAAATATCAAATTTACTTCATCAGCATGTCTTTAGCAAAACTTGAGGTTAAAATATTAATAGGCGGAGTAGAATCAGTTTCAAAATTGGCTTGGAATATTTTTGTTCTGAAGGTCAAGTGGTGGGCAACCACTAAGACCTGTGCTTGCTACTTTTGAACAATATTTGGTATTAACACTTTCATAAACTGTACAATTTTTAGGATAATTGCTGCATACTGTCTTTCCTTCTTGGTTGTTCTAATAATTCTGCTAAGCTTAAATCCAAAGCAATTCTTCCCAATTCCGTTATTCATTTTAGGCTGATTACTAGTAACTGACTGGCACATTAACAAAACCCCAAGTGTAGTCTGAATGCCATGTGATAGGGACATAAGCCAACTGCCTTGTTCAGAGACGCCTGTAGAGCTCTTGTATTACTCCAGAAAAAGCCACTCAGCATCACCATCATTATAACTGAATTGTTAAATAAGACTAAACACTGTCTCTCATTTCTGTTTAATTATTCTGTCTTTAATGAACTACATAAGCTCTACTATATAAAGAGAATAAAAATGTCTGTTTTGATGCATACTTTGTGTGCAGCTAAGTAAGGTCATTTTGCTAAACTACAGTTGTGTTGGAATGACAAATCAGTAAAATGACTTTTCGTTTAACTTTACACAGAAAGGGAAAGGTATGTCTCTACAGTTGAACTTGAAAACACTTAGAATTATTTAAAAAAATATTTAAAGTGAGAGATTGATTCAGTCAAACTGTGCAAAAATTTAATAAAACTAATATAAGTTTTATTTTTTCTTTCATTCATGAGAAGTGAGAGCCAATGAATTTGCCCATCCCTGTTTCGCCGTGAGAAGGTAATGATGAGCTGCCTTCTTGAACTGCTCCAATCCATTTTGTGTAGGCACACGCACAATAATTTTAGGGGAGGAAGTTCCAGGATTTTAATCTAGCAATACTAAAGGAACGGCAACATATTTCGTAGTCAGGACATTGATTTCCTTGGACGGTAACTTGTCGGTGGTGGTGTTCCTAAATATGTGCTGCCCTTGTCCTTCTAGATGGAAGTGCCCATGGGTTTCTGAATTGCTGGCTAAGGAGCCTTGGTGAATTTCTGCAGTGCATTTTGTAGATGGCACACACTGTTGCTTTCAATTATCTATATTGGATGGAATGGATGTCAGTAGATGTGGTGCCAGTCAATCTGGCTGCTGCCAGTCAATCTGGCTGCTTTGTCCTGGATGGTATTTGTAGTGATTATAATCAGGTCAGCCAGCTGAACCTCATAGAATATGTGTTCCCTGATTGGACCAGATTAAAAGTGCCAATCAGGGAGCCCTGGCAGACATATAAAAAGAGTGAGTGTCAGAGATACTGACATGCTGGTACCTGACTCTAGATGAGGCAGTTTTATAGTGAAGGACTGTTCATGTGTAAATGAAGGGTGATTTGATGATGCGATACTGTCCTGTTTAAAGTTATTAAGCTTCTTGAGTGTTGGAAGAATTCCACTCATTCATGCAAGTGGAGAGTATTCCATCATATTCCTTACCTGTGCCTTGTCGATGGTTGATAGGCTTTGGGGAGTCAGGAAGTGAGTTATTTGTGACAGGAGTTTTAACCTCTGACCTGTTGTTGTAACCACTGTATTTATAAGTGTGGTCCAGTTCAGTTTCTGACCAATGCTAACCCCCAGGATGTTGATAGTGGGGTATTCAATGGTGGTAATACCATTGAATGTCAAAGGATGATGGTGAGCTTGTCTCTTATTGGAGTGTGAATGTTACTTAGCACTTGTCAATGGCAAACATGGACATTGTCCAGGTCTTGCTGCTTTTGGACATGGACTGTTAGCTGAAGTATTATGAATGACAGTGAACATTGTGCAATCATCAGTGAACATCCCCACTTCTGACCTTATGATGGAGGGAAGGACATTGATGAAGTAACTGAAGTTGGTTGGGCCTAAGAATCTATCCTGAGGTACTCTTGCAGAGATGTCCTGGAGCTGAATTGACTGACCTCTGTCAACCACAACCATCTTCCTTTGTGCCTATGACTCCAATCAGTGAAGAGTAAATAGAAAGCATAAGGGGAAAACACAACACATTATATTTAACAGTTTACTGATGTTCAGTATTGTACACTAAAATGTTTAAGAATTTTTTTCTGGATTCAGAACACACACCATAAATAAAGAGAAATTCACATTTATATTTAATAAGCTACTTTTGTGAACAGCATGTATTCATACATTTGAATTTGCAACAATTTCACTTTGAGTTGAAATATTCAAATTACAGCAATTTCCTTTATATTTGTAGTATTTTGTGTTTATTCAACCTTATTCAAATTTTCTCCAATAAAATATGTTGAGGGTTGAAGATCAGAAGTACAGAAATGCTGGAAGTACTCAACAAGTCAAACAGTGTATAAGGAGACGGGTCAGCTCAATAAAATGTTGTCCTTTATTCTCTTGCCTTTAATTCCCAATGCCCCTCATCTTTTATCTCACAGTGGGACAGGCTCACTTGTCCTGTGAGCTTTAGTCTTGTCATGATATTATTGAAGAAATTGTGGATGCATGAAAGTAAAATGTCCTGCATAGAACATTCATAGTAAAATGATGAATTGTACAAAGTATGATTTGTTGTAATCCTTGGTTCTTTTGTCTGTCTTTATTTCAATGCCCCAATTTCCTGTTTTGCTCTTTTTTTTATTTCTCTCTGCCAATTTACTTCTCTTTCAATCTTCTATCATGCTCTATCTCATTGCATTTTCTACTTTTAATTTTGGTTTTCCCTCTTCATATCTCAAAGGGCTTATTTTTCTCATTTGCTTTATTTATTTTCATTTTCTGATTTCTCGCTTTCCTTTCTATTTCCTTTCTGACCCCTCTGCTTTCCTCCATTCTGCTTTCTCACTGTCTATAGATCGGCATCCGTAGACAATCCCTTATCCACCATGCGAGTAACCTCTTTAAAAATGCTAATAATCAGCCATAACCTGTCCTTCATAAATCCTTGCAGAACTTCTTTGATAAGCTTGTACATGTCCGAGTGCTCAGTCGCTCTGACCCCGATGATAAACACTTGTTAAAATCTATCGAGTGTACAATTGGTGATAAACTAACAGAAATATACTTACCGATTTGTCTTTCTCTTCATTCTTAAATAATGGGGTGACGTTTGGAATTTTCCAATCCAAAGACACAATTCCTTTGGAACTCTAGAAAATTATGGTGATTACTCCTGCAAATTTATTATAGTTTCAGCCCAAAGTATTAAACAAAAATGAGTTCCTACAGATCCCAGTAACCAATATGTTCAACACTGCAATTTTGTTTCTTGAAGTAAATACACTAATTTCCTTCTGTTGATTAATTTTTAGTTTCCATTGCCTTGCTGATGTTTATTCTTCATGCACTACTGTGGAAACAGATCAAAAGTATTAATTTGACACCTATCATTTATTTTATATCCATTCTAGCTTCACCTCCTTCACCAAAATCTTGCTTCATTGTGTTGCTGATGGTGCTGTTCCCAATGGCGCATCAGTCAGATGTTTACTGGGTACCTCTGGGTTGTGGGAGGGTTTGTGGGCCGTAGGTTGGACATACCCAGTGCGCACTGAAGTGTTTAGCTATTTTAAAATCAACCTGTTCAGAGATGTTATGGCGCATCTCTGGAGTAGGTGGGACTTGAACCTGGGCCTCCTCATTCAGAGGTGGGAACACACAAGAGCCCTCAATGACATCTTTGAATATCCAGAATCTTTATCATACACAGCTGATCTACATGATGTGTATACTTTTCATCTATGATCCGCTACCACTTCCAATTAATCAAATAACATGCATTGCAGACACCAAAGGTGAGGGAGAGATAGGGATCAATGAAGTGTTCATATTACTGTTGTGGAAGCTTCCTGTTTGCAAGCTGCCATCTTTCCTACAAGAGAACAGTGGCTTGAGATATTTTTAATTGATTTACTCAGACATGTTAGAACGCATGTGTGGGGCGGGTGGGACTTGAATCTGGACTTCCTGGCCTCGAGGAAGGAACAGCACTACCAAGCCACATGAGCCCCCAAAATGAAATGTTCATTGTTGTGTGTTTGATTGTGAGAGTCCATTTACTATTGACACTCATTACATTTGATTGCTTTTCCCTAAAACCACACCCAGATTTAACCAATCAGAGCTGCAGAATGAGATGGAAGCAAGAGTTGAAACGTGGAATAGATACTTTATAGCATTGTGATTAAAATCTGTGATTCACAAAGAAACGGGTGTCATCTCTGCATAGATTAGATAAATAAAATACACAATACTCAATACAGCTGAAGCGTCTGACTCCAATCTCTCATTTCTTACTTGGCATTTGAAGTGATTGGAGTCAGGCAAAATCAATATGCACTGGACTTGTGGAGGAAAGAGCAGAATTTCAGAATAAGGGGTCACAGCTTTAAGAGAGTGATGAAGAGGAATTTCTTTTCTCAGAGGGTAGTGCATCTGTGGAATTCTTCACTATAGGGAGCTGTCGAGCCTGGGCATTAAGTATATTCAAGACTGAGAAAGACATTTTTAATCAGTGAAGGAACCAAAGGAGAAAAGTCAGGAATGTGGAGTCGAGGATAATTGGACCTGCCATGATCTGATTGAGTGCGGTGTAGACTTAGAATCATTGAGCCGTGCAGCACAGAAACAGGTCCTTCTATCCAACTAGTCCATGCCAAACATAATCCCAACTAAACTCGTCCCACCTGCCTGCATTTGGCCCATATCCTTCCAAATCTTTCCTATTCATGTACTTATCTAAGTGTCTTTCAAACATTGTAACTGTGCCGCATCCACCACTTCCTCTGGAAGTTCATTCCACACGTGAACCATTCTCTGTGTAAAAAAAAAAATTGCCCCTCACGTCTTCTTTAAATTTTTCTCCCCTCATCTTAAAAATATGCCCCCAGTCTTGAAATCCCCCCACATACCATTAACCCTAACCATACCCTCATAATTTTATAAACCTCTATAATATCACCTCTCAACCTCCTGCACTGCAGTGAAAAAAGCCCCAGCATATGCAGCCTTCCTTTATAACTCAAATCTTCCACACCCAGCAACATCCTGATAAATCTCTTCTGAACCCTCATGAGCTTAGTAATATCCTTCCAAAACAGGACCCAATACTCCAGAGGAGGTCTTACCATTGTCCTCGACAACCTCAACATGACTTCCCACTCCTATACTCAAGGGACTTGTTGGACTGAATGGCCTATTTCTGCTCCGACATCTTCTGGTCATACTTGCTGTCCACAGCTGGCATTAGAATTCTAAATACACCAAGGGTTATGCAGAAGATAAGACCAAAACTTCAAGTACTATAGAATCAAAAGCAGTGGAAACCTGGCAGTAAGAAGTAAGCAGCAATAAGCATCAAGGGATAGGAATACAGCATATTGTTCTTACATTCATTTTTTTATCTGTACTTCAATTCTACAATAAGAGTAAGAACCGAAAGAGCTGTGGATGCTGTAAATCAGGAACAAAAACAGAAGTTGCTGGAAAAGCCCAGCAGGTCTGGCAGCATCTGTGAAGAAAAATCAGAGTTAACGTTTTGGGTCCGGTGACCCTTCCTCAGAACAATAAGAGTGTCTGAAATAGCGACATGTCTCAGTCACCCAATTAGTATTAGAGCCATGTCAAACAATGGTGACCGAGCTAAAATGACTTGCAGCTCTTTTCATTGGGTTGGGTAATGGGTGGCTTAAACATTCTTAAAGCAATTTATGAAATTCAACACAAAATGATAACCAATAGAATTATTATTTATTACTCAATCATTATACTCAGCTTCTGGCACCAACTCTGTTATGATCCTTATAGAGGCTGATAAAATTTATTTTTCAAGGTTAACTGTGAGTTAATAGCTGAAAAGATGACATGACTAACAAAAGACTAAAAGCACTATTGATTAAATGCCATATTTATAAGCACTTTAAATTTTAAACCACATTTGCCTTTTACTTTAAGCAACAGAAAACACTTCACAGATATATTTGATCTGTTATATAGAACAGGCCCTTTGGCCCACCATGTCTGTGCCGACCATGATGCTATTCTAAGCTAATCCCATCTGCTTGCACCTTGTTCATTTCCCTGTTCATGTGTCTGTATAAACGTCTCTTAATCTTTTCTAATGTGTCTGCTTCTACTACATCCTCTACAGTATGTTCCAGATACCTGCCACGCTCTGTGTAAAAAAAAAAGTCCTTGTACGTCTCATTTAAACTTACCCCCTCCTCACCTTAAATCTGTTCTCCCTGGTATTTGCCATTTCCACCTTGGGGAAAAAAGACTTCAATTAAACACAGTATTCATACTCCTCATAATTTTATCAGATTGCCCCTCAGCTTCCAACACTCTGGTGAAAACAATCCAAGTTTGAGGTTTGCTGGAGCACTGCAGCAGTCCTGCGACAGAAATGTTGGTGTGCGAACACTATGGTATGCTGAAATGGCAGGCAACCGGATGCTGAGCACTTGCCCGGGACTTTGGCGACTCAGTCTGTGTGAGCGTACTTCCTGCTAGACTGTAATCCCCTGGCACCTTATTTCAAAGGAAACAATTTGTGCTATTTAACCCCTAAGGAACAAACCAACCTGGGCTTGCAGTCAGACAGACTTTTTGGATAGTTGAGATCATATAACACCCTTCAATTTCCTTTAAATTAAAGATTGTTTGAGCGATGGGGAGAGGCTGAATAGGCTGGGGCTAATGTCTCTGGAACGTCAGAGGCTGAGCGGTGACTGAGGTTTATAAAATCCTGAGGGGCATGGATAAGATCAATAGCCAAAGACTTTTTCCCAGGGTAGGGGAATCCAAAACTTGAGGGCAGAGGTTTAAGGTGAGAGGGGAAAGATTTAAAAGGGACCTGAGGGGCAACGTCTTCACACAGAGGGTGGTGCATGTATGTAATGAGCTGCCAGAGGAAGTGGTAGAGGCTGGTACAGTTGCAACATTTAAAAGGCATCTGGATGGGTACATGAATAGGAAGGGTTTAGAAGGATATGGGCCAAATTCTGGCAAATGGGTCCAGATTAATTTTAGATATCTATTCATCACGGACGAGTTGGACTGAAGAGTCTGTTGCTGTACAACTTTATGACTGTGTGACCATAGTCCTAAAACAAAGCTTCCTTCTAAACTTACGATCGTAACAACTCTTACTTGCATTACCATTGAATGTCACCCTTGTTCAGTGGGGTTATTTCAATCTTTTCCTCTTCAATGAAAATTGGGGAAAAAATCCAGATGACAAAAACAAAAATTTGCATTTAGTGAGCACTTTTTATGACCGCGGGATATCTCCAAGTGCTCTCTGCCTAATTAAGTACTTCTGAAGTGTAGTCACTGTAATAACCTACGAAATGTGAATCAATTAGAATATGGGAACACCCAAAAACAGCAATGTGATGAAGGGATAACTTGTCTTTAGTAGTGTTCATTGAGTCATAAATATTGATATGGATGCAGGATAGCATTCCTGCTGCGCTTTGAGACAGTGTTATGGGATCTTTTACCCTGGAGCAGGCAAATGTGATCTCATCAAAAAGATAGCACTTCTCAGCACTCCTTCAGTACTACCCTGGAGGTTCAAGCTAACTTTTGTTTAAACTCTGGAAAGGGACAGATCGTATTGATGCAAAGTCATTGGTGAGACCCATTACTTCTGTTTTTTTCTTAAAAGTTGCTTGATCTGCTGAGTATTTCCAGCATTTAAAGTTTTTTTTTTGCAAATTTCCAGCATGCTTTTGCACTAGAAGCCAAAATCAAACTGATTTTCCAATTACTGTCATAGAACCAGTAATTTATAAAAGTTTGAGAATTGTGGATGTTATTTTACTGTTTGCATCTCGATGTTTGACCTTTGTGACAACGTTGAATCAGAATGATTTTCATTTTCTGTGAGCAATTCAGTCGATATTTGACTGAAGTTGGTCGACTCTGTTGTTCCTTGATGCTAATTTTATGTTTAATGATGTGAATTTTGTTTACAGATGAGAAAAGAAGATAGCACCAGTTATGAGCAGAATATTAATTGAACAAATTATAAGCCATGTGTTATCCTTGCCTGCCTGTTTGAAGGGATGCATGAATCTATGAAAATGTTCATAGGTTATGGATTTTACTGTTGTCAGGATGTTGCCATGTAATAATGGGAAACTCTGTTGCAATTTCTAAGTAACCTTATCAGTGCTCCATTTTCATTAGACATTTTGTCTGTAATTGTTGAGAAGTATATTTAACAAGCATGTCTGTGGTAATTTGAAAATTAATCAGTTATGACGAGATGGTAAATCAGCTCACCTTTCTTCAACCTCCCTGGTTGTTTGTAACAACAAGTTTTTTTAGCTATTTTCTAGTTGATCAGTTCAAAGAAGTTATGACACATCTGGGACTTAAACCCAGATCTCCCAGCTTAGAGGGAGGGACAGTACCGCTGCACCACAGGAGCCCCTAATTATGATTTGAATACGAGGCTATGCCTTTCTTGAATTCAAACAGAGATAATTCATTTCCATCATTGCAGTAATGAGCCAACTACAAGGTTTACCAGTGTAAAGAAAAGAGGAATTTAGTTACCCATTAACCCTGAGAAAAATAATTGATGTCAAGCATATGTACACATCGGTACAACATCAAAAATCGATACTATTCAGAATAGAAAAAAAATGAAAGGAATAAACAGTTAAAAGTCCTGAGTATGTCCTTGTGGTATAATATTTCAACCTAAGAACATTATTTGGTGTCTTGATTCATCAGTCAGAGTGATAATTTTAAGCATTTCATTTTTTTTTTGATGTTATACTGTTTCTTTGCAATCAACATTGGGATTGTGTGTTTTTTCTTCTTGAGAGGTTGAGAGAGTAATTTCTGCACCTGGTTTCCATTCTGTGGTGAAAACTCCATCTCCCTGCTTGGCCAAAGGCAGTTTTTGGAAATAGAAGTAGAGATGCGTATATATTTATATATAAATATATATCTATCTATATATATAAAAATTTCCATTGCTGAGTTCATTGTTTCTAAGCTTAATAATCTCAGACGAAGGCTTTCAACTCCAACGTGTAAAATGTAACATGCAAATTTTAAAAAAAGGCCTTTCTGTGCTGGAATTGGTGGACAAGTTTTTGCTTCTTCTGATAACATCTATCTCAATTAAGATGATGATTCCATGAAGCTTGGCTAACTTGTGGGTCAGATGGTTGTTGTGGCCATTTTAAATCAGTGCTCTGCCCCTTTTGTGAAATGATTTCAGAACATTGAAGTCATAGGTATTAAAATCAGACAGTGGAATTTGCGAATGAGAAATCCAATATTATCAGTATCATGACATGCAGATTTGAGGGATGGAATGTTTTAAAAGTGTAACAACATATTCAGTTAAATCATATTTAAGGTATTTGAAATGATTTTTATTTATTTGAATGAAACCAAAATATTTAACAATGAAAGACTGGAGGCTTTTATTTCAAAATGTTAAGCTTCTTAAATTGATTAAGATTGCTTTTCCATCTTGGTATGTTGAGCTTGATCTTATTATCACCAGTTACACTAGTTTATTGTATTCTAACATACAACCGCAAGCTGGTATATGACATATGTAAATTAAGTTTCCTCGGTTGTGTATCCAGCTGTTTAGAGCAGATGAATCATGACTATAAACTGCGTATGCAGTATTTTATTCAGTAATAAAAGCAGCTTCAATAATTCATTCTTTATTATTAATCACACAATAAAGAGGATGTGATCACATTTTTGGTCCTCTATGACGATATTGTATAATTTTGAAATAGATTTGTCATATTTTGGGTTTTACATGCGTATTTTATTCATTCACGGAGTACGAACATGCTGGTCATGCCATCATTAATTGCCCATCCCTAATTGCCCTGTGAGCCGTCAAGCTGCTGATCAGCACAGACCTGGACGTCACCCAGATTTTGTTGCATTTGGACACGTATTATTTTCGTCTCGGAGGTAACATAGAAACGTTGAAAATAGAGCAGGAGTAGGCCATTTGGCCTTTTGAACCTGCTCTGTTGTTCAATATTAATATGGCTGGTTATCCCACTCCGTCTCCTTTTCCTGTTTTCTCCCGAGCCCTTTGATTCCTTTGGCCCTAAAAACTATATCTATCTACTCCTTGAAAACATTCAATGTTTTGGTCTTAACTGCTTTCTGTGGCAGAAAATTCTACATGCTCACCTTTCTCTAGATGAAGAAATTTATCTACATCTTGGTTCAAAATGGCTTATCCATATCCATTGTTTGTGACACCTGGTTGCAGATTCCCTGGTCATCAGTATTTCCTTCCTGCATTATCACTGTCCAGTCTGGATTGAATTTTATAGTTTTCTGTTGTGGGCATCCCCAATAGTTTCTATGAGATCCTCACTCATTTTTCCAAACTCCAGTGAATGTTGTCCTAGCTGTTCCAGTCTCTCCGTTCGTTAGCCTTGCTATCCCAGACATCAGATTGGTAAATCTTTGTAGTGACAGAATAGTCTTTTTCAGACAAGGAGACCAAAGCTGCAGACAATACTTCTAAGTGTGGTCTCATCAGACCCTGTACAATTGCAACAAAATATTCCCGTTTCTGCACCTGAATCCTCTTGCTATGAAAGGCAACGTACCATATGCTTTCTTAACATCTGCTGCCTGTCATGAATGATGCTGAACATTATGTGATCATTAGCAAACATCCTACTTCTGACCTTATGATGGAGGGAAGGTCATTGATAAAGCAGCTGAAGATAGTTGGGCCTAGGACACTGCTCTGAGCCACTCCCGCAGAGAAGACCTGGAGCTGAGATAACTGGCTTCCATAAACCACAACTGTCTTCATTTGTGGTATTTATGACTTCAAGCTGCAGAATGTTTACATTCTGATTCCCAGTGACTCCAGTTTAGATAGGGTATCTTGTTGCCATTCTCAGTTGAAAACTGCATTTATGTCAAAGGCAGTTACGCTCACGTCACCTCTGGGGTTCACCCCTTCAGCCCATGTTTGGACTAAGGCTGTAATGAGCACAATAACTAACTGGCCATGGCAGAATCAAACTAAGCAGATGGAAGCAGTTTATTCTGTTGTCAGTGCTGCTCGAAAGCACTACCTCTACCATCACTTTGCAATTTATCAAGAGGAGACAGATGTGATGACATTTGGTTGAATGGGTTTTGCCTGCCTTTTTTTGCATGCGAAATACCTGGGAAACTGTCTATATTGTGAGGTACGTGATGATGTTGTAGCTAAACTGGAACAGTGTGGCTGTTGTGGAGCACAGGCCTTCAGTACTATTGCATCTGTGATGCTTGCGGACCTTCACGTAAGGCTGGAATGGATCATCCACGGAGCATTTCTGGTTGAAAATGGATGCAAGTCCTTCAGCCTTGTTTCTTGCACAGATGTGTTGGACTTCAGCATCATGAGGAGGCAGATATTTATGCAGCCTCCTCCTCCTGTTATTTGTTTAATTGTTCACTGCTATTCATGCCTCGATAGGGTAGGACTGCAGAACTTGGATCTGATCCATTGCCTGTGGAATCACTGAACCTATTCGTCTATTGCACGCAGCTTGGCATGTAACTAGCCTTTGTTGTAGCTTCAGTAGGTTAAAAACCTTTTCAGATAAGCCTGGTGCTGCTCTCACATGCCCTCCTGCACTCTTCATTGAAACAGGATTTATCTTGATGGTATTATTACATCAGGGGATATGCCGAGCCACAAGATTACAGCTTGTGATTTAATGCATTTCTGCTGCTGCTGACGGTCGATGGCACTTTATGGATGTCTAGTCCTGTGTTGCTAGATCTGTTCGAAGTTTGTCCCATTTAGCACAGTAGTAGCACCACACAAAGTAATGGAACATATCCTCAGTGTGAAGATGGGACTTAGTCTCCACAAGGAATGCATGGTAGTCACTCCTACAGATACTGTCATGGATGGATGCATCTATGACAGTTAGATTTGGTGAGGACAAGGGAAAGTAGATTTTTCCCTCGTGCCTATTTCCCTACCCCTGGCTGCAGAGCCAGTCTAGCAGCTATGGCCTTTAGGACTTGGCCAGCTTGGTCAGAAATGGTGCGACCAAGCCACTGTTGATGACAAACATTAAAATCCCTTATCCAGGGTACATAATATGCCCTTGCTATTGTCAAGGCTTCCTCAACAAAAATGTACAGCATGGAAGAGTACAGATTCACCAGCTGGAATTGGGAGGGAGGGGATCTATTGTAATCAGCAGGAGGTGTCCTTATCGCTGTTTGACTTGTTACTGTGAGACATCAAGGGGACTGGAATCAATATTGAGGACTCCCAGGGCAGCTGACTCCTGACTGGATAGCACTCCACAGCTACCTCTGCTGTATTTGTCCTACCAGTGGGACAGGACATATCCAGGGATGGTGATGGAGGTGTTGGAGGGTTGTGTATAAGATATGATTGCATGAGTATGACTATATAAGGCTGTATTAGCTGACAACTCCCCCAGTTTTGACACAAACCACATAAAACTTTGCCTTCATTGTTTTCATTGCATAGGTTGATGCTGGTGTCTGGTTTCATTTCTTTCTTTTGACTTTGTCATGGTTTGATACAACTGAGTGGCTTGTTTCACCATTTCATAGTGCACTTATGAGTGAACTGCAGTGCTGTGGATCTGGAGTCACATGGTTCAGAGCAGCTAAGAATGGCAGATTTTCTTCCTAAAGGACATTGGTGAATCAAAGAGTTTTTTTTATGATGATCAACAGTGGTTATATGATGAAAAAAAAAACTGCAGATGCTGGAATCCAAGGTAGACAAGCAGGAGGCTGGAAGAACACATCAAGGATGCCCACTTTGAAAAAGTTCTCTACCTCCACCAGACATGAACTCAGCGAGTCCCTTTCTCACTGCCACACCGCTGTGACCTCTTCAGGCCTTCAGCTCTTCAACCACACTGTGAAACAAACCCACTACTACAGCCATGTGATTTTCCTCAGCTCTGATCTTCACCACCACCTCATCCCTCAAGACCGACAGGTACATTTTGAACCCTCAAAATTTGGACCAGTCCTGAGGAAGGGTAGTACCCGAAACGTTAACGTCTCCTTTCCTCCAGATGCTGCCTGGCTTGCTGTGTTCGTCCAGCCTCCTGTTTGGCAACAGTGGTTACGTGGTCATTATGAGACTAGCTTTTCAATTCCAGATTTTTATGGAAATGCAGTTTTACCCTCTGCTGAGGTGAGATTTGAACCACTATCCCAGAACCTTAGTTTGGGGATCTAGCTTATTAGTCCAGTGATCTCCAGAGATGTGCAGGTTAGGTGGGTTAACCATGGGAAATGCAGCGTTACAGGAAGAGGGTAGGGAGTAGCCTGGGTGGGATGCTCTTTGGATCGTTGGTGAGGACTCAAGGGTCAAATGGCCTGCTGCCACACTGTAGGGATTCTGTGATTTCTATGATGTTACTCTTGCACTGTGATTAAGTCATTTTGAAGATACAAACAAACTGTCCCACCAGTAGAAAAGAACTTAGACTGACTTTAAGAGTAAGTTTCCAAAACAAGTTTATACAAAGAAGTTGGTATGATTTTCTGTCTAAGAACAATTCTCTTCGACTAGATTAACGACAAACTCAGAGTCATTATTTGTAACTTGAAAGCTACACATTAAGTTACACATCTGACATTTTGTGCTTTATAGGGTGATATTAATGGGAAACTGTTTACTCACAATTAGATAACTAATGTCAACTAATGGATGTAATGCTGACAGAGCCCTTTCATGTCTCATAAAATTACTGGAATATATATTTTGTGTCTTAAAAATTGAATTGTATTTCAAAATGAATTATAATTAATGTGATTCTTAACATTTTATTTTTGACTTTGAGAAAGCATATACAGATCTGTTCAGAGGTAATTGTTATTTGGGTGGCAGTAACTCGCCAATTTGTACCAGTACTCTATATTAACTGCACTTAAACGAGAATTTCTGTAATAGTTACCTCTCTTTCAGAAAAGAAGACAGAAGGCTACAGATGATGATAACGCTCTCAAATGTAGTTTTCAAAACCACTTTGATATGCAATTCATGTCTGAAATGGATATGAACCAACAATTAACGAAGCGATGTTGTTTCATATTATTCAAACTGAACAGTAAAAATGATTAATAACTGCTTTTTCCAAGTGAGAAATAACATTTTTGACATTGTGTTACATCCTGCTGGAATGACGCATGAAAGGTAGATTTTCCGTTTTTTGTTAGCTTAGTGTATAATCTGGCTTTTAACTATGTTTATAATTTCTGCGGTTGATACTTTGATGTGTGGCAGGCTGAACGTCATCTCAACAACTTATTACATTACATCATTAAATTTATCTGGGAATATTTCTGACCTCCTAAATACTGTAAAATATTGGACTGCTTAAAATGCACAATGGAGAAGATGTTTGATTGCTTGTTTTCTTGCTCAATCCTTTTTGTTTCATAATTATTAATTGGATGAGAGTCTCACAGAATCCTTAATTCTAACAGATATATTTTAAGAGTGGGCAGCAGTGAGTAGTGAACAGCCCATGAAATTTCCAGTGCACAAAATTGTGCTTTCCAAAGTAATAGGTAAGATTGTGGCATGATATTCATCCCACACATGCACAAAAGGTGGAAAATGGACAGTATTTTGCAGATAATATTCCCCATTTGTTCCAAAGGCAAATGTTGCTCTTTGGGTGCATTCTTGGGTTTAGTTACAAGTCATTGCAAAAGACAATGGAGTCCAGGAAATGAGAAGGAAAATATCTATGGCTGCAATCAATACTATATAACAACTCTCAAATGCATTATAATACACGAGACTTCAAGGATAGAGATTGTGATCCATTGAACCAAACAAATTATAGCATTTCTGCCTTGACATCTGCTGCTGGCTTTGTGGTTTTTATTCTCCAGAATCATTGAATTTTACAGAAAGAGGCCATTTGGCCCATCCTGTCTATACCAGCTTCCATAAAGTTACCCAGCTACTCCCCATTTAGAGAGCCCTAGCTCTCTAAATTCAGCACTTTCAAATATATATCCTGTTCTCTTTTGAAGCTTCCGATAGAATCTAACTCCACCACTTTCCCAGGCAGCACATTCCAAATCCTGAGTAAGGAAGTTTCTCCTTATTGGCTCCGAGCTCTCTTCCTGGCAAACTTGAAATTGTGACCCTTAATTACTGACATACCAACTAGTGGAAACAGAATATCCTCTTTACCCTGTCAAAATTGTCCATAATTTTGAACACCTCAATAAGGTCACCTTTTAATCTTCTCCACTCAAAGGAGAAAAAGCCCAATTTCTCTAATCTTTCTTTTATGTAAAATCCCTCATTCTTTGTATCATTCTAGTAAATCTTCATTGCACTCTCTCTAATGCTTTAACATCCTTCCTTAAATAGGGTGACTTAAACTGAACACTATTCCAAATGGTCTGACCAATGATTGGTGTAGGTCTCGCATCACTTCCTTACTTTAGTACTCTTTGATTCTATTTATAAACCCAAGGATATTATAAGCTTTGTTAACAACTGTTGCAACCTGCCTGGCCACCTTCAGAGACTCATGCACATGACCTCCAAAGTCACTCTGCTCCTGTACTCCCCTCAAAATTGTACCATTGAGTTTGTACTTTCTCTTCATGTTTCTTCTACCAAAATGCATTACTTCCACATCTCTCTGCTTTGCAATTGATCTGGCATATCTGCCCATTTGACCAACTTGTCAATGTCTCTTGTCAAAGGTGTTTTCCTTTGCAAATTTCTCCACAAAAGACAGGTGGTACAGCAATGGTCCAACTACTTGGAGCATTCTGCGGCAACAAGGTCAGAACCATTCTTCGCAAAATCAGGGACAGGTGGAACCTCAGTGTGTAGTGACAGTTGGTGTTTGCATACTGAGGGCCTAAGACCAACGTTGGGTACGGCTTTCCTCTCCTTATCTAGAGCTTTGTGCATGGTGTCCCTGTGGACGCGGTACATCTTTAATCTCCAG
This sequence comes from Rhincodon typus, assembly GCF_021869965.1. Lineage (NCBI taxonomy): Eukaryota > Metazoa > Chordata > Chondrichthyes > Orectolobiformes > Rhincodontidae > Rhincodon > Rhincodon typus. Next base: position 46,736,997 of record NC_063347.1, on the reverse strand, counting down.
ATGGAGTGGAAAATGACTCAGGTGATTGCTGTGGCGAAGGCTGGGAATTGGCTGAATTTATGCCTCATACAGCAACATTGAGGGTACCTCACACCTGATGATCAGATTTTTACCTGCAATGGAAAGGGAGTGGTGCTCCCATCTACCTAATTTCTGCCTGACCTTGGTGATGCACTCCTCTCAAGTTTTTGCATCTGCCCCATCCCCTTTAAACCATATTCCCAGCACCTTCAGGTAATCTATCCTGATGGTGAAGGGGACGAAGGATGGGTTGGTCCAGTTACCAAAGAACATGCCCTTGCTCATGCCTCAGTTTAACTCAGCTCCTGAGGCCAGTTCTAACTGGTCACAGATGCCCATGAGTGTGTGGACTGGCAGCGGATCTGAGCAGAAAACATCGATGCCATCTTGACCTGCAGGCCTCCACTGCCTGGAATAGTCACTTCTCTCAGACTCACGTCGTTCCTGATGGACTCAGCAACAGGCTCTATACAGCACACAAACAAGGCAGGAGAGAGTGGGCAGCCCTACCTGACTTCAGATCTTGTCAGGAAGCTTTCTGATTCCCATACATTGATTGCGACGAAACTACTGATGTTGGTGTTGAGCAGTTGGATCCAATTGTAGGTTCCCTCTTGTCTTATAAAGGTGAGAGATCACTGTTCCAGATGGCAGTAGCCATGGGTATTGAAAGTGCTGACAAAGGAGCCTTGGTGAATTGCATCTCATTGATGGTACACACTGCTGCTCCTGAATGTTGGGGGTGGAGGGAGTGAAGATGTGTGGATATGGTGCCAGTGGACTGCTGTGTTTTGGATGGTGTCAAAAATTCCTCCACGCTGATGGAGCTGCACTCATCTATTTAATATCAGGATTACTGTGTGAACAACAGTCTTACTAAACCTCATGTAAGATAAATCAAAGTTAGAAGTTAGTTACATGAAATTTTGTCTAGAAATATCCTTTATTTTTTTTTCTCTGGAAAACATAGTACATAGATGACTACAAGCAGAGAATCCTTGGCAGGTTTTGCAATGTGACTGCTCTGAATACATATTAATTGTTTCAATCTGGGTTGAACAGACTTCATCACTATTCACTGCCTGTTTATATTGGTTCATTTTTGTTACTAGGACCATTAAGTTATGTGTGTGCAAACAATCCAGCAATGAAATTTCCCTGCAGTTGGATGTACAAATTTATTGAGCTGGATATATGTGTGTACACGCTGGGAAAAGATAAGCATTGCTTGGCCTTGACTTAGTTGACAGCAATTTGTGTCCATTTGAATGTTGTTTGTTAAAGATGTCACAGCCATAAAGTGACTCCACTAACAGAATGAGGCATATTATGGACCTTTTAAAATTTTTGCATTGTAGAAGCATCAAAGCCTTCAAAATAAATAATGTGCTTTTGGGATTAGAGATAGTTGCCTGGATTTTCTTCAAGCAAAACTGCTTGTGTGTGTGGTCCCGTTTTGCTGCAGCATGATAAATGGGACAGAACGGCTGACTGGTCATAGCATCTCACCTCCCCATATTGCTTTCTACCTCAAATCAACAAACACTGCATAGGCAATGAATCATGTTGTAGACTTTCTAAATTGCCCTGATTTATTTTGGTTGTAACACATATATTTGACATTTGTACTTCAGAAGAAGATGGTTTTTGTGGCTAATTTCAGAGTATTTTAACAACAGAAACCTAAGCATCTGCCAGGAGGGGAAGGTGACTAATAGGATTCTATGGAGATGTATCTGGCACCTGTACTCATAATATGTGTAAATGTTGAACTTGCTATCATGTAATATAATACAATGCAGCACAGGAAAAGGCCTTTCGGCCCACCAAGCTGCACCAATTCCTAATCCTTACTTAGACCTGCTACATACTGCCCATATGCGGTTTCTACTCCTCTGTCCACCTCCTGTTTATGTGTCTATCATGATACACTTTAAATGTTGTTGATGTGTCTGCTTCTACCACCTCCACTGGCAGGGCATTCCAGGCACCCAATACTCTCCCTCTGAAATATTTTCCCCGCACTTCTCCCCTAAACTTTTCCCTGTCACCTTGAACCTTTGGTCTCTTGAAGTTAATCTTTCTACCTTGGAAAAAAACCTCTGACCATCCACCTTATCTACACCTATCATACTTTCGTAGACCTCTGTAGGTTGCCCCTCAGCCTCCATCTTTCTCGTGAAAACAATCCGAGTTTACAATTGTGAAGAAATAAAGTAAAGTAAGAAGTAAAGAGCAAAATATTTCAACTTGTACAGTTGTGGAAATAGGTTCAATAGCAATACTGTGTTGGGGCTTGTGACTGCTATTGAGGGTAGCTAAGGCAAAGAAAATGAAAGGTTGATCCTCTGTGTTTAACAGTGAAGATCACACTGAAACAGTTAAACTTCAAAATTCAAGTCAGTGGGATGGGCAATGTGACTGACTGGGTGAAGTTCTTCATTGTGAAGCACCTATATGTTGAGTTTCGCAATTTCTATTAAAATATGGAGAAATGAAAGTTACAACATGCAAAGAGACCATTTGGGCCAGCTAGTTCCTGTCCACATTTACCTTCCACCAACGTATATATTTATAATTACATCTTCCACCTTGTTCCCAGATCGCTTTAGATCATATTTCTTTTATTTACCTACCAATTTACTCCTGTATGTTGAAATGGAGCTGCCTGAATTGCTGCTTCTGGAAATGAACGATTGTAGCCATGATGTGGAGGTGCCAGTGTTGGACTGGGGTGGACGATGTCAGAAATCACATGACACTGGGTTATAGTCCACAAGCTTTGGGAGCGCTGCTCCTTCGTTAAATGAAGTCACTTCTGTTCGTCAAGTCACCTGACGAAGAAGCAGCGCTGCAAAGCTTGTGATTTCAAACAAACCTGTTGGACTATAACCTGGTGTTATGTGACTTCTGCCTCTAGAAGTGAATTCACAGCATTACAACTCTCTGTGCTAGAAATGAAAGAACTTCCTCAAGGCAGCTGGTTAATTTTGCATTTAAATTGACTCCTGGACTCAACTTCCCCACTTCTACATTTTTTTCTGATCTTACTTTAATCTCATGTGCCAAATTGCCCTTTATTCTTTTTCAGTGCAAATAAATGATCTTTGCAAGTCTTCCTTCCTGCTCATTACCTGGTACTTATGATCAGAACAAAGCATAAAAATGAGCAGCAGGAGAAAGCCATTCTATAATACAAGATCTCAGATCTTTTTATAGCATGATACTCAGACAAATAAAACGACATTGCACATTTCACCAATCACTAACAGACTGTTTACTTGAAAGGAAGTTAATATTAGTTCTAATATTTTAATTTTGTACTTATGGGATATGGGTCAGGGTGAGTGTTGGTAACAATATGTAAAGTTGAAAGGATGGTTTGTGAATTGTTCACAAGGCATGAATAATTCCTCTCCGGAGTAGGACGGGGGAGCTTCCATATGGCCATTGTTTCTAAAGTTTTCATTTTATCCAACAGCAGTGTAACTGAGATCAAGAGCAGGACAGAATGCAAATCATAGAACCCCGACAGTGCGGAAGCGGGGCATTTGGTCCATTAAGTCCATACTTACCCTCCAAAGAGGCATCCCACATCCCCTATCCTATCCCTGCATTTCCCGTGGCTAATCCATGTAACCTGTACATCCTGGACACTACAGGCAGTTTAGTATGGCCATCCACCTAACCTGCACATTTTTAGAGAGTGTGCAAAATCCACACAGACAGTCACATGAGGGTGGAATCAAACCGGGGTTCCTGGCACTGTGAGGCGACAGTGTTAACCACTGAGCCACTATGCTGCCTTACATTCACCATTCTGAAATGGACTGGGCCCCTCCTCCCACCTCAAGCCCCACCCCCATCTCCTACCTACTAACCTCATCCCGCCCCCTTGACCTGTCCATCCTCCCTGGACTGACCTATCTCCTCCCTAACTCCCCACCTACACTCACCTTTACTGGCTCCATCCCCGCCTCTTTGACCTGTCTGTCTCCTCTATCCATCTTCTATCCGCCTCCCCCTCTCTCCCTATTTATTTCAGAACCCCCTTCCCCTCCCCCATTTCTGAAGAAGGGTCTAGGCCCAAAACGTCAGCCTTCTTGCTCCTCTGATGCTGCTTGGCCTGCTGTGTTCATCCAGCTCTACACCTTGTTATCTCAGATTCTCCAGCATCTGCAGTTCCTACTATGTCTGAAACAATTCTAACCCCAAGAGGGCACAGGTTTAAGTTAAGATGGGGAAAAGTTGAGAAAAGAAGTGAGGGGAACGTTTTTCACACGGGGGTGGTGGCTGCCTGGAACATACCACCAGTGAAGTTGGTGGAATCAGGCACATTAGCAACGTTTAAGATGTACCTTGATAGACACATGAATGGGAGGCGAACAGGGGGATAGAAACCACACATGGGTCTAAATAAGGATTTGGAATCAGCGCAGGCTTGGTGGGCCAAAAGGCCCACTCCTGTGCAGTCTTGTATTGTATCGTATTGAGAGTGACCGTGACAATGTGGTGGGGCCGTTGGTTTGCTGACGTTGACTTGAGTGAATGAAAGAGGAAGTGGTGGTCACAGAGCATGCAGAGATGTTGTTCTCAAGGTGCCATTGGATAATGGCCTGGAGAAGCAATGGGCAAGTACTCACCCTAACTCTCACGTCAGAAATTTGTGCCATCTGGAATGGAGAAGAGGTTTGGAGATAATGACAGCTGGCCTAATAATGAGATGTCAATGCATGGAAATAAGGTAGCTACTGCTCAAAAGTGAGATTTTGAAATCACTATTCAATGCCTTAAGGGAAAAGTGGAAAACATTTTCTTGACATTGAGATACTGATTTTTTTCATTCTCACAAGATATTCCCAAAATTCTTGCTGTTGCCCACGCTACACCAAGGAAGAGATAATTCTACCTACAATGCAACTTTTACAAGTAGCATCAGGACAAGCAAAGCAGACCGAACCCTCATGAATAGGACTAACAGCTTTGGCGATAGAGCAGTTCATGAGTGCTACACTAAATTGGCACCTTACAATTTCTGTTCCAGTGCCAAGGAAACATTTAGCCACATGCCTCTGGTTCAGAATAAATGCCAACAAGTTGACTCTTGTAGTACACACTGGGGGCTAATTAGGAATTTAGAACTCTAATATTCTATTTAAACCTATCTGGTGCATGGAACCATCTCTGCACCCTTAGCAGTGTGAAAGACAATCCGATAGTCAACACTCACTTCATAAAAAGCATCTGTATTGTGACTGTAAAAATAACCTGCAATGAACAATCAATGATCAAAATTTACTTGTGCTATAAATACAAATATGGGTAACTAAAATGTTCTTTATTTTCAATTTAACATTTACTTAAAAGAAAATCAGAAAAAAGCTCAACCCTGCCATAACTGGTGAAGTTCACAGGAAATATGTAAAACTTAAGAATGAACTTTAAACATTGCTCAAATGTTAAAATAGGGTCAAAAAGACAGCTAATTGCAGATAATTATTGTCGTGGTTAAGATCATTTGGACCGAGCTTCAATTATTTTCCACCATTAAAATTATCACATTGTTAACTATAGGCCTAATCAATCCATAAAATGGTGAACAAGAAAGCTGCAAATGTCTTTAAAATATTTAAATGTTTTACAGTTAAGTCTCTGCTGTAACTGTATGCTTGAGTATTCATATGAAAATAGCATTCAATCAGCATGAGATTTTGCATAGTTAATAAATAAAACATTTTTTTTTGCACGAAGCCTCACAGACAACAGGAAGTTAACAATCCCCACTGCTAAACCAGCCAGTGCTCACTTCTTGACTATAGTGTTCTTGCTAGCTGAAAATCAGTCAGTAAGGCCATTGATTGCAGCATTTTTTACAATGCTGACCATTTTTACATTTCAGATTTATTACAATGATTCCATAATTCACGTTATCTGGTTTATCGAAGTTTCTAAACAATGAATCAAGAGGAATACTGATGAGCAAACCGCAATGTAACCCATCACTTCACAATTCCCCAAAGCTCAGTCTTCTCTCATCAAACCATCCTCTGCCATTTACCCTTTAACCAGTGTAATTTCAGTTGGCTTAAAATCTGTGCCAAATTCTGTCTCATCTACAACAATTCTGACTGTGCCTTGCACACTCTTGATTCTCTTAAATTATCAGAAAAATTCTGTTTCAAAGGGAAAACTATGACGATAACATTTACTATTAATGTTGCACATGTCAAGATTTTACTGAAATCAGCCTACTTTGGTTTTTAAAACAAATAATGTTACTTTGGATATTGCTGTTGTCCTTCATAAAAAAAAGCATTAAATATGTATGTTTTGAATGTCATCAATTTTTGTTCTTGGCAAATAAAACATTGTTCAAGTTATGTCTCAAGAACGCCACTGAGACCAACTAAAAATGAAGGTAAGGATGGTACAGAGAACTGCTTCCCACATCAATGTGGTCTCAACGTCACACTTGGAGCATGTTGCAGCAGCTCGTGCAGCAAACAAGCTGCATGTGCTTCAAGCAAATGGCCATGTCTGAAACTTGAAGGGGCATAGTCCATAATGGGGTCAAAGGGCATTATGGTTACTCAAGAGGAATGATCACTCTCAATCCAGAGGTTGAACCAATTCCAGACCAAGGGTTTAGGCCACGGTCAGTCTAGCTCATGATCTTATCAGATTCCAGGGATCTCTGTCCTTGCAGGCAGGGATTTGGGCCACGGTCAATTCTGCAGGTCAAACACAAGCAATCTGTGGATTACAGTAGATGAAACAGGGCTGTGTGGAGTTATCAGTCCAGGGGCAGGACCATGTGCAGTCCGGTTTGTCCAAGCAACAGAAGACTGGGCCACGGTCAAGTGTAAGGTGTTCCTTAATTGTGATCAGGGGCTTATCAAAGAATAGTCCTTGGAGTCATGTGAAAATTGGGAAACACAGAAGTGCAGATGGGGTTCATGGGAATGGGCTGCGGAGGGAATGATTACACTAAAAGGGGGCAATTTAAGATAGGAGGAAAACGTTGGAGAGGACTGTAAGCTCTGTGAGAATGGCTTGTTAAACGACAAGATAAACTCTGGCCTCTACATGACAGAATGCATGGGCAGCAATAAGAGGGAAATTTACAAAGTCTCAGGCTTTGAGAGTACACTGGGGATGTTAACAGTAATTTAAAGGTTTTTAACAGACAGGGGGAAGACTGAAATATCATTGAGGTCACCAGGACAGCAACACAAAAAGGAACATGAAGATGGGAGTACTCATCTGTGTTTCAAGCACAGTCTGTAACTCACAAGAACACAAAGTTAGAATCTGGCTGTAGCAGAACAAGGCTAAACTGCGTACTAACTGCACGGCATGATTAATACCACAAGCAAAGTGGATTGAGTAAATTACTGCTTTTTTCATTTGATTTGATTTATTTATTGTCAAGTGTATCTTAGAGTCATAGAGTTGTAAAGCATGGAAACAGACCCTTTGGTCCAACTCATGCAAAAAACCAGATATCCTAAATTAATCTAGTCCCATTAGCCAGCATTTGGCCCATAACCATCTAAATCCTTCCTATTCATGAATCTATCCAGGCGCCTTTTAAATGTTGTAATAGTACCAGCCTCCACCACTTCCTCTGGCTGGTTATTTGATACATGCAGTACCCTCTACATGGAAAACATTGCCCCTTAGGTCCTTTTTAAATCTTTTCCCTCTCACCTTAAACCTTTGTCCTATAGTTTTAGACTCCTCTACCCTGGGGAAAAGACCTTGGTTATTTGTCCTGTGCAAGCCATTTATGATTTTGTAAACCTCTATAACGTCACCCCTCAGCCTCTGATGCTCCAGGGAAAATAGCCCCAGCCTATTCAGCCTCTCCCTACAGCTCAAACCTTCCAACCCCAGCAACATCCTTGTAAATCTTTCCTGAACACTTTCAATTTTAACAATATCTTTCCTGTAGCAGGGAGCCAAAAACTGAATGCAGTATTCCAAAAGTGGCCTAACCAATGTCCTGCACAGCCGCAACATGACTTCCCAAACCCTGTACTCAATGCACTGACCAATAAAGGCAAGTGTACCAAATGCCTTCTTCATATTTCTGAAGAAAGGTCTAGGCCCGAAACATCAGCTTTCCTGCTCCTCTGATGCTGCTTGGCCTGTTGTGTTCCTCCAGCTCTGCACCTTGTCATCTCTGCCTTCTTCACTAACCTGTTTACCTGTGACTCCACTTTTAAGGAACTATGAACCTGCACCCCAAGATCTCTTTGTTTGGCAACACTCCCCAGGACCTTACCATTAAGTGTATAAGTTCTATGTTAATTTGCCTTACCAAAATGCAACACCTCACATTTACTTAAATTAAACTTCATCTGCCACTCCTCAGCGCAATAGCCCATCTGATCAAGGTCCCATTGTATTCTGAGATAACCTTCTTTACTGTCTAGAACAGCACCAATTTTGGTGTCATCTGCAAAACTTACTAACCATACCTTCTATATTCATGTCTAAATCATTTGTAAAAATGGCAAAAAGCAGTGGACCCAGCACTGATCCTTGAGGTACTGGTCACAGGCCTCCAGTTCAAAAAAAAACTTTTACCATCACCCTCTGTCTCCTACCTTAAAGCCAATTTTGTATCCAAATGGCTAGCTCTCGCTGGGTTCCATGTGATCGAACCTAGCTAAACAATTACCTTTTGGAACCTGGTCAAATACCTTCCTGAAGTCCATATAGCCAATGCCCACCGCTCTGCCTTCATCAATCTTCTTTGTCACTTCTTCAAAAAACTCAATCATGTTAGTGAGACATGATTTCCGACTCATAAAATCATGCTGACTATCCCGAATCAGTCTTTACCTTTCCAAATGCATGTAAATCTTGTCCCTCAGAATCCCTTCCAACAACTTACCCACTACTGACATTGGGCTCACTGGTCTATAGTTCCCTGACTTTTCCTTACCATCTTTCTTAAATAATGGCAGCACATTTCCACCCTCCAGTCTTCTGACACCTCAATCGTGGATATTGGTGATACAAATATCTCAGAAAGGGGCCCAGCAATCACTTCTCTAGCTTCCCACAGAGTTTTGGGATACAGCTAATCAAGTTCCAGGGATTTATCTACTTTTATGTGTTTTAAGACGTCCAGCACCACCTCTTCTGTAATATGGACACTTTTCAAGATATATGACTATTTATTTCTCCAAGATCTTGTTACAAAACAGAGTGAAAAGTGTTGTATAGTGTCGCCACTCTCCGGCACCATCTTAAAACACAAAGAAATAAACCAAAACATCAAAAATAAAGGCACAAAAGGGAGGAAATAAAGCAAGTCTCCAACTTTATAGTCCTTCTTGTTAAGTGCTCTGCCATGGGGCCGGTGACCAGGTACAAGACCCTTGCTCTGCACGCTGCCACTAGAATGAATGTCACCACTCTTTGATGCCATCTCGCATCCAACAATGCCCTCGCCACGATGAGACCTTGCTGGACCTCGCCAATGCAGACGCCACCAACACCCAAATGTGACTCCACTGCCACCAAGAGTCCGCTTTGGGGGTCACCTTGCCAATGCAGCCGCAGCTGATGCCGCCAGATCTCGTACTGGGCCCAAACTCACCTCCGCTGCCCCTTCCATGAATCTACGCGAGAAGCAGATGCCGCCAGGAACCCAAACTTGCCTCCACCGCCACAAGTCTGCACTGCTGGTCCCACTCCAGTCCGTGTTACAAGGCTTGCTTGAGTCTGTGCTGCTTGGCCCATTCACCGCTGCCGATGCAACCGAGCTCCTCGCAAACAGGTGAGTAAAATAAAAGAGAAAAAAAGAGAGAAGAGGGAGAGAAAAGAAAGGAAAAGTGACAGAGCAGATGAGCCCCGGCTCAGAAAACGGACTCCACTGTCATCTGCAATTGTTTTAGCCCCTTTTTTGTGGATGCAGTGAAATCTGCTGGAATTTGTGACCCTTCTAGAAGCAATTGCAATAATCATGCCAGCAGTGATTCAATAATGCCACCCATCTGTCTTCAATTTGTACCCCATTACTGGATAATTTCAATGGCTTCAAGCAACCAGGAACATTACATTATGCTCACTGATTATCTCTTTGTCATGGCACATAAATAAATGGATTCAGATAAACATAATTATTTTCATAACGAAAGCAAATGGAGTTTAATGCGGAAAAATGTGAGGTGATTCACTTTGGAAGGAGTAACAGGAATACAGAGTACTGGGCTAATGGTAAGATTCTTGGTAGTGTGGATGAGCAGAGAGATCTTGGTGTCCATGTGCATAGATCACTGAAAGTTGTCACCCAGGTTGATAGCATTGTTAAGAAGGCATACTGTGTGTTAGGTTTTATTGGTAGAGGGATTGAGTTTCGGACCCATGAGGTCATGTTGCAGCTGTCCAAAACTGTGGTGCGGCCGCACTTGGAGTATTGCCTACAGTTCTGGTCACCGCATTATAGGAAGGATGTGGAAGCATTGGAAAGGGTGCAGAGGAGATTTACCAGGATGTTGCCTGGTATGGAGGGAAGGTCTTATGAGGAAAGGCTGAGGGACTTGAGGCTGTTTTCGTTAGAGAGAAGAAGGTTAAGAGGTGACTTAATAGAGACATACAAGATGATCAGAGGATTAGATAGGGTGGACAGTGGGAGCCTTTTTCCTCGGATGGTGATGGCTAGCACGAGGGGACATAGCTTTAAATTGAAAGGTGATAGTTATAGGACAGATGTCAGAGGTAGGTTCTTTACTCAGAGAGTAGTAAGGGCATGGACTGCCCTGCCTGCAAAAGTAGTAGACTCGCCAACTTTAAGGGCATTTAAATGGTCATTGGATAAACATATGGATGATAATGGAATAGTATAGGTTAGATAGGCTTCAGATTGATTTCACAGGTCGGCGCAACATCGAGGGCCGAAGGTCCTGTACTGCGCTGTAATGTTCTATGTTCTATGTTCTATATTCCATAGCCAGACTGGAAGACCATGCTTTGGAGCTGCCATACTCGAGCATTGAACTGTAGATATGAAAGGACATAGTTTTTGATGTGGATGGCTCCCTTTTCTTTGGTATTGTGGGCCTGCGGGAACTATCGTGTTGGTTTACAGACTGAATTCTACTCCCATAATATCGCATGATGAGTTTGGTTGTGCAACATATATTTGAACAAGGTGATGTACCTCCAAGTTCCCCATGGAGAAATCTCAGTGACCTTCTTGAGAAGTTTCCAGACCACACTGTGTGAGGGACTGACGTCAAGTTTATTTGTGAAGTGTGTGAGAGCTCAGGACTTCCTTCAATAGAATTGTGTTAGCTTTCTAGCCTTCCTCACAGAATTATATGGGCATTGTGTGGCTCGCGCTCTCATGGTGTTGCTTTAGCATTGATGATAGAATTGAAGGAGAAGCAATTCCAAAGTCATCAGCAAAAATCACAACCTCCAGTGCCTCTCAGTCTTGAGAGCGAGAAGCAACAGGTGAAGATCCACCAATGGGGCGGAGAAGAATGATGAGACTCTGGATCTATAGACCTCACTGTCATTCTCCTGAACTCTCAAAGAGAATGCAGAGACCAATTAAAGTAGCAGTGGTCGATCATCATCACTAAAATGAGTCATCTGCTGGGTCAGAAGAGCTAAGCTTTAAAGAGAGTGCCAACAGCCCATGAAGATGGATGGTCCTAGTGGAGGTGAGTAGTTCTTCGTCTCATGCTGTGTGATTCCACGAGAAGGGCATTGAAGAGTTGGATTGTATTATTAATGAGCTGAAGAGCAAAAGATTGTATGAGAAGAATCACTGTGAGCCACGGCAGACCAGATGCCGTGAATCATGCTCACAAAATGCAATAACTGCAAATGGAAAAATTATGCCCATTTATTCCTGACTAAGATCATTAGCAAACATTTTGTGGTCATTCATTTTGTGGTGTTATTGAATTTACATGTTGTGATTTACCCACTGTGGCTCTGATAATTAAGTTGAAATGGTTTATTCAATTCCATTTTCATCCATGCCTCAAATCCTTTAATGCTGTTTCATTCCAAATGCTTATCCAGTTCCCTTCTTAATAATATTATTGCCTGTATATTCAACTATTTTATTGCATTCTGTGTTCTGCAAAGTCTACGTGAGAAAAAAAATGCTTGTATATTTTCCCTATTTATTTTGATTATCCCAAATCCCTTTACTACTGATTAACTAACCAGTGTAACTGGGTTTTTATTTAATCACTTTGAAACCATCTATCAGGTCTTCCATTGACTTTCTCTGTTCCAGCATTGATGAAAGATGTTGAGAATGTTTTTATATATCAATGATTAATTTGAAAGAAGAAAGGACATACAACTATCTAGTGCTCACTGTTATCTCAAGATGTCCAAATGGCCTCAAAGTCAAAAAAGTACTTTCAAAGTTAGTATTAGACAGGAGCTAGGGAGTGTTAATTGGGAGGAGCTGTTATTGGGCAAGTCCAGATTTGACATGCGGGAGTTGTTTAAAAACCTGTTGATCAGAGTTCGGGACCAGAATGTTCCAGTAAGGAGGAAGGACAAGGATGGCAAGGTAAAGGACCCTTGAATAACAAGAGATGTTGTGAATTTAGTCAAAAGTGAAAAAGAAACATATCTAAGGTTTACGAAGCTAAAATTTAAATGGACCGTGAGGAATATAAAGAAAACTGGAAAGAACTCAAGCAGAGAATTAGGAGAGCGAGAAGGGGCCATGAAATGACCTTGACAAGTAGGGTTAAAGAGAATCATAAGGCATTCTATACATACATTAAAAACAAGAACATAACTAGGGAGAAGATAGGACCACTCAAGGATCAAGAAGAGGACTTATTCTTGGAGGCAGAGGATGTGGGCAAGATCCTAAATGAGTACTTTGCATTGGTATTCACCCAGGAGAAGGATATGGAGGATAGTGAGATTTGTGTGGAGCATGCTAATATGCTTGGGCATTTGAGATCAAGAAAGAAGTGGTGTTGGGTCACTTGAAGAGCATTAAAGTGATAAGTCCCCAGGGCCCGATGGTATCTACCCCAGGTTTTTGAGAGAGGCATCAACGGAGATTTCTAGGGCCTTAACTAAGATCTTTGTATTCTCATTAGCCACTGGAGAGGTCCCAAAGGATTGGCGATTAGCTTATGTTGTTCCTCTGTTCAAGGGAAATAGGGATAATCCATGGATCTCTAGAATGGTCACTCTCACATTGGTGGTTGGGAAGCTTTTGGAGAGAATTCTTGGGGATAGGATTCACACGCAGTTGGGACCTCTGCTGTTTGTGATATATACATATGAATATAAATGACATGGATGAAAATGTAAATGGGTGTGTTGGGAAGTTTGCAGGTGATACAAAGATCAGTGAAAATGTGGATAGTGTAGAAAGTTGTCAAAGGATACTGCAGGATATAGATCAGTTGCAGAAGTGGGCAGAGAAATGGTAGATGGAGTTTAATCTGGGTAAGTGTGAAGTGCTGAACTTTGGGAGATCAAATGTTAGGGAAGAGTATACAGTTAATGGCAGGACCCTGAACAGTACTGATGTACAGAGGGATCTTGGGGTTCAAGTCCATAGCTCCATGAAAGTAGCCACACAAGTAGATAGGGTGGTAAAGAAGGCATATGGCATGCTAGCCTTTATTGGTCAGGGAATTGAGTACAAGAGTCAGTATGTCATGTTGCAGCTTTAAAAGACTTTGGTTAGGCCACACTTGGAGTATTGCATTAAATTCTTCTTGCCACATTACAGGAAGGATGTGGAGGCTTTGTAGAGGATGCAGAAGAGGTTTACCAGGATGCTGCCTGGATTAGAGGGTATGAGCTATAAGGAGAACCGAGAAAAACTGTGTTTTCTCTGGAGCAGCAAAGGCTGAGGGGAGACTTGATCGGATGCCTGTTTAATGGAAAAAGGCCACCTCCAATAATGCAGTGTAAACTCAGTACTGCGCTGAAATAGATTCAAACATTTGATTGTGGCTTGAACTCTACCTCCTTCCAACTGATGTAAGGATGCCAACACTGAACTAATTGGTAAATTCAGTTCTGTATCTATGTCTCTAATGCCCTTCTAATGGATACAATGCAGAATCTCACTTAGTTTTCTTTTACTCAACACCATTTTGCTTCTAAATTTAAGATAACAACAGCGTTGATCCAAGATCTCTGTTCTTCCACCTTATTGAAATTCTTACGACTGGATTTTCTCCAGTGGGCTGCCCAAAATCTCAGTTGCAACGGAAAAGAGCAAATGAGGTGGAAGGCCCATATACTGGGCTGTCTGACCCCAAATATAGAAATTTTCCATCTGGTTTGTCATCTGCCCAGTCCTTTACAGCAGCATATCATGAGGAAAGGCCTCAGCACTCACCAAAATTCCATACCTTCCCAACTTAGTCCTGTCAATCCAAAATGGGACTGTTTTGGTGGGAATACTTCCAAAGTGACTAAAGGAGGAGAACATTTGTATTTGTGACCCCTTGTCTCCAACTTACCTTCCCTCTACATTGCCTGGACCTATAATTTGGGATCTTTGAGAATTGTTTTCAGCAAATTTATTTGGAAGTCTCCAGAAGACTTCTGCTATGTTTATCTGCACTCGGGTGATGCAGTCAATGCCTGCTGCAACCTGGCAGAATTTTGCAGATTGACAGTGGTGGGTTCCTTCACTTGAGCAGAGGTGTCGGCAAGAGTAAAGATTACAAGTTCAAGCAGTACAATGTTGCGTGTACTATGTCTTAATTCCAACTGGTTTTAAGGTGGCTGACTTCATGAGTGTACCTCATGGCAGAGGTCACATGACTACAGCAAGTCAGAAGGGACATTTGTACATGATTGCATTTCAATCCAAGCAGCTTCCATATTTAATAATCCCAACCTAAAAATGGGTAAGGGACAGTGTTGGTTTGAAGGCCTGCTTTTGCGAACAGGTATGCAAATCTTGTCACTTCTTTCCAGAATGCTCACAAAGTTTTGATGGTGCCTCAGTTAATTCATTCGGTGCTTGGGAAGTGCGCTATTTTATCCTGCTGACTTGTTTTTGGAATAGTTTTCTTCTGCATACATACCACTAATCATCCCTTTCCTCACCTTTTCACCTGCTCTGTTTCATTTTTTCACTTTGTCTTGTAAAAACAGACAGAGTAAATACTTCCACCGTTCCAGTACACAAGATGACTCCTTCATCTCTAAATGCCTCTGTATTTCATCAGCCAATTACTTAATTCTTTGTGCTTGTAAAAAGACATGCTGTTCCTATTTGTGTTACCAGTCTTCTTTCATGACCCTATTATCTTCCTTCGGATCTTGTATAATAGAATATCTTTTATCTGCCATTTTTATATTTATCTTTTAGGATTATATTTTTATTCTATGCTGAATTTCATTAATCTCATGTTTAGGTATACCTCACCAGTGACCTACAGTTGAATGTGTCATTCCTTCAATAATTAATCTGCATCAGCCCTACTTTGATGCCACTTAAATTAGCTAATTGGTAGTCCTAAGGTTGTTCGGTTCATTTATTTTCAGTGCAAACCTAATTAGGTTATGGTCATTATTTCTGAAATGTTCTTGCTTCAAGTAATTTGCATGTCCTGCTTAATTATCCAGACCAAGATGAGGCAGAGCAGCCTTTCTTGTTGTACATACAACCTAATGATTAAGGAACCTATGATAATCAAATTGTCCAATGATTACAACTTCATCAGTAACCTTTCCGACATCTAACATAGCAGTCAGTGTGCATTCTGATCCATATGTTCACAGACTCTGGTGCTCTCAATATTCTTCCTTCCTTTTCTTCATATTTCCAGCACTGAAATAGTTAAAACTGCTAAAACAATAACTTCAAAAAAAATTCCACATTGTTCATTACCTCAAGGTGCTTCATGGAAATTTTAAACAAAATTTGTCACCAATCCACATCGGGGATATCAGAAAGTAGAAGATGTTGATTTAAAGAAAATTTCTGAATGAGAAGATAGTGCAGAAAGGCTTGAGGAAGAAATTCTGAGCCTAAGTTGAGGAATCTGAATCATAGTTACCAGTAATGGAGCAATAAATGTTGGAGATACACAACAGCCCAGAATCAGAGAGCTGAAGACTTCAGAAGTGAGGAAGCAAGGCCAAAGGCAGACTTCAAAACATGAATGTGAATTTTAAAGTCAGCGTTGCCAGACTGGATGTCAGTGTGGATCAGCAAGCACGCAAGTGGCGTGTGGACAGCGCTTTGTACAAATTGAGAAATGAGCATCAGAGCTATGGGTGAGGTCAAGTCTATATAGAACGAAAAATGGAAGATCAGCTGAGAGCTTTAGAACAGTCAAGTTTAAAGGTAACACAGACGTGGATGAGGGAATCAGCAGCAAATAAGCTGGAGTAGGGGCAATGGCAGAGAAATGCACTGTTATTGCGATGAAAGGTGATTTTGGTGATCGAATTATTATGTGGACCGAAGCTCATCTCAGGATGAGATATGCTGTTGAATTTGCAACAGTCTGATGCAGTTTTGATCAAGGTTGAAGAGGTTCTGTTATTTTCATTTGGGTTTCTAGCTTCCTGACTATATGCAAATGTGCAAATGGGTAAAGCTCCTAAATAAACTGTAAAAATCCCAATTAAATCATATTCCTCAGCATTCTTTTGCATAAGAAGATATCTTAAAAAATAGGAGCAGGAGTAGCCAATATCGGCTTCATGCTTGCTCCCTCATGTAGAATGAATATGACTGATTCGAATTGACCCTGATAGGTGACCCTTCATCTCAGGAATTAATCTGTGAATCTTCTCTAAAGTGTAAGCAGATCTGTTCGTCAGTAAGGAGTCCAAAATTAAATGCCGTACTCTCATTGTGGTCTCACGAATGCCATACACAGTTGTCGTATGACTGTGCTTTCATGGTGCGTTTACCTTGCAATAAAGGTTACATTTCCATTTGGCTTTCAAATAATTTGCCCACCTGAATGCTAACCTTTTATGTTACATGCACAAAGACATCGAGGTCCTTTGAAACTGCTGCATTTCAGAGTCACTCTCCATTCACTGATAATTTACTTTTCTATACTTTCTGTGTGTGTGTGTGTGTGTCAGGGGGTGTTCCCAGTTGGCAAATGAGTTCCTTTCCTGATGGACCTTCCTCCCCAGTTGAGGGGTGCGGGAAAGTGTGTAAGTTCCGTCTCAGTATCTCTCTTGTATCTCCTTCCCCTATTGTCCTCCTAGTTACTTTCATATCCTTAAATTATTATTTAAATAAAGAGACCATGCAGTGCTGTAGAAGGATTTTGTTCATACAAAGAGTTCATACAGTACACAGAAGTTAATAAGACAGTTGCAGCAAATAATTTAGAAGGCAAATGGAATGTTAGCCTTTATTGCAAGGGGTGTGAGGCATAAAAGCATACAAGTCTTGTTATAATTGTAAAAAGACCACACCTACAGTGTTCATAAGACCACACCTATAGTACCTTGTATCATTACCAGCTTTTGACGACAGATCACACTGTCCTTTTCAATGAGGTCATTATAAGAGATTACACAATTGTTTTCGATATGATGCCTCTGCAGAACTGAAGGAGTTTGAAAATGTGATGGATTTAAGCAGTTGAAAGGATGGAAGCGATAAAAAAAAGAGACGATTTGTATAGAGTAGAGGACAGCAAGGACAAATCACAAAGATGTCATGGATTAATCGCAAGGGGAATATGGAAAATGGGCAGCAGTAAAAAGACAAAACATTTATCCAGAGTTAATATAAATACAAAAATATTGACCAGCTCTGTCCAAGGCAGGAAAAAAAACCCACAGAAAAAACTAGATTTAAACGGGCACAAGGCAGTGAGGAAAAGAAAAATGGGGGCATTGTTTGTGGTCCAAAGTTGATAAACCCTTTTCTGAAGAAGGGTCTAGGCCTGAAACGTCAGCTTTCCTGCTCTTCTGATGCTGCTTGGCCTGCTGTGTTCATCCAGCTCTACACCTTGTTAACTCAGATTCTCCAGCATCTGCAGATCCTACTATCTCTTGATAAACTCAATGTTGTGTTCAGATGGCTATAAAATGCTAATCAGAAGATGAAGTGCATTCTCAAGCTTTCAAATTGAATTTAACACCTTGCTCTCACACCTGTATTTCTGTTCTCAACCTCTTGGATTACTCCAGTAAAGCTCAATACAAAATATCTGATCGTGTAGCGACTTTTTTTTTTAAGGGTGGGAGTGGGAAACTGTAGACTACTTTCACTAGTAACTTACTTCCCTTGCTAATTCTTATTTCCAACCAAGATTTGAACCACATTCATTTCAGTATTTGATCTTCTGAGCCAAGGCAATGTTTCAACAAACACACCCCACCTCCTTTTAATTTCCATCTTTCTTCCAAAATATTAAGTACCCCAGAATTTTTCAGTCTTGGTCATATCCCAACCACATCTCTGTCTTGGTGATCAGATCATCCCCATTCATTTCTGTATGTGCTATCAGTTCATCTCTCTTGTTATGAATACAGGCGTGTGCGCAATCAAATGAAGTACAGTTAATTTTGAGTTCCTGTCACTTTTCCCTATTCTGACCCAAATTGTTCATGTGGTCTTATGTTTGTACATCATTACCAAAAATTTCTGCTGACTTAAATCCTTTCCCTAACTATTTACTTGACTTCCAGCTCAAGTTATTTATCAGAAGACTGGTTTCAGGACTGTTCAAGTAAAAGCCATCCCATTGAAACAGTTTCTTCCTTACCCATCTAATTTGTATCTCATTATTTTCAATATGTCCTTCTGCCTGTTCAGTCTTCCCCCTTCTGACTTCCAACTCTCGCCTGCCATTTGTGTCTCTCGTCATTACTTCTGGCTCTCCCCCCACCACTTTCATCTCTTCCCTCTGCTCCTTCCATCTATCCCGCTTCCATTTCTCACCCTACACCATCCATTCCTTTCCAGCCCCTTCCTTCTCTCCTCAGCCTGTTCCACCTCTCTTCCTGTCCCTTCAGGTTCCCCCTGACTGCTTGCGTGGCTTTCTTTACCAGTACTTTATCTAGGGTCAATAAAGCCATGTATTTGTGTCATTTTCTTCTGTTCTCTTTCCTTTCTCTCTGATAGCAAAATAAATGAAAATTATGAAATAACACACAGTGGTGTTTCATCTGACCAATTTCAAACTTCCAAATTGAAATGGAAGCGTATCGTCTAGAAATTAAATCAATCCAGTTAATCACAGGTTAATGGAAAAATGTCAGGATTTTTTTCCCTTCATCCCATTGTCGTGTTCATAGGTTTACTTGTTGAGTTTTTTTTGTTTTCCCTATTATTCTGTGTTCTACATACATTGAATTCAAATTTCAGAATGTCTACAATTCTATTTACTTGAAGCGCTTGTTTGACTCTATTTTATGTCATGGCTTCTACTTTTTTGGGTGGCTTATTCTATTAAGAAGTTGTAAAAGATTGTCCACACCCATAAGCTACTAAAAAGGGAGATTTGTATTGTGATGTTGAAGAGTTAGAAAAGGGTGATTGAAGATGCCTGGCTATTCACGTGTGTTGCCAGGAAACCAGGAAGCCTGACAGATAAACAGAAGGCATGTCTTCAGATTTCAGTTTGTACTATATAACCACTTAAAGGTGGCAAGTAGAAACAAATGCAAGAGGAACCAAATTTAAATTCAACAGTAATGTGCTAAAGCAGTCTTGAGCTCAGTTAAGCTGCTTATTGTAGAATACGTTTTGCTTTGCCAAAATTACATCTGCAAATTGCAGTATAAATGTTCACTCTTTAAGCGCCAGCTTGACATGGTGCTAATTCACTGCTGACAAGTTAGCTTGACTTCTCAAACATTCACTTTCCTTCCAAAGGACACAGAGAATTTACAATGAGTGACAGCCTTATATCGATGCTTCTATATTTGTAAGTTTTACAGTCCAGGTCATGAATTTAAAGTTCAGTTAATTATTGTCAGGTAACCTTTACAGAACATGGTACGTGGTCTCAGCCATGTTATCGAGACTTTCCTTTGTAAATTCCTGTTGAGCTTAATGACTTTCAGTTCAGGTGATTTCGACAGCCATTTTAACTGTCTGAGTTCATTTTCAACTCTTCTGTCTTAAACCAAAATTTAGGCTTGTAAATTAGATGACATTTAAAAATTAGAAGTCCATATTTTATATCAACATGGCAACACAATTAGATGTTAAATTCTTAACATTTATTTAGCGTATTGGAGCAGTTAATGGTGATCGAGGGATAATCAAAATTCAATGAAAATAGGTAATTTCATGAGGCTTTTGTGGTTAGGAAAAGAAAGATCACAGTAAAGGAGGATCCAGACAATTTGCCAATGAAGAAATGGCCATTTAACAATGAAAATAGATACACATAAACTTGTCAATTGGTAGAAGTGCCTATCCACGTTCCATGCAACAAATTAGTCTTGTTTTTGCTTATGTAATCTTTCTGCGGGGTTCTGCCTTTCTTCTCTTTTCTGGTTTTCGGTTTGTTTCTTTGATCTCACTTTTTTGCTTCAGGGTCTCTGACCATTTTAGTTTTCTGCGGTACTTTCTCGATTGTGTTTTCTCTCGCCTTTAGTTTTGATTTTGCACTTACTGTTTGACTTCTGGTGGAAGTTATGGTTGGAGGTTTGGGAACCAATCCAGACAAAACTGCAGAATGTTCTGGACATGGTGAGGCAGGATTTTGGCCAAGGTACAGTGGAGAATTGGAAACAATGTGAAGAAGGTGGCTTCAAATGTTTTTGTGATAAGTCTGATCTTTCAGTCTGTATTCAATGTCCTTTGTCTTCATTATGCAAGCTACTTTCCCAAAGACGCCAAGTGGTAGTTTGCTCCTTGGGTTCTGCACTCTGAAACAGATTCCACGTGCTACAGTCCAACTGTTTCTGATCACTTGTTCTCTATCCTGTTCTTTTCGTCCCTCAAAATTTTAAAAATATTACTAGTTCTCTGGCAATTCAACAACAACCTTGGGCTCTGAGATCACTTCTGACCATCCCCAATTCAAGAACCTTCTTCTGTAATTGAAAGTATTTTGTTATATTGTATTAAAGTAATGCTTTGGCGTGGTCACAGTTCAGTCATGATTCTCTAAACATAATGCCAGGGAATAAAGAAATCTTTTGAATGACTTTGTGCTGTAGAATGCCAGTGCATGTGGTTGATTGTTGTACAAAGTATGTGATCTCTAATGCTATTGATTTTAGATTCATTCTTCATTTTTAAAAGAGTTTTCATTGAAGTCGTTGGTTGATTAAACTCCCTTTTGTATATCTTTCCCACGTCTGATATACACAAAAGGTTTCTTTGAAGATTATTTGGCAATTATATTCAACGTATCCATGGAGTCACCTCCTAACTTCCCTTTTCACGATTCCTGTGGTAGACTGTACAATTGAGAAAATTCTTGACTGGTGCTGTGACTTCTATCTTTGTGGTCAATGTTGGTTAAGACTTGCTGATGCATTATTGGATATATACTGTACTGGCAATAACACAGTAAATGATTTAGGGAAGCAGCCTGTTTTACCCACTGAGGGAAGCTACATATCTGTGCATTTTTCTGTTAGATGTTAAGTGTGCTGAATCTATCCAAGGATGCAGACAGATGCACACATGCCAGAGCCAGCAGGGTATAGATGACATTGGTACAGTCCTTCATTCTTTGATGCAGTTTCCTCAGTGTCTCCAACGAACCTGCCCCTATGTCAGCTTATGTACTTTGACTCATGCGAATTGTTCAAAACAATGGGGCCTTCTCGTTCTGGGTGCTGAATGGGTGCCTGGTCTCTGACAGTCTTCTCCTGGGTGCTGGTGACCCGGGTGTTTCTTCCTCAGCTAGCTGTGGACTCAAGACAATGATATGCTTACCAGATTGTGCTGTTAAATCTAATCTGCCACTGCTGTGTCAGTATCTGAGCTGGTGAAGGGTGCAGGAGACAGCCTTGCCAGTGTGTCTTCTGGGGATCTGTGACATTTTCATCAGAAGTGGAAGAGGAAGAGGCGTTGGCCGAAGCACTTTTCTGTTTGGGGCAGAGACTGTGTGGGTGCCACTAGTGGCTGAAGAGGACAAGAGAGGAAATGAGTTGTGAAATAGGGGTAGAAGTTTGGACATGTTGGGAATGTATTTACAATGGTGCCAATGGATGAATAGTGCAGCGATTGTTAAAGAATCCTACTTCATTGCTAAGACATGGAGATCTTGATATACCCATATGAGCAGTCTCTATCCTGTCCCATGAGCTTAAGGATTCTGGCAAGTAGGGGATGAGAAAGTGAATATTGGGCAACCCACCAGTTATCTTAGCACTCTCTGCCCTATTATAGGTTGTTTCCTCCTCCAGTGAGCTAAAGGGAGGGATTGAGTGAGATGAAAGTGGCTGGCACAGTTGTTAGTGTGATGCAAGTGAGGGAAAGGTGATGAGGTCTCCCAAGTGAGTGAGTAAACAGTGCAAAGGGCAGGAAAAGTGAGTTATTCAGGGGGAGTGGCAGGGTGAGAGCCATTCAACGAAGATAATGCATGAACCAGTGAGAACGGTAGCACATTTGCCTTGGTGGGAGGTGGGTGAAGTCGCTGAGTTAGAATAAGTAGCAGTAAGAAGACGATGGGACTTAAATTTGTGGAACACAGAAGATCATTAACCTTCTTGCACCACGGCTGGTTGTTCTTTCAGTCAGTGGCACTGACCCGGCTGATTCATGGGATTTGGATTTTGTTGTGTTGGCCAGTATTTATGGCCTATCCCTAATTGCCCTTGAGAAGGTGGTGGTGAATTGCCTTCTTGAAATGCTGATCTCCATTTGCTCCGGATAAACCAAACATGCCGTTAAAGAGGAGGTTCTAGGATTTTAGCCCAGCGACTGAAGAAATGGTGATATATTTCCAAGTCAAGGCAGTGTGTGACTTGGCATGCTGATGGTGGTATTCCAATGTATCTGCTCTTGTTCTTCTACATGGAAGTGGTGTGGATTTGGAAGGTGCTGCCTGAGGAACCTTGGTTAATTTCTGCGGTGGATCTTGTAAATAGCACACATTGCTGCTAGTAAGCATTGGTGAGTGAGGAACTGAATATTTGTGAATGTGTTACCAATCAAGCATGCTGCTTTGTCTTGGATTGTGTCGAGCTTCTTGAGTATTGTTGGAGCTGCACACATCCAGGTAAAGGTGGAGTATTCCATCACACCGCTGACTTGCGCCTTGTAGAAGGTGAACAGGCTTTGGGGAGTTAGAAGCTGAGTTACTCACTTCAAGATTCCTAGCCTTAGACCTGCAAGATTAGCCACAGAAGTTATATGGCTAGTCTGGTTCAACGTCTAGTCAATGGTGACTCCCAAGATGTTGATAGTGGACCGATATATCTATTTCCCATTCAGTAATAAGTTAAACCTGATTTTGTGATATAATGTACATGCACTTGAAAAGGAGTGTATCTTAAACTGCTGTTTATCATTATCTATCTGAATAGCATATGATGTTCCGTGTGCTGTTAGTCTATGAGCAGTAAAGGTAGAGATCAGATGGACGAAACTTGGCTCCCTGTGAACATTTTTTGCATTGTCTTACCTTCAAGTAAAGAACCATTTTAGTATACTTCCAATTGTTTGTGAATGTTTGATACATCTGTACCAAAATAAAGCAAAATGCCTAACACTACACCTATAGATAATATTTCAAAAGGTCAGAATGTAAGTGGGGAAAGAGCAGCGGCTAAAGATCAGTTTTGGACAGACTCCAGAATTGACAGTACGGGAAGTGAGAAGAGATTCGCTGGCTATGATTGGGTATGTAAGAATGCAGGAGCAGCCCCAGTTTGCATGAAAACAGGCAGCAATGGAGAAGATGGTAGGGTTGATCATGTCACATACTGTGGAGAGGTCAAAAAAGACCAGTGCAATATGTTCACAAACCTTGGGCTGTCATTTCATTGGACTTGTGACAGGGGCTCACAGCTAATAATTTGAATTACCAAATTATAATTTAACATGCTATGAAAAAAAAATTGAATTCCATTTAGTTAACACCAGATTGGCTTTGACTGGTAACCAAGGGTTAATTCCGCACACTACACCCATCCGAAACATCTGCCCAATTGCAGATTCTTAGACTGAGTTGCCAACATCCATTTCCCAACATATAATGAATTCATTCATGCAGAAATGTTTGTTACTCTGAAGAATGAGCCACAGTTGCAGAGCTGAGGGTAACTTTCAGATGGGTTTTACGTTTGTGAAACTACTAATTGCAGCATATCTCTGGAGGAATCAAACAGCAGGGTAAAGGAAAGAATTGTTGTCTGTGAAACCTTAGGTTTTTTAATCTGCTTACATATGGAGAAAAGAAAATTCATTTCACAGCAGTTCTATGGAAAATGTTTATTTAAGTATACCTTTTATTGGTTACGTGACAGCCTGATCTACTTTAAACCCATGTGTATGCAAAGACTCCAGTATAGCACTCAAGTTCATTACAAATAGCTTTTGCTGTTTGGAGGTATGAAGTATTGGCCAAGTATTCCTTGTGGTGCCTGCACAGGTCCCCATTCATTGGTCTGATATGCGCGCAACTGTTTTCCTTTAAATTTCCCCCAGATTTCATCAGTCTCCAATTGGTTCACCTTGCGTCAAAATCTCTGGCTTCAAAGAGCTGGCACAGATTGATATATCGCCACCAGTGCCCTTCTAGTAAGTTGCCAAGCGGAAAAAAGCCCACGCAACCTATTTTCCAAATTGAAAATGATCTGCATCATTGAAAGTGAGATTAGAATCTTGGGAAAATGGGGTAATCAAGCCTGCATGCCATCACATTGCCATGTCAGATGAGCATTGCTAATCTATTATTTGGAACCACAAGAACTTTATATTCATACTGGGATATCTGAATAATGCTAGGTACAATTCGGTTTTGTAAAATATATTAGCTGTGTTTATGTTATGGACCATTACAGATTTTATTTGTTGAACATTTTGGCACACTGCATGGGGAAGCCTGATAACCTTCTTAATAACTAGTCATTTGATTGTACAGAACTCGAGAACTGCTGAAAAAAGACACATTTTACCAAAGCCTTTCATGTTGCATTTATCAAGATAATTCATAATAAATTCAAAAGTAAAGGAAAAACATGTATGTTGTTGAGCAGGAAGTGCTGAAATGGTTGGGAAGTGCACTCAGAATGGCAGAGGCATTGCCATTTTAAAAAATAAAGTGAACAATGGCTAGCATTTAACTGTAAGCTTTGATTGAATTTTGAACAAGGCAGGTTGACTGCAATTTATCAAGAAATGAACCAGAGAAAGGTTGTCACCTATTTTGTTGATTTTGTACAGCAGTGTGTATACTTATTCTTTACGTCTGAAAATAATAAATTCCTATATATTGGTATTTGGAACCTCAAAGCCATTCTGCTGGATAATTACGAGCCTGATCTGTTCATTTCTTGCTGTATATCAGACAAAATCATGATTGGGCCTAAAGGCTGTCACCTTTTCTCTCGAGAAGTGCCCAGTTAATCTTGGACTACACTGAAGTGTAAGGTGCCTCAAAAGATTGATCAACAAGTAAAACTAGCTATTTCATGCTGCTACTGTGTAGAAGCAACACAAGTGATATTCACCACTGAGAGGATCCTTCATCAAGCATAAAAGTTGTTCTGCCTATTCAACAAATGAATAATATGCTTAATGAATTTCAGTGCTGGTATGTACTAGGTACATATGTTTTTGTCCCCAAGTCTTGCAGAATATTTTGAACATCATATTCCTTTGGCTGTTCACAGTAAGCGATGCACTGACTATAGCACAAGCCTGCTTTTGGAAAATTCACAGCACAGTACCTGACATTAGATGTGATTCCACAATTCAACAATATTTAATGAATAATACTAGCGTGCAACAAATTACATTAACGGCCAATTTTGGAATGTCAATCAGCAGTATGGCATAGTTGTGCGTGCTAGAAGCTACAGGCCTGAACACACAGTGAAGTGTTCTTTGCAAACAGAAATAATGTATACACACACTGCCCTATTTCATTACAACAAAATAAGTGATAAGCATTCTCAAATTCATTTCCCAGGGCATCCTGATGAATCAATTTTTGGTGAAAATTTGACAAACTTGGCAGTTAACTGTCGGTCATCATTAACTGGTGCCTTTTCCATGACATTGGCAACAGTTCAGAGTCCATTCAGCAAACAATCAGGACTCTTCTCTCCTCGTCTATAAACAGTTTTCCTTTTTATTGATATTTCTTGCAAATTGTCCTGATGAGTGCAAGACAAAAAGCTTTGACAAAATGTGTTTTTTTAATCAATACTTTTTAAAAAACATTTGCAACTTGTGCTTTAAAAATAAATTTTGTAGATTAGGTTTGATATCCTATCTGTTCAATATTGAGGAAACAAAGTAAAATTGTGACATAAAACATTAAGAGAGCAGTGAAAAGAAGCATTGGATTAGCAAAGTCGTAGATGAGTGAAAATCTTTAAGTTTAAAATTAGCTTTCAGAAACAGCATCAAACAGTAGAAAGACCAATTTCCTTTTTCTATTCCAAGATTTTCAAATTGATTCTGCATGCTCTGTGAACTGCAGAACAGTAGGTTGGCTATATATTTGCCAAAGTTGAGCTGTCAATTACTGTGTTAGTGATTGTTGTTGATGTAATGAAATGTACAAGATTGTTTGTGTTCATTAAGATTTGCTTAAATCATGCTTAAATGCTAACAACCAATGTTAGGTTGCTGAAATGACTTAATGGACATTACAGGTATGTCATCCTAAACATCTTTTGGTTGTGGTTAATTCCTAATATGGTGAAGTACTGCTGTGCACTGTTGAAAACGTATGTGTATTTGCTTAGGATTTATTGGCGAATGGTTTCATAAGAGCTGTCAGTGGTTTTATCACTTTAAGTGAAAGAATGAACAGAACAACATACACTTTGAACAAAGGACCAAAAACTCTTGGTAAGATTTGCTTGCTATAACAGCCTATAATCAGTTAAATACCATAGAAGATTGGAAAGGGAAAATTAATAGTTGGGTTGCTTCATTTGCATCAGGATGTTCCACAGCTTGAGGCATTTCAAGCTGTAACAACAGTACGTTTGGCATCGTAAACAAGTGCACACTGTGCCTTCCACTTGTGCTATGCTTCTCTTTATGTGTTACCCTGCATTCCCACGAGTACATTTCTCTTACAGGAGTCAACTGTTAAATCTTGTCCATAACAGCTTGCTTTGAATAAGGTTAAATTCAAGCATTTATTTTTCAGCTGACATGGTGACTGCTGGTTTTGCCGAAGGTTACATAAATAAGGAACATTTGTGACAAGCCCATTCAAGAAAGCGAAACTTCTTCCTCTAGAGCTGTTTGTGACATTTAATGTTTTAAAATCATCCTCCAGCAAAACATTACTTAGCTTATAGAGCTATAATTAATGTAGATCTAAGGTTAAAATTTCCACGTGTGTCTATGCAAGAGAGACAACTGTTCTGCTGAAAAGATCTATATTTATTTCCTTCTATTAACGCTTCAAGTTGCTGGGTGACAAATGCTGTGGAGCTGGAATAACAAGTTCAATATATTTTCCAAAGGACTTTCAGACTGAACTCATGAATTCCCATGTTCTACACTTTACAACAATCAAAGACACAGGCGATTGTGTTCACAGTACTGTAGAGTAGATGCAGTGCTGAAAATTTTGCAGTTTTAACTTGGGCAATCTGCATTAACTAATCACTGCACACCACTCACTTCTGACCTCTGCCGATCAGATGGCAGAAGTGTCGGAAACAAAACATGAAACAGATGACTCAACTGTATGATTTAAAACTAGCAAGCTATTACTAAACATTGCTCAAAATACTGAATTATGTGAGAGCACTTGCAAGTCATCTTGTACACGGTGCTGTCAAGTCAAAATATCATGTGTGTCCTACATCTGCAAATGATTTCTATGATATCCAATTCTACTCACACTCGACTTGGGTTTGAGGAACAAAGCTGCACTATTAAGGATATGCGACCGGGTGCAAAATTCTTCTTTTGCAGTTGGGTTTGTCACAACCGGATCCAGGTAGTTTCAGGCTTACTAAAACTGGTGCCACAATTAGAAAAGTAATTACTTGCCTTTTATTAATGATGTTCCATTTTGGTTTTATTGGCTACTGCTTCATTTTAGCACTTTTACTTTTCTCATCTTCTGATAAAAGGTTAATTGTTGGTGACTTTGGCATTGAGCGTTGCATCATGCTGGTGTCAATTTCCTTCAGCCCACAGCTGGGTTGACACAAGGAAGATGATTTATGAAACAACATTAAGTGCAATCTACGTTTGAATGTGTTAACCATACCAATCACTACCAGGAGAGTTGTACTGTATTGAAAAAGTTAACTGTTTCTCTCTCCACAATTGCTGTGAGATATTGACGGGCTGCAGCAATTTTCTGTTTTTAATTACTTGCAAGACATGTCCTAGCGTATATGTAAAAGCAGATTTGTTTTTGCGACTTGCTGAGACAGGTTGTCATTAAAATGTGCATTCTGCTGTAGAATTACCTAATATAGTGTCTTGATCTATGATATCCCATAGAATCTTAGAACACAGGAGGTGTCATTCAGCCCCCTTGTGGTGTGCTGGCTCTTTGAAGGTGCTCTTTTCAATGGAATTGAATAACAGGAAGATTGCACCCTACTGAATCCTTCAAAGCCACCCAGGAAACGACCAGAGTATGTGCATTAGGGAAGCATTAGTTGAATTCTTTGCAAGAGGCAACACCTTTCACTGTGACTGTGGAAATGAGCAGCAGGAATGCCAGGGTTTGCATGAGGGATAGTCATCGGTGATAGTCATGTTATTATTCAAGGGTTTTTTTTATTAACCATTTCTGAGCCTTCATTCGCATTCAGTTGATAACTTTTAGCTGGTCTCTGCGAGATAAGCATTATTGGGCATGCCAGTGGCTGTTAATGCATGAGCAGTTGTGGTGACACGATTGTGTGCAGGCTGTTTAAGATAGAAACAAAGAAGGTAGGGGCAGGAGTAGGCCATTCGACCCTTTGAGCCTGCTCCACCATTCATTGTGATCATAGCTGGCTAACACAATACCCTCATGCCATCAAGGAACAAAGAAAATTACAGCACAGGAACAGGCCCTTCGACCCTCCAAGCCTCCCTCTATATTCCTTGATCCTTTTTGTCTCAAGAGCTATACCTCCTTCCAGAAAACACACAATGTTTTGGTTGTGGTAATGAATTCCACAGGCTCAGCACTCTCTAGGTGAATAAATTACCCCACCATCTCAGTTGTAAAATGTTTACCCCTTATCCAAGCAAAACTGCACACACTATTCCAGATGTGACCTCACAAATGCCCTGTATATTTGCAGCAAGACATCCTTGTTCTTGTACCTGAATCCTCTCACTATGAATACTAACATACAGTTTACCGTCTTTACTGCCTACTGCACCTGTATGCTTACCTTCAGCGACTGGTGCACAAGGACAGTTTGTAAAGTAAATGTAAAGAGTTAAGGAATATGACAGGAAAATAACTGAGAAATTTGGAAAGTGATCCTAACGTTCCAATTCTAATAATCCGGGTGGGGTTTTACAGCAATTATTAGATGAAATTTAGAAAATCCGAATGCATTCTTCAATGCGGCGTAATCAACTAATACACAAGAATGGGGAAGGTAAGCATTTTAACCTCAAATATTATGTCAGTTTGGAAGTTAGAATGGAATCTCCTAAATCCTGGCCACTTCAGGTTTGATTGAGGCTACATGTTGTTATTGCTGTTTCAGCTTGAACTGAATGTCCACTCTCAACCTGTGTTACCACCTCCTCACCTGGCCATTATGATCTTGTCTTACATTTCGATCTCTTTCCCTCCCTCCCTCCCCATGTCCTTTCTGCTCTCCCTTCTCCTCCACCCTTTCTCCTTACTTGTCTCACCCCATACCCCCATCTTGTTTAATCTACCTTACTTTGACTCCTTTGCTCTGGTAACTTCTCCTGGTGATGGCATCTCACCCCCTTGTCTCTCTTTTAAAAGCATTGCTCTTTCCCACCCACCCAGGTATCAGACCAAGTTTTCCACTGAGCTCTCTATACCGCTGCTCCCGCAGCCGCTGCACCGAGTGAGCTTAGACCCTTTCTGATTTCAAACTCGAACTCAACTCTTCTTGTACTCCCTCCTGCATTCGGTGCCCTCCTGTCCTCCCGAAATTTCTCTGTCCTACTGACATGCACGACCACCATCTCAGTCTTTCATCACTCAAAGTTATACTGTTCATATTATTAATACCACAGTAAGATAATCTCCAATCTAATCCTTAGATCACTTTGTACCCCTACTGCTGTCCCCACCTCCTAAACACACTTCTCTTTTGTGTCTAACCTGAGAAAAACTCTCTTCTGAGTCATGTAGCAAATATTTCCTTTTGTGGTTCAATGTCACATTTTGCTCCGTAAACCTCTTGTTGTATTCCTTTGAGAATTTTATTGCGTTATTGACATTATATAAACGCTGATTCAGATGGAAATGCAGCAAATACTATAAATGTAATGAAGAACAAAATTGTTACAAAGTTCAGCAAACCAATCAGCATCTGTGGAGAGGAACGGAGATAACTTTTCAGGTTGAGAGGAAAGGATAAGTTTTGTTTTGATGATAATTCCTCGCTCCAGCTTCAAAATTGCATCATTTTAAATATTTGGGCCCAAACACATCTAAGAACATTGAAATTATGTCTAAACTTGATCTCAGTCTCATTTTTAGAAAACAAAAGATGTTGCTCAAATATCCCTGGTATAGTCCAATGCTTGTTTAGTTCAAAATGTTGATTTGACTTCAAAATAAAGTTTAAAAATATATATTTTACGGTGACATGATTAATTTTATTTGCTGAATTATTATTTGTGCTTTTCATGCCTGCATTTTTCCTGACAACAAGATCTTAACCTGTCTTTGAAAACTAATGTTTCAACAGCATATTTTACTTAAAAAAAAAAATCAAAAATGAATTTTACGAGTGCTGGCAATGTGCTGTTTGCAAACTTCCCAGCATATCTGCTTGACATCAGTTGGCGTTTAAAGGTTTTGATGTAGTGCCCACTCCTTTCAAGATTCTCCTTGGAAGGTATGGAAAAGACTGGGAAGTTAAGTTTCAACATTTCCTTTCATTTCAGGTGAGTAATGAGATATATCAATGTCACAAGCAGTTAATTAAGAACAACTGCAGTTGATACAGGAGAAATCATTGAATACTGTCCCAAACAAGGGAAAGGATAAAACAATGAGATAGCAGAGAAACGGAGAATCCCCACAGTACCATCCAGCCCATCAGTTTCAAACTGACCCTTAAAAGAGAGCAACCCACCCTGACCTACTTTATCTCTGTAACCCCACATTTACCATGGCTAACTCACCTAACCCACACATCTTTGGACTGTGGGATGAAACTGGAGCGCCCGAAGGAAACCCACACAGACATGGGGAGAATGCGTAAACTCCACTCAGACAGTTGCCTGAGGCTGGAATCGAGCCAGGGTTGCTGTCACTGTGAGCCACCATGCCACCCACAGAAGGAGAAGAGGATGAGATACAATAATGTGATGGGTGTGCTGGAGTTTTGATGGAGTAGGTGGGTGGTTGCCAGGCTGTTAGAGATTGCACTAGGAGTCTTTCTGGTATTTTACCTTTGTTCTGAATTCGGGATTCCATGATTACATGCAATCCCAAATTACTTGATTTCTGGAATTGCAGTGTTCATCCTGTTGGAAGCTGGAAATCCCGGCTTTGATTTTAACCCTTGGTGGATCTTAAGTGGCTAAGCAAGATGAGTGTAGACTTCCCTTTTGGCTCAGAAAAGAGCCCTGTGCCATTTTGACACCCAGGTCCCAGGGACCATCAATACTCTGATACTGACCTTGGAGTGCATTTTCTAGCAGGCCTATTTAACACATGATTTCATTTCCTTCTTCACTTTGATGAGGAAAAGGAGACTTTTCTGAAACGAGTTGTAAGAAAGCCCTTGCGGTCTCATGTGATATCCCCGCACATCCCACTGGCAGATAAGAGTGAGGAGGGAAATTCCTAGATGAGGCCAGGAGAGACCAAGCCAAATCAGTCAGTTGTGGAGAGAGAATCATACAGTTGTCAGTTTAAGAAGCATCCCTCTCAGAACCTGGGAAGAACTTTCAACACAGAAAATTTCCTCGCAAAACTAGCATGACGTTCACCTGTACTCTGATGGCATCAATCCGTTTCTGCTCTCCCATCACCGTCAACAATGCTCTTCCTTCCTTCCTATTGTTCACGTCCCGGCAGAAAGGTTGAATTCCTCATTTTCATTACAAACATGTGCTCTCTTCTTCCTTGCTCCTTCCAAAACAGCAACCAGCAACATTTTCTTCTCACTTGCCAGGCTTTTTACAGCCACCAGTTATGGTCGTGTTATTGTGTTCACATATAAATGGCTTCTGTAGTGCTAAGTATGAAGTTTTAAAATCCCCATTTTCCCCAATGTCTCCGACCTCAATATTAAATGTTAATGTGTACTTCATCTAACTGTGCGATGTCTTTTCACCATTTTGAAAAATTAGTTCAGTGCCATTATTTTATTTGGGCTAATTGCTGCTTTTGTGTGTCTGTTGGTTTCTGAATTAGCCCTTGAATAGCGGATAAAAATTTGAGAGAAAGCTATTCATAAAAGAGATTATGTTTATTATTTTTCAGCTGAAAATAAAATAAACCTTGTCTGGGCAATTTTGGAAGTGCTGATGAATAAATTCGAATAGGTCAAGTTCAAATTGCTTTGAATTTCATATCTATTTTATGCTCCTTCAGTTATGACCAATACTGTCATAAGGACTTCAGTGTACTGTATTTTCATTGTGTTTTGAATTAAGCAAAACTGTTTCATGTGATTATAGGCTTCTTGATATGATCATTGCAGAATAGTTGTGAAGGAAGTTGCAATATTATTCAATTTTAATAATGTATTTTGAAATGATTCCTGACATTATTATCTAGTTATAAAATTAAGGTTTGACAGTTTTTATTCATGAAGATAATGGCCTTTTGAAGTTTGTGTTGAAAAATTTTAATAGAAGGGAGAATAAGGAGTTCAGTAATGTGTTTTCTTTTCACATCATCATCTTTGAAAAGAAAGTGAGGAAAAGGACCTTACTTTAATTTGTGCAGTGATGTAGAAATAGACAGCTATGTTCTCTTAGCTTTGCTTGGTGGCCATCTTTATTGCCTTCTTGCTCTACAGCTGTTTCTTGTATTGTTACTGCCTCAGTAGGGTTCTTGGGGTCTCTTTAGGGATGATTTAACATGTGTAACGCTAACACATCACAAACAAAATTAATGTGCTTTCACATGTTGGGAGTTCAGTTTGTCCTTGTGATGTGCTACAACATCATCCAACTTCTTCTTTGCATTGCATGGATTGATAAAGGCAACTTTCAATAAGGTTGTAATGCAGATGTTCTTTGAATGATCTTTATGTGAACAGCAGTATCTAGTCTGAAGTAAATAATGGGTTCTCACTGCATTTGTAATTCCTGTCTTGAAGTGTTTCAAGGACATGTAAACATGTTGACGTATAACAAAATGAATTGTTATAAACATTAGTATATTTAAGTTGTTATGGAATGATAAATGTTGTCGCCAATAATTCCATTAATGGATCCATTAATGAGGGATCTAAAATATAAATGAATGGCCTGAGAACCACCTGGCATTGAATAAAAGCCTATCAATTACACTTGCAGTAATAAAATACAATTAAATAAGCATTAAAACATTATGTCAGCAATAATGGAAATCATAATTATTTCAGTATACACAATGCGAAGCATATGATTTTTCATTTTCACTGAGGGACTGTTAGGGAAAATTGACTGAAGTGGATTGCATTGGAATTCTGAACAGAGTTCATATAATGTAAAACCGATTGCAAAATACACCGTGGTTCACTGAGAGTGTTTTAGGATTTAGACTTAAAGAAAAATGGAAACTGGGCCTTTGTTTTCTAGTTGCCCATTGAAAAGAGAGAGATATGTTAATGGTTCATTCATGCAATGTGGGCATTAAAGGCTGGATGCATTGCCTGTGTTCACAGCAATACAATAGAATGGAATCATTTCCTGTGACACAACAGGTAGGATTGTTGTCCAGTGGTTATGCAGGGCAGCACAAGTACACACATTGATACTTAGCAACTAAGAGATCTACCTACATGGGCAAAACCAAAACTTCTTGCCTCTGGATAAGCATTCTTGAGACACTTCAGGTCTTGGCTGTCGGCACACCCACAGTGCTATGAGGAAGGAAGTTCTAGGATATTGATGCCATGACAGCGAAGGAGCAGTGATTATTGTTTCAAGCCAGGATGGTGTATGGCCTGCAGGTGAACTTGTAGAGCAGGTTGTCTGGGTCTTTTTCTACATTGTGGGCTTGGAAGAGGTGTGGTAGGGAAGAATGCAGTACTTCAGACAGGTAGGCATGGACCTGTATCATCTGAACTGTTACAATAGGTATTGGAGGCAAACACCAGGGTACCTAAAACACTGCCGACGGTGGTCATGGTGACATTCCTCATCCAGGACACAACAGATGAAAGTGACATAATTCAGCTTGCTGTCCATGTCACAGTTGAAAGCTGATAAATGAATTCTGCTGCAGTTGCTGCCACAGCAAAGGCTTGTTAATCCTGCAGTAGTAACAACACTGACTGCAGCTGCCAGAGAAGGTGCATCACCAATACCTTCTCAAAGGCAATTACGGATGAGCCTGCCAGCCATGTTCACTTCCTGTGAATGGAAGAGGTAACATAATCTAAGCCTGGAATGATCAGCTCTGGCTCTCTCGGCTGCCTGCATGGCAATGAATTCTGACTCTCCTGAGAATTTTCTCATGTTCAAAAGTGGAGAAAGCTCTATAGTAAGAGATAACAAGGCGTAGAGCTGGATGAACACAGC
>NC_063347.1:46626913-46701589 GCF_021869965.1 Rhincodon typus | reverse complement strand
TCAGCCTTCCTGCACCTCTGATGCTGCTTGGCCTGCTGTGTTCATCCAGCTCTACACCTTGTTATCTCAGATTCTCCAGCATCTGCAGTTCCTACTATCTCCGAAAGCTCTATAGTTATAGTATACAACCATTTTAGGCCATGTGAACATAGCTTTGTTTGTATCCTGCACTATAAATGATGCCATATGCATTACAAACTGTCGATAATACACAGCCTCAATTCCTCAGTTGCCTCAAAAATATACGGTGGTCCTCTGGAATATGTAAGACATGTCCCAAAAATTTGAGTAGATTTCCAAGTTAGGTAAATGGGTCTTCAAGCAATTAGCTTTCTTATCAAGGTATGGGTTATTTTGTAACAGGAAACAATATTGGAATAAATGAGTTGGGAGCAAGACTATCCCTTCAAGCCTGTACTACCATTCGATAGGTTGTGTTGTCAGCTCCACTTTCCAATCTGCATCTGTAACCCTTGACTTGTTTCTCTATCAAAAAGTCTATGCGTTCTGAAGTAATTTAAATACAAAGCCTCCATTACTTATTACAACCGTCTCAGATTTAAAAAAAACTCATTTCTGCCTTAAAAGGGAGACCTCTTATTCTGAAACAGTGTCCGCTAGTTTCCTCGTGGACATATCCTCCCAGTATTAGCCTATTTAATTTTCTCAGAATCTGATAGCTTTCAGTAGGATCACCTCTCAATGTCCTAAAATCAATTGGATACAGGGACCTGTTGATCCTTTCTTCATTCCAGGAATGATTTGAGTGAAGCTTCTCTAAACTGATTCTAAATCAATTTTTCTTTTTTTTTCAATTAGGGAGAGCAAAACTATACTACAAAGTCCTGGTGTGGTCTTACCACTGTACTGTACAGCTGCAGTATGACTTCCCTACTTTTATACTTTATTCCTGTTACAATAAATGACAACTTTCCATTTGTCTTCCTAATTACTTGCTGTATCTGCATATTAACTAACATGTGATTCCTCTACCAGGACCCCCAGATCCCTCTGTCACGCTGAGTCCTGCAATCTCTCTCCAGTTAAATAATACGCGCTTGTCTCTTCTCCCTGCCAAAATGGATAAGTTCACTCATTTACTCATTTACTTCATCTGCCAATTTCTTGCCCAGTTACTTCATATATCCATACCCTCTGTAACTCTGTAACTCCCCTTGACAACTCACTTTCCTATTTATCTTTGTGGCATCAAGGGAATTTTAGCCAATCTGTTTCTAAGGTTTCAAAAACCAAGACCAAGATTCCAGAACCATCCCTTCCTTTTCATATTTGCGGTCTGACTACAATACAGGAGCAAAGCATTCCTGGAACACTTGATTTAACCAGCTGTAAGTTATTAAAACAACCATCAAGCAGGTGATGAATACGCTCTTCACAATTGAACAGCTAATATGTGACCTTCCGTAAGGACATAAGAACATAAGAAATACGAGCAGGAGTCGGCCATCTGGCCCACTAAGCCTACTCCGCCATCCACTAAGATCATGGCTGATCTTTTCCTGGACTCAGCTCCACTTACCCACCCGCTCTCCATAACCCTTAATTCCTTTACTGTTCAAAAATCTATTTTTGACTTAAAAACATTCAGCAAGATAGCCTCAACTGCTTTACTAGGGAGAGAATTTCATAGATTCTCAACTCTTTGGGTGAAGAAGTTCCTCCTCAACTCAGTCGTAAATTTGCTCCCCCTTAGTTTGAGGCTATGCCCCCTAGTTCTAATTTCAAACACCAGTGGAAACAAAAAAACTTCCCTGCTTCTATCTTCTCTATTCCCTTCATAATGTTATATGTTTCTATACGATCCCCACCCCCTTCACCTCATTCTTCTAAATTCCAATGAGTATAGTCCCAATCTGCTCAAAATATCATCATAAGCCAACCCTCTCAATTCTGGAATCAACCTAGTGAACATCCTCTGCACCCCCTCCAGTGACTGTACATCCTTTCTCAAGTAAGGAGACCAAAACTGTACACAGTACTCCAGCTGTGGCCTCACCAGCACCCGATACAACTGCGGCATAATGACTCTATTTTTAAACTCAATTCCTCTCGCAATGAAGGATAATATTCCATTTGCCTTCTTAATTACTTGCTGCAACTGCAAACCAACTATTGTGATTCATGCACAAGAACACCCAGGTCCCTGGGTGCATTTAAATAGCATTTAAATAATAGTCCATTTTGCTATTATTCCCACCAAAATGAGTCCACGACCACTGGCTGGCTTCCTTTTCCCCCCAAAATGTCCTGCAGCCACTCGGTAATCTGCAGGACTCATGCACCAGGGAGGCACCACAGCAATCTGTTGTCAGTAGATCAGCTGAAGAAGTGCCTCTCTGTTCCCCAGTAGGAGTCTCCTATTGCTACGGTCTTAACTGCCTTTCAGCCCCCACTCTGCGCAGCTGAGTGTCCAGTGGTTGCTCTGGCTCCAGTTCCCTGAGGCATTATCACCAGCACCAGAACTCAGCACAGAGTACTGGTTGGCTATTGGGATGGCCTTAGGGGACTCCTGCACTACTTGCCTTGTCTTATGTTTGCGTGCAATGGTCACCCAGTCCCTATCCTCCTGTACCCTTTTACACTGTGGGGTGGCCACCACCTTGTATGCACTATCCATGTAACTCTCATTCTCCTGGATACCTTTCAGTGCCTCCAGACCTTGCTCAAGCTCCATAACCCGCTGCTTGAGTTGGAAGTACAGACAACATCTCCTGCACACATGTTGCTCATCGATACAATGAGCACCCAAGAACTCCCATGTGCTACAGGCGGAGCAAACCACTTGAAGAAGCTGACCTGCCATCCCTTTAATTAACCCAAACATTACTCAGTTTAAAAAAAAAACTGCAGATGCCATACATAAGTTTTGGATTTGCTCACATAGTTGGGTCTCCCCATTTATGAAGTATTGTGTACACTTTGTGTTGCCCTGCATAGCCCCCGACAACAATCCTGTTTGTTATGTCACGGGAAAGTTCTCCAGTCTCTTGTAGTTCAGCTGCTCCATGAACATAGATGATGAATAATTCAGGTCTGTGGCCAAGGTTCCTGGCAGAAGTCTTGATGTCTTAATAGCAAGCCAACCTTAATCTGCCTTGTCTTCAATCCAAACCAATATGTGGCAAGCTGGTTTCTTGGAAGCGTAGAATATTCCCTTTACACCAGCTTCATGACTTTGTAAGAAGCCCTGGCACAGATGCTAAGAACTGATATAATGAGAATCACCCACAAACCCAACATCTAATTAAACAAGCTAAAGGTACCCTGAAGCATATGTTAAGGTGCCTGGACCAATCAATAAATATATTGCAATGTAATCCCAACTGAACCTCCAAATTGAAAATAATTTTCTGTCCTGTTGCGTAATTCTGCTATTTGACAGTGTCAAGCTTTGCATGGACTCAATACCAAGCTGGGAAACTCTTGGCCAGCTAGAACTGGATTCCTTCAAGTCATTTGTCATTGTGAATAAGCTAGGAGGCAAACAGCCTGGTACACTTGCAGGTCCTACATGTCAAGGAATCAGTCTTTTTTGATAATCTCTGCCCTCAAGGTCTTCAACTGTGACCTTGACAACATGCTGGACTCAAGATCTTCTTTCAGAGAACTGCTTCCAGGCCTATCCCATCATCGTCCCTGAGTGTTTCATTAGACTTTCAGAGCAGCTGTCCTGTTATGTAAAAGACATGTAGGGTCAGTTTGTATGTGGGTGGTTGTTGAAGTAAGGCGTGGTGAAATTGTGTCATTGTGAATGCTGGAGTCTTCTAACTCCTCAGCCATTCAGTGGTCTGCGTGCTTTTCACCATAAAGAAGAGATAGGCAATGACTGCCATTTAATGTCTGTGCTTCTTATAATCCAACAGATGGTAATACATGTCAGATCCCAGAATGAAATCTAACTTGATAGATTTTTTTTTGTTTATGTTTTGTTTGCAGTCAATCACTGAAACGGTCGCATGAGGCTGAAGAGCTTCGACAACAAGTGGACAGAAGTTTATTATACAAAAGGAATAAATGAAAACAAACTTTTCAAATTTAGAACACCATTCACCAAAGTAACTTAAAATGCATAGCTGAGCAAGGTTTCCAAACTATTTTTCCCGTGACATAACAAACAGGATTGTTGTCGGAAAGTGTACACAATACTTCATAAATGGGGAGACCCAACTATGTGAGCAAATCCAAAACTTATGTATGGCACCTGCAGTTTTTTTAAAACTGGGTAATGTTTGGGTTAATTAAAGGGATGGCAGGTCAGCACCATCAGTTCACAAAGGTTCAGATCCAAAGAAAGTACACTCCAATTCTCAACTCCCTAGTGTTCTACTGAATGGACTCTGGACAGTTTCTTTGCTGTGGATGGTAGATACAGTTTGATGAGTCTTTCTCAAAAGTTTGATTATAAAGTGTGAACTCATCTACAACCCTGAGAGCCAAAGCTTTCAAAATTCTAGAAACATGCAAGCTCTCCTGAAGTGGAAGTTCCACAAACTAAACTTTTGGACTATGGTAACTATTTTTTTCCCTGAACTGCCCCGCATTCCAGTAAGCAGAGAGCAATAAAAATTTGCACCCGACCCCAGTCAGGTCTCCTCCAATCTGCTCTAAAAGTTTTCAATCTCCTACAAAACCTTTAGGATGCATCCACCAACACTGTCACTCACAGCATGCTTGATGTTTCCCATCCCTGTGATCTGCATAATGCCTTTCTCAACCTTGTGAAGGAACCAAATGGAAGCTCTGCCTTCTCCCTGTCGCATGCAAACTTGGGCTGGTAAGAAGGGAGCATGGTCGAGGTAGGTGAGCAAGAAGCTTGCATGGCAGTGTAGAACAATAGAGTTGTGTGAGGAGTTGGAAGCCATTCTGTTAAGGAGAAATGAATGTGAGCAATGTGATATTAGGAGCAGAAAGAAGTGGACTGAAGTTTGCTGGAGTAAATCAAAGAAAGTGCTGGTAGTTTGAGTGGAGATTAGCTGATAGGGTCCACTGCTGTGAACAATGCATTCACAGCTAAGTGGAAAGAGATCTTTGCTCTTGTTGTTTGTATAACTGATCAGCACTGAAATATTGCTCAGCACAGATTTCCTTCATCGTTCCCTTGCTTCCACTGAAGCTGTGCAGTAATGTAGCTCTTTCCCCATACACAAGACGAGCTCACGCAGTCACCGACCATCAATGTAACATAGATTTCTGAAGTCTTGCGGCAATTTGCATCATTGTCTCTAAATTTTCTTACAGAGACCTGTACTATATTTAACGAAAATCCTGTCCATCTTCATAAAACTGACAATTTTTGGACACATGCAACCCATACATCAGGGGGGCAAGTTAAAGGAATAGTTTTTCAAATTGACATACCCTGATCTACAGAACAGGTAAAAGAACAGCATAGGTGAGAAGATGGTGCCAAAGCAGAAGGCTTTTGATGCTGCATTTGTTGTATTTTACATTCTGATACAGGAAAGAAGTCAACAAGAAATTTTGCTCAAGTTGCCACTGGTGTAAATGTTAATATTTTATGTATAGCTGCGATCCAGGAGATGAAAGCCAATGTACTTGGAATGGTTATATGACCAAGGTTGTACTGCTTATGAATACTGTTGCACACCACTTAAACTCCAGTCAAAATCGAATTCAACTCCAATGCAGTGTCAGAGTAAATTTAATAAAAAACCTTTATGGACATCCAGGATATTTTATAAACTTAAATCGTCTTTTATATCATCTTTTGAGAAATTGGACACACCTATTTGTGTATTCCAAACATGGAACCTGTACTAATTTGAAGCAGTGATCTACTTATGCAAAGATTATTCACCCCCCTGCTGTTCCTAGACTGTGAATGCACTAGAATTGCCATATTAGTTGGGTTACTTGTTTGGTGATATATTATTCATAATCACTTTCAACCTCACGATATGTTGTTATTACTATTGTAAATGGGTACTAAAGTGGACAAGATGTATAATTTTACACGACTTATATTTCTGCACTATGCTAAGAAATAACGCAATTTAAGTTTCATTTTAAATCTGTTTGGGAAATGGTGTTCTGCTGTCTGAAGTTTGTTGATACATGCATCTTTCATCAGTGTTTACAATCGTGGAGTAGATCTTGCGCTGAATAGTTCAGTGCATTAAAGAGAAGGGTAGAAAAGAAAGAAAACTAATGTTGCATAGGGACATGAGACCAGCACCACAGAAAGACAGAACCATCCAGAAGACCGATTCAATCAGAGAAAAATGGTGTTGTTAGCTTAGAAATCTCCCAAAAAAATCAGTGCTGGGGGAAAAATCCTGAGTAGTTTCAAAGAAAAGTATCCAGAAATAGAAAGCTGTTGGGAAACGAGTGTAGAGAAACCCATGTGTTTGCTCTGAGATTGTTTGGAAGTCACTGAGAAGAAAGCTACAGAAACTATAGTTGTGTCAACTGAACAGTAACTTTAAGGTATTACAAGGTGATCCTTTATCTGTAAGGTTGTAGTTGAGGGTAAAAGAAATCATCTTTACTTGTGATATTTATCTTAATTTCTGATATTTGTAATAAAGCTTTTTCAAATTATTCTCATATAGTGTAACACAATTCACTATTTTCCTTTGGGGTAATAAACCTTTACGTTCTTTTATTACAAGTACATATGCAGCTTCTTGTAAATATATTCCATGTTTGACCACCATAGTAAACAAAATTTCAAGATGAAAACTTGATGTCTATTACGCTGATTTCACTGTGCGATGTGACCAATCCAGTACTACCATGGAATCAAAATATATGCTATTCACCTATTGTACAGCCATTCATCATCAAATGAAGGCTCACATGATGAAAAGTCATGAATTATGATTTATATTCTGTAAATGGATGATTCAAATGCTGCAGATGTGAATGACTTATCTTTGGCACCACAAATCAAACTGTGATCATATCTTATAACCACTTATCCAACAGTATGCCAACATTGCATAACAGGTAATTAGTAGAAGATGAAGAGCCAAAATAGAAACACTTTGAATATAAATAGAGACTAAGGCTGATATATGGAATGGTTATTATAAGACAAAGTTATCTCATGTCTTCTTTTAGCAATTGACAGATGACTTCTATGGGTGATGGAAAATAATTTCTATAAATGCCACTGAAGGGAATATATGTCTAACAAGTTCACATAACCCAAATTATGGCAGACTCTGCTGAGGACAGATCTGACTTGTTATCTTAGGCTATTGAATATAAATATTAAAAAAAATCTAGCATGGCTTTGTGATATTAATGCCTTGTAGTAGTTTTGTTTTGAATTGGTACTC
The DNA here is from genome assembly GCF_021869965.1 of Rhincodon typus. Lineage (NCBI taxonomy): Eukaryota > Metazoa > Chordata > Chondrichthyes > Orectolobiformes > Rhincodontidae > Rhincodon > Rhincodon typus. Next base: position 46,694,264 of record NC_063347.1, on the reverse strand, counting down.
ATTTGTGTTTTGTATTTGAGACTGAATATACATTGGTCTTAGAAAGAGATAACGCTTCCTAGTTGGAATAAAATATAAAAAAACATATTTTTAAAAAATTCCTTTTAACCTCACCCTCCTCTCAACACACAATCAATGGCCCTGGTGTCATATACCTTGGCTGAATAGTTACATGGGTTACTTGTGCAGACTTCTGCTGAGAATAACTTTTAAAAAGGTTGGGAGAAAGCACACTATGACTAATGTAGGTTGCCTTGCCTGTTGTCTCTTCAGTTATTATTTGCCTTCCTCGACATGTAAGAAATGAGCTTGTTTCAATTTGGCAAAAACTTGGAAAGTATCATGTCAGGAGACATGGATGCAGATTCCTAATCTATTGTTCTTTCTTATAAGTCATCTTAAACAGATGGCTTCCCTTGTTTAACATTGTAACAGTTCAGGAACCACTTCTCTGCCAATTCCCGAATCAACAACTGTATTAGTAACGGATTTGCTTAGAACAACATGATAAATATCAGTTGCACTATCTAATTCTACCTCTTCCAGTTGCGACAGAAATAGGGTTATTTGCATCAGCTGTTTCACTCCTCAGATAAATGATTTTTAAATTAATAAAATTAAGGTTAACCAAAACCAGAAGGCATTCTCACACTCAGGCAGTCATTTTCATTTCGCCAGTGATTTAATTGTTGCATTCTGTAATAGTGCTGAGACAAGTGACAATGTGTCAATGATTGCAAATGGCAGATGAACAAGAGATGACATTGGGATGTCCAAATCCACTTGATACCATTTCTCGAGATGAGCCTGTAACTGGGCACCCGGCATTTAAAATTAATTCTTAATTGTTGCCAACTAAAATTTGAGAGCTACGTATTTGATGATCAGGCATGTGACAGTTTATATTATATTGTCAGTTATTGAAGAATGAATTCACATTTATTGCCTTTTTTACTCTTTACCTTATGTTAGCAATTTGTTTAACAAGGTTGTTTGCACATAATTGTACTTGTAAATGACAGCATCTCATGAAACGAGGACAGTAAAAGTATAAAAACCAAAAGAACTGCGGATGCTGGAAATCAGGAGCAAAAACAGAAGTTGCTGGAAAAGCTCAGCAGGTCTGGCAGCATCTGTGAAGAAAAAATCAGAGTTAACATTTCGGTTCTGGTGACCCTTCCTCAGAACTGATGGCAGCTAGGAAAATGTCGGTTTATATACAGAAAATAGGGAGGGTGGGTGGGGTAGGGAGTAAATGAAAGGATAAAGAATAGAGCCCAAAGACAGAGAAGAGCAGTTGGATAGGCAAAGGAGTTGATAATGATCTGGGTCGGAGTAAAAGTATAACATGGATAAAAAGATACACCCTCAATGCTGCATGAATAAGTTTTTCAATCAATTTACATGTGCAAATTAATAATTTGAAATTATCAGAATCTGAGATTGTCCAGAGAGTGAAGGCCCTGATGGTAACATAAAATGAAAACTGTAAAGTCCAAGGTTTAGTTTTTTTTATCAAAACAACTGCTCATAGGATGTGACTGGGCCAGCAATTATCACCTATCCCTATTCACTCAGAGGGCAGTGAAGAATTAATCACATTGTTGTCGGTCTGGAGTGACATGTACGCCAGACCAGGTGATATCGGCAGATGTTATTCCCTGAAGGACAATATTTGGATTTTTATGACAATTGATTATGGTTACATGCTCACAACTAAACACAAACAGAATTTTATTGAATTCAAATTTTACCATCTACCATGGTAGGATTTGAACCCATGTCAGCAGAATATTAGCCTGGAGTTTGGGATTACTAGCCCAGTGACATTGCACAATTGCTGCCAGATCAGCTTAGTTTTTCCAGCAATTTCTGTTTTAGTTTCTGATTTCCAGCATCCACAGATTTTTCGTTTATTTTCCAGCTTGTACATGTAAAGGCAAGTTCATTGGAGATATCCTGCTGGAAGGTTGGTCGTATTTTAAGGTTCATGCCAAGATAATGGACTTTGCTTTGTTCGAATATATTAAAGCTCTCATCAAATCAGGTGTTTAAAATTTAATTGATGCATGATTTTGTGAATGTTTTGCTTAATCTAACCTGCCAACAATCGCCAAGCTAACCATATGTATTTTAGCCTTTTTACAATGTTTAAGACCATTTCACTGTGAGCTGAACCTATGAAAGCTGAGATATGCTCCTTATAAGGTGTATCAAATGGCTCATTACACTGTTCCTTTCCCTTTCTCTTCCATTGCCCCTTTTTATCTTGCTTGTTACTTTCTGCCCCTACTGTTTTCCCTGCCAGTTTGGTGACTCAGAAAAAAATACACACTGATTAACTGTCCCTAAAAATGAGATTGCTGTTTCCAGCAATGCTGTATCTATCTCTATTGTTCACCAGTTTTTTCATATCTTTTTCTTCATGTTGCTGTCTTTCCCTTGCTCCATAGCTCTCACGCTCATTTTCATTTCCATCTCGGAACTTTTTTTCTCCCCAGTGCATTCATGCTTCTTCTGCTTGCTGTTTTTCTAAACTTGATCCATTCTTCCTCCTTCCTTGTCTAACCAGTTTTATTTTTTAACTGTTTATTAATTTAATTGTCTTGATCAACTAGTTTTTCTTTCATTTCTATTGTTTGCTGTTTAAAACAAAAAGACCTGTTGTTGTTTTTGACTCCATCGTCACTTGCTTTAATTACAGATGTCAGATAATGACAATGGTTTAAGGGTGGATTCAGACCACTCTAAGCTGTATAAACAGCACAAATTTCAGGCTTAAAATGCCAACGTCTTTCAGGGTGATTAATTTTGTGTAATTGTCTGGTGATCACGCAGTTGGTATTGCAATTATTGACAGATTGCTTAATTAAGCCATGACTTATGTTTTCAATTTAATGCAACTGCTTTTAACTATTGTACTTGTGTTTATTACTTAGTTGTAAGCATTGAGGAGCAACAAATCATCTTGCGTTATAATAACTGACTGGAGCCATAATTATTACTGACTGCCATGAAGAAATGTCTATAATTTTCAAAGTGTTACAACAGATGAAATCCATTCATGTGTAACAACTGACTTTTATCATCATCTTGGGTGTTTTTTTCAAATACCTGAAAACTGATCTGCTCTACAATAAAACCCTTTGAAAATCATGCTTAGTTTGAGAATAGAAATACGCTTAGTTCAGCAACTTGGTGACTTTATAGTATATATTGGGAAAATCATTTTCTACCAGCATTTATTAGTAATATTGGTCTACTATCCTACTGCTTATTTTAGGAAGATAAAAATGTGGGTTTTGATGGAGTAACATGTGAAATATATTTCAGTGAACGTGGAGCTGGAAAAGCACAGCAGGTCAGACAGCATCCGAGGAGCAGGAAAGTCAATGTTTCAGGCCAAAACCCTTCATCAGGGAGCAGGAGGGGTAGGGAGCCCAGAAATAAATTGGGGGGGGGGGAATGGGGGGGGGGGGGATGGGGTTGGGTGAGATGGAGGTAGGTGGCTGCGGGTAAGGGGTTCTTGTGGTTAGTTAGTGGGAAGAGTGGAGCAGGTAGGTGAGATGGGAGATGGACAGGTTGGGGCTGGAGAAATTTTAAGCTGTTGAAGTCAATATAGAGGCTGTAAGCTCCCAAGGCAAAATATCAGGTGTTGTTCCTCCTCTCTCTGACAGTGAAGGAGGCCAAGGATGGACATGTCACCAGGGGAGTGAGAGGGGAATTTAAAGTGGATGGCAACTGGAAGGTCGGGTTGGTTGGTGCATGCAGACCACAGACGCTCTGTAAACTAGTCCCCGAGTCTGCGTTTAGTTTCCCTGATACAGAGGAGACCACATCGGGAGTAATGGATACAGTAGATGAGGTAGATGAAATGCAGGTGAATCTCTGCCGGATTTGGAAGGATTGTTTAGGGCCTCAGACGGAGGTGAGAGGGAAGGTGTAGCAGCAGGTGTAGCACCTCCTGTGGTTGCAGGGAAAGGTACCGGGTGTGGTTGAGGGGTTGGCGGGGAGTGTGGAGCTGATGAGGGAGTCACGGAGTGAGTGGTCCCTGCTGATAGCAGACAGGGGTGGGGAGGAAAATATCTTTTTGATGGTGGTGTCTGATTATAGGTGGCAGAAATGGAGAATGATGTGTTGTATTTGGAAGTTGGAGGGGTGGTATGTGAGAACTAAGGGGACTCTATCCTTGTTGTTGGGGGGAGGGGGTTTGAGGGCAGAAGCATGGGAAATGGGGGAGATGCATTTGAGTGCATCCTTAATGACAGAGAAGTGGAAACTCCGGTCTCACTTCCAGCATCTGCAGTCCTCACTGTCTCCTAATATAATTCACATGGTAAAACTCCAATACTAAAGTAACAACCATGACGGTTTAAGAAAAAGCAGAAAATGTTGCAGTGCTCTCGGTAAGAGGTCGAAGGTGGCTGTGAATGGTGAAGCAAAGACACGAGATGCAAACCATTTAACTTTGGCCATCAAAGAAGTGTACAGATATCAATTAAATCAGATTTCAAAATTCAGTGGTTGCTTTTGTGAGCTTAAGTTGAACAAAAGTCATTTTCGATACCAATCAGTGATGTCAGGAGCATGTCCAAGCAGGATACTCCCTGCTAGGAACAGAGTCAGAACCTGTTATTTCAATCTGTGAGTTGCATTCTTTAACATCTGCCTGAGAGAAATTTCAAAAGCAAATGATCACTGTTCTAATGACAACCCTTGATTTGAATGTTCAGAGTTAAACTGGTCTGACAAACAGACCTGGTTACATGTACCAGAGCACAAAAACAAAAATTACTGCCCTCAGTCAATCAAACATCCTCAGGTATTTTAGAATTTTTCTGAAAAATGTTATGCAAAAACAAACAGCGTTGCTACAGTGCTGAAGCCACAATATGGAGTCATGTGTTTCTTTAACACATCCTACTATGGAAAAGACTGAAAACAAAAAAACGCTGGAAATCACAGTGGGCATCCATGGAGAGAGAGGAAGCTAACCTTTCGAGTCGAGATGACTCTTCATCAGAGCTGATGTGATGTTTGGAGGGGACAGCATTTAGGCAATAGTGGGAGGGGGTGGTGGTGCTGGGGGTGCTTGGAGTGCTGGGGGAGAAAGGATGTCGATGGTGCCGATTAAGTGATTAGAGTGTGTGAATGGCAGAACAATGGTGTGTTTAACTGTCAGAGTGGAAAGTCTCACTGGGGTAGGAGGAGGGGAGAGAGGGTGACAGAGAAAGTAACAAGCAAAACCAAAAGAAAGGGAAGGAATGGGTTCACAATTTGAAGGTGTTGAACTCAATATTGAGCCCAGAAGGCTGTAAAGTGCCTGGATTGAAGATGAGGTGTTGCTCCTCCAGTTTGCACTGTGATTCACTGGAGTATTGCGGAATGCCAAGGACAGACAAGTGGGCATGCGAGCAAGAGCCAAAACATTGGATTACTTTCTCTCCATGGATGCTGCCTGACCCACTGTGATCTCCAGCATCCATGGACAGAAAACAAGCTAACCTTTCGAGTCTAGGTGACTCTTCATCAGAGCATGCGAGCCAAAGAGAAGTTTCCAGCCAAAATTGTGGCTGATCTTAATCTTGACAATTGCAATTATAAATTTCTCTGTCTACAAAATTGGTTAAATTCTTTTGATGTTTAGTGTCTAGAGTGCACTGGTTTCAACAAAGGCTGACAATCTGTATCTATGAAGAAGCTGATACTTGAAGTGAACCAGAGTAACCACTCCTCAGCTTTATGGTACAATGAAGGTATGGCTTCTGCCTGACAATGCAGCTAATACCCTGTTCACAAAAAGAAAAAGCAGAATAAATCTGACCTGGCCATTGGGAAGCAAGGAGCCTCTTGCAACGCATCAGTTAATTAATCAGAAGGAGTTATCAGATTCCTTGAAACAACATGTACTTACATTTACTTGGTGTATCGGTATATTGGCACTCCATTTGAATTTTTGCCAAACTGTTTGGCTTCTAATCTCGTCAAAGCTTTGTTCAAGATATGATGCAAAAACTGAGTGGAAGTGAGAGGAGCTGTCTTTGATGTCAAGCCTTTATTCACGGCACTGAATGATGCAAAAAAAACTGACATAACCAGGGTCCAAAACGTAATCATCCCATTGACTGAGTTATGCCTAACAGGAAAGAACATCAAGGGTCCAAGAACAGAACAAAATCTCCATGTAATAGAATAAGATGTTCACTCAGCACCAGTAGCTACAATACCTGCAGTAAATGTGATGGAATACTCTCCACTTGTATATATCAGTGTAACCACTTAAGAAACTCAGCAACATCCAAACGTAGTAGTCCACTTGACACACATTCAGTAACTACACTTCCACTATTACTCCACTGCATCCACAGCATATACTATCATTGGGATATAAAATACCATAGATGTTGGAAATCTGAAATAAAAAACAGAAAATGTTGTAATAATCATAGAATCCCTACAGTGTGGAATCAAGTCAGCCCAACAAGTCCACACTGACCCTCAGAGCATCCCACCCAGACCCAATCCCCTTTAACCCACCCAATCTACACATCCCTGAACACTACAGGCAATTTAGCATGGCCAATCCACCTAGCCTGCACAACTTTGGACTGTGGGAGGAAACTGGAGCACCCGAAGGAAACCCACGCATGCACAGGGAGAATGTGCAAACTCCACACAATTTCCCGAGGGTGGAATCGAACCCAGGTCCGTGGTGCTGTGAGGCAGTAGTGCTAACCACTGTGCCACTGTGCCGCCCCAAAAGCTGACTTAGGGGGGACTCGAACCCACAACCTTTGAATAGCACTGTCAATACATCCATAAAAGTCCAAATCGCTCTCCATTGTACCTCAGAGCCTCACAGAAATGTTCACTTGGCCAGTTAGGAGAAATATTGTTCATGGGCAGTATCTAATTGAAATCCGAGTGACATGGGCTGTGACAAGATTTATGGCAGTATCAGAGAAGTTGGATGAGGCCCATCTGGATCTTTGGGAGCATCTCGGTCTGTTTTTTATGTTTTTGACAAGTGGAAGGTGAGATTCCCAAACAGAAGTGTCAGGTTGCCAATTAAGTGGGATTATTGATTGTTATTGTTAATGGCCCAACCCACCTCATTAATATTTGGTTTTCTAATTTACCACACGATCAAACAAGCCAGACATTGCAAAAATGCAACACAGTAACCAAACCAAAAGGTACCTGGCAAGTTCAGCTCACTGCTTCCTCCTCAGGATTTCCATGTTGCCAATGACAAAACCTCATCGCAGGGCACAATCCAGTTGTATGTGTCACTCATCCATGGACATTAGCATCTGGTGTTTGCCAACTGTTCATGACCATCATGGCACCTCTCTGATAGACTGTCAGGGTACTCTTGAAGTGCAGATTGGTATTGCAGGGGGCACTGGCATTTAGCATTGAAAGACTGCGGCATGATCTCTTTGCACACCGGAACAGGTTCCCAGCTGACAGATTGGACCAGTCTGCATCTTACGGCTGCTCGCTCGCTTAGTGCTTGCAGACTTAGCATCTACCTGCATGCTCACAGTACCCGGGCCTTGCCTTTTATTTGCCCCGGAGCTTTGGTGGGGCCAGGGCATTTGTTTCCGGAGGGACCAGGCATGCTGAGGATCTTATCGCAAAATACAAGTTGACCCACTTCAGTGTGAACTTCCAAGAATCAGAAGTAAGGTGAAAGTGGAGGATCTGGCCACCTTTGGAATAGAATGTTCTTACGGGGCTGCATTTACGGCATTGCCTGCCTCCTTGTGAAAAGGGGGCACTGGGTTTCCTGTTATTCCTATCACCATATCTTTGGCCCTGAGGACCAGTGGCTGGTGATCAGAGTGGATGTGTGTGTGTCTCTCCACCAGACACTGAGGGTGCTTGATCTGATCTTCTACATCAACTGTCAACATGGCTATGGAGACAACCGGGAGGTGATGGCCTAGTGGTATTTTCACTGGACTGTTAATCCAGAGACCCAGGTAATGATCTGGAGACCCAGGTTTGAATCCCATCAGATGGTGGAATTTGAATTCAATAAAAATCTAAAATTAAGAGTCAATGATGATCATGAAATAATTGCCAATTGTCGGGAAAACCTGTCTGCCTCACAAAATTAGGAAAGGAAACTGCCATCCTTATCTTGTGGGCCTGCATGTTACTCTAGACCCACAGCAATGTGGTTGACTTTGAACTACCCTCTGGGCAGGTGGGATGGGCAATAAATCCTTCGAATGAATCGTGAAACAAAACAGATGATCTCATGAGTCACATCATTCCCACAGCCTCTGGGCAATGTGGATCATTGTGCCCCACGTCCCTGTCTGTCACATTTGTTCCTCCCTGCACATGCGGGGGTGAAGTTCCTGATTGCTGACACCACGGGATCCTCTTCTGCCTGGAGATGCCTGATCATGGACAATGCTTTGAATGCCAGAGGCCTGTGGTGTTTCTTCCTTGGCCAGCTGCAGAGATGTTCAGCTTGTGCTCCCACCCTTTCAAAGGCTTGTATTCTCACTGTGGTGTCAGTATCTGAGCTGCTGGGGCGTGCAGGAGGCAGTCTTAACCGATGCTTCCTCTGAGGCCCCATGCCAGAGGTCTCAGTGGTGGCTTCTGGGGGAGCTGGTTATTTCAACTGTCATGTTGGCAGACAAGGCTAGCGGAATCTTTAAGGCCAAAATGAGGGAGGTCATTGCAGCCAGTGGTTAAAAGCAACGACTGAGACTGCCAGCAGGGTTAATGGAAGAGTTGCAATGAAGAGTGCTGCTCACTCAGTTGGCAAGACATGGATATCCCAGCATCTCCTGCAAGCGCCAGAATTCACTTCCCTGTATGATTGAGGAGCCTAATGTCAGGCAGCTTTCTACCTGTGTACAGGCTGTCTGTGCTCTGTGTGTGAGTTGACATCCCCTGAAATAAGAGAAGGGAGAGATTGACTGAGATGAAGGCGGGTGGCATGGGTGTAAGGTGATGAGGTGTTTCGAGGGAGTGCTGAGGCAGCACAAAGGCCATGCAGGGCTTGTGAGGGCAGATGTTGCGGACAACGGTGAGAGTGGTCGAGTGTGAGATTTGGTTGGAGGTAAGTGGACTTTAGCAGAGATGGAATGAGTGTGACAAAGCAGGGAGAAATGTGCAGCCCTAACCCCAGTGCACCAGAGAAGGTCGTTAGTCTTCTTAAACCACTGCTGTCCATTTATCCAAACCACAGAGATGGCAATGCCCCAGGTGGTGACCTCAGACTAGGCTGCCAGGGTCTGGTATCATGGTATTCTCTGCCAGTCCTTCATGAAGAGGACAGCCTTCCTTCACACCACCCACTCAACCAGCTCCAGGTCCCTGTTGGATAATCATGGTGTCATCTATCACTTGTCCACCATGCTTCTATCCATCAACGAACAGGGCAGCAATTGCTTGTCCTAGTGCACTATGCCTTTTAAAGATGGCATAAGCAAATGGGATGCTAGTCTTTTGGCAGACATCCGCTGAACCATGAGTAGCTCTGGGAACAGCGTGCGATATAATGGGCCCAGAATTAGACATGATGAATGCCAGAGGAGCAGGGTAGGTTGTACATGAGGTGGTGTCAGTAAGATGGGGCGCGAAAGCTTTCCGGGCCTCCAAAGCGAGAAACCCACCCTCCCCCAACCTTTTATTTTTAACGGCACAAGCTGCTGTATCCAGAAAATAAAGAGCAAAATATTTCAAAGCCTTATATAAAAGTTACGGACAGAAAGTATGAAAGAACGGGGGTAAAGTGACGTTTGCGTGGGTGAAGGAGCAGGGAGCTGAGTGGGTAATGGCATAAGGTGGAGTCAGGTGTTGATGTTGGGTAGGTGTTAATGGAGATGGGATGGAGGGTAGAGTTTGGCGAGGTTAAATCATGTTGGCACCAGTGGGGTGTTGGGTCGGATGGAGGGTGCCAGGAGTGAGTTGGGAAGCTCAGTTTTATATTTACTTCATAGTTAGAGCAGGTTTTAATCTCTCTAACATGATTCAGGTAACTATTCTGGAAAGTAAGCTGGAGACCTTGGAACGCTCCTACTTGGGACTTTGTTGAAGTGTTTCAGACATTGGGCGATCAACCATTAGAAGTTTGGGACTTCAGGCACATCTCATTCACTGTGTATTGCTGCCACGACTATCTTTCAACTGGAAGATCTTCGCCTTTTAGTTTAAAACCACCTAAAAATGCATATTTGAAAGGCAAGTCCAGACTACTCCCTCTCCAGACATGTCCGTGATTGGGAGATAATACTTGGAAAAAGAAAAGGATTTCCTGGCTGTAATGATTATCCTGATCCTAAGAATTCTTCTTGAGATAGGCAAGTAACTAGGTAAGAGAATAAATCGGAAATTGAGGTGCAAAGGTTAACACAGCTTTCTGTCTATTCATGATGATGATCGGGGAACAATGCCAGTCCTTAACCCTGAATGTCCAGAATTTGCTGTTCGTGTGCAAAGTTCTCTGTAAGAAGCCATAATTTATAGATTCACGCATTTATCTTAAACACAGCAGGAGCAAATGCATTGCAAAAGGCAGAAGGCTTGTGACAGAAAGCTGCACCAACCTCATGTGAAAATGGTTAACAAAAACAGAAATTGCTGGAAAAGCTGAGCAGGTTTAGCATTCTCTGTGGAGAGAAATCAGAGTTAACATTCCTGGTGGAGTGAAGATGGTCCTGAAGAAGGGTCACCTGACCTGAAACGCTGACTCTGATTTCTCTCCACAGATGCTGCTAGACCTGCTGAGCTTTTCCGTCAATTTCTGTTTTTGTTTCCGATTTCCAGCATCCGCAGTTCTTTTGGTTTCTATTATAGAAATGGTTAGATTTATTTTTTCTAAAAAAGAGTTCCAAAATTAATTCCTTTCTTCATCTACTTTCCTGTGTAATTTCAGTGAATCATACTTAATTGCAGCTTGCTGGTCTCAGAGCTTTTGAAATTTTGACTTCCATGATGTTTATGTGACAATGAAAAGTGCTGTGTTCCTTCAGTTGTCACTCCAAGTTTCTTGAAAGGCTGGGTTAAAAAGATTGGGGGTTAATTTGTGAAGGAGATAAAATTAGATGCAAACAGGCAGCAAAATAATGCAGTTGTGATTAGATTTAACAGGCTTTTGCGACAAATGCAGAAAATAAGACAAAGTAGTGTATCTTAAATGGGAAGATATTTCTTATGGTTGAAGGCATGCACAATTTTGTGTTCACTTGAAGATGAAGATAATAGAATTTTGCATCTCTTATTATTGTTGCATACAGTTTCCAGTTTAACTGCACGTGCTTTGCATTTTGATTGACAGCTAGGAAATGAAATGAAAGTGATTCTTCTCAATGCTTCAAGAGGACAGAAACCAATCTAAGAAGAATAAATTTATATTTTGTATAATACAAAATAAAAACAGGAATTTCTGGAAATAGTCAGACAACATCTGTGGAATAAAAAGCTGAGTGAACATTTCAGGTCAATGACCTTTCATCAGAATGGAAAGATATAGGAGATCAGCAGCTTCAAAGCAAGTACAGATCCAGGGAACAGAGAAGGGAATGGAAGGTGGGGAATATGAGCACAAAGGAACAAAGGGGGAATAATTGTGAAAATAGTGATGCAAAAATTAGTACACACTGAGATAATAGCGATATTGGTACAAGTAAAAGGAAGTGACGATACTACAGATGAAGAAATAAAGAGAAGTCTAGAGGAAATTTATATTTATATTTACCAAGAATAGCAGAAGGGGAAAGATGTAATGGAAATCTGGGAAAGCAGGTAAGGCTCCTGAGGCCCTCAAATGGGGTGGAAGAAAGGAGATAGGCCACAGGAGCACCCTGCTAGCCATGTACGAATAGGGTCTTAGCTTCCCAAACACTCACCCTCACGTCGTTTCTCTCAATGGCTCTGGTACAGCCTTCCTCCAGTGTCAGACCTTTTGTAAAAGAGAGAATGGGAGTAGTTGTGAAAATCCTTTGTCCAAAGGGATCTTCATTTGACAGTGAGGTGTGTCGTTATTTATCATTGACTACTTATTTTCATAGATATATAAAACTTTTTTTTTTCTGATGAACAGCTGAAAGTTGCACATTTTCTTTGTATTCAGCTCAAAAATTAAGCTAAATTTTGTGACCTTAGTAGCCAACTACTGAAGCATTTTGTGCTGAATAGTACAAAACAAAAGTCGATGCTTAATGAAGGTTGAAATTATTCCTTGTTGTAGTAAGTGAGTAAAATTGTTGGGTTTAATTAGCTGTTAAGACCTGTAGTTACAATAATGCAGTTTTGAAACAAATTACAGTAAATGCTTGTTACCTCATGCTTGATAAACCATTTTGATAATCATCCTGCCAGATGATGCTTGGAGGGATTGTAGTTAATGAAATAGTTAAAAGCTTTACAATGCATTCTGTGTAAATGGAGGGATTCAAATTTTGATCAGCTGCTTCTCCTGGTAGATTCATTGACAAGGAATCCAAAATAATGTGTCTCATCGACATAAGTAAAATATGTCATTTGAAAATATAGTTGCCTCCCCAAACAAAGACCTATCATGGAATGCCTGTATATAAATTCAACTCGACCAGATCCAAAGTTTACTGTGAGTTTTATTCTACGGCAGTTTACAACCTGTAAAAAGATGCGATGTTAAGTGATCTGCATTGTAGAAGTGGAGGTGAGATGAGATGCAATATCTGCCTGCCTCTTTGACCCGCACCCTATTCCCAAATTCAGGCTTCAAAATAGGATGGACCCTGTGGCCCAGAGCACTGTCACAGTGCTAATTACCATTGGAGTCAGTGGGTCTTGCAATTGACATCTTGCTTCTCCGTTCAACAGCATAAGCCATGGGTCTCTCTGGAGCTGAGAATAACGACTTTTTTTATGGGCATTGGTCCTGCTTTGTCATTACGTCTGATGGGCCTCGCAGACAGCTTAGGAAAATCCCCAAATATATCCCTGCACCCGTTCCGTCTTATGCAAACGTATCATATAAGCCGTTGGGCCAGATGGTTATAAATTAATTTTTCTTGACACAAATATTAATTGATCAACAAATGTGACAGATAATTATCATAAGATCTGCTGTGAAGCACCAAATGAGTGAATGCAATTTATTTGTTCCATTCTCCGGTCCAGGAGTTTCTAATGCTCTGATGTCACGGTCAGCAGGAATTGCACACACCTTTCTTTTGTTGCAAATGGCTGTGTACAGTGGACTTTAGTTCCACTCCAACCAGTGACCATCAGCCCCATATTGAACACTGCCCAAAAATGCATTGGAAGTTTAGCACCAGCATACCATGACTTTATTGAGAGAAATGTTGTAGGAGATTTAAATAAGCAACATTACGATATAAAAACGATCTTGCAAGTTTAGTTTTCTAATGTTTTAATCGGTTTCCAAATCAGGTCGAAATTGTACACAAAAGCAAAAAATATGCTTGAAGTGTAAAGGTAAAATAATGAACTTCACTTTTATATAATTGCCATTGACAGACTGAGAAAGCACCTGAATGCTGTTATTTCAGTTTATTAAAATGTTTATTCTGAATTTTAATCACATATAGGTAGTTCTAACCTGGACACCAACAAAAATACAGTTTTTACCATGAATGTGCTTTGCTAAGATTTTTATATCTCTCTTTCTTACATATTGATGACAATTGTGAGTCATGCCAGGGAAATAAATTAGAGGCCGCAGACAGGAAATAAGGTGCTGTGTTGTGCCGTCGCTGAATGTAGAGATGAATCCATGTCAAACATCCCTGAAAGGGAGCAAATCAGCTGATGTGTCAGAACTGGCAGATAGTGAGGTAAAACAGCTTGCTTGTGCAAGCATCTCACAAAGATCTTTGAACCAGATGGGTGGAAACCACTGCTCTGTTTAAACAAATATTCGTCTGTCAGCAAATATGTTGGGACCAGGCAAGGCATTTGTAGGATAAGCTAAAATCTGTGGTGATGTTGGCCACTATGAGTTCGAGTATACTGGATCATGCTTATCTGTTCTTCAGTATTGGAGGATGTGCAGTAAAGTGCGAGTTCAGTGTATGAACATCCTGGGGATTGAAAGGCATTTTTCATTATATTCGGTGAGTCTGACTGAAAAATTACTAAATGTTGTCTCTATTTTAAAATGAATACTATAAGCTAACAAGCCCTAAGGCTTATATGTATAGTGATAATATGACTCCCTGCCGAAGGCATATCTGAAATTTTTCAGCTACATTGCAATATTCTCTCTTAAAAAAAGAGTAAAACCCAAACATATGTGAGATGTGAATGTGTTATTTGCTAAGCATTTACCTGAAAAAGGAGCACAGGCTACTCTTTGTATAAAGAATCCATATTTCACAATAGAATCATAGACTTGGAAGTCAGATATGGGAAATAGATGCACACATGTAAAAATTGCAACTTATTTTATTAATGTTTATGTGGTGCAATGTATGTTTTAAATTAAAATATACATCTCACCAGTACACAGGTGTGCAAACATAAGCAATGTAGAGAATCACATTAATCGTTTAGGAATTCTGGAATTAAAATATTGATTTGTCTTGAAATGTTCTGAGGAATTGCAATTCTTCCAAGTTTAGAATTTTTTCATTAGTTCTGAACTGCGGATTTAGATTTGTACACTAGTTCTGATTCTCTGGCACATTCCAGTATGGTTGACAGGATGGTGCATAAGCAGCAGAAGAATAACAGCAGGTGTCATAAATTTAATAACATTTCCATTTTTATATCTGAGGTCAAAGGAATTTATTTGCTGCAGCCTAATTATTTTTGTGAGTGCGGGAGATGTCAACAAAAACCATGGATTATTTGATTGTAAGCACCTTGGATCTGCTTATTAATTATTAAATGCATTTATTAATCAAATTTGACGTTTGTTGTTTTCGAACACTTTTGCCTTAATTGCTTTCTAGAAAGGTTAAAAAAAAACACAGCTCCTTTATACATTTTGTTTGGTTTTGCTGGCAAATAACGTGCAATCTATTGTTTATAAGAAGTTTTGTAAGCAGTCAGTAACTGGAAGGAAAGCATTGCAAGGATATAGTTAACAACACAAACTCTTAATTAGAAGATGATCCATCGTTAGAAATGGAATATTAATTTTTGATAATATTTTAAGCAATGCAAAGTATATTTAAAATATTGTTGAGAATCTTAATGTTTGATGGTCTGAAAGTGATGTAAAAGACTGAGGACAAAATGGCATTATATTGCATATTTTGCATTGATGCAATTATCACAATTTCCCAGTGAACTCTTGAAATACTTAGACTAACCTCATGGCTTCTGAACTTGCAGCACTCTTTTCTCACAAGTTCAATTGTAACATTGTCGTTAATCCTGCTGGCAAGAGTCACCCAACAAGACCTGCCTTGTTTCAGAGATAGCAGGAACTGCAGATGCTGGAGAGTCTGAGGTAACAAGGTGTAAAGCTGGATGAACACAGCAGGCCAAGCAGCATCAGAGGAGCAGGAAATTTTCTGAAGAAGGGTCTAGGCCCGAAACGTCAGCCTTCCTGCTCCTCTGGTGCTGCTTGGCCTGTTATGTTCATCCAGCTCTACACCTTGTTATCTCAAGACCTGCCTTGTGGAAGCTGGATGCCAACTCCGTCACCTCATTTGACCTCACTTTGGACCATGGCCCCACCATTAAACATGAAGTCATTGCTTCCAAAAATGGAACTGGCCTCTGAAGATATTCTTTCCAAGGATTTCAATTTCTCTTAATCCCACTTCACACACTTCTATTTGTTACCCAAGATTCTCAAACCGACCAATCTTGTGCTCACAGTGGCAAAAACTTTACAGGGCATGTGGAAGCCCACTTGGAGGTGAGGGAGGTGGCTGAAGTATTAAGTGGGAGGGCAGGGGCTGGTCTGCCCATTACCTTCCAATACTGCTGGCATTTTACCAGAAACAGAAGGTGGTAGATGTCCCTTACAAACCAAGGCTAATTGTGGTCATTAAGTGGCCATTTACTGGCCTCTTTCAGTGACCCTTAAACAGTGACAAGTGTCAGGTTGAGAATCAGGTTGAGAACTGGCCTTATGGGTTCAGTGGAGGAATGGCTTTCCTTATCAGACACCCTCTGGCCAATGGAAGGGCTTCCACCACTGAAACACTGATGAACTCGGTTAACCAGGGAGTTGGCCAGGGATAGTCTGACTGGTTTCAGTGAGTCCAGTTTCACAGAGATTGTTGTACTATGTTTCACGGTTATTATGCAATATATCTTTAAGAGACATGCTCATGATATCATTGTTGTATCATAGTATGTGACTTAAAGATATAAAGGTCTCACTCTCCATCTTCCTTGACTTGATAGAGGTGTACAAAATGATCAGAGGTATAGATAGGGTGGACAGTCAGAGACTTTTTCCTAGGGTGGAGGTAGCTATTACGAGGGGGCACAGTTTTAAAGTGAGTGGAGGTAGATACAGGGGAGACATCAGAGGTAGGTTCTTTACTCAGAGAGTGTTCAGGGTGTGGAATGCATTGCCGGAGAGGGTAGTGGAGTCGGCCACATTAGGGGCATTTAAGCGGCTATTAGATAGGCATATGGATGATAGTATAAGGTAGGGGCGGAGGTTAGATAGACCTTAGGATTAGGGTAAAAGTTCGGCACAACATCGTGGGCTGAAGGGCCTGTGCTATGCTGTACTGTTCTATGTTCTATGTTCCTGGGGCCATTTGCAGCATGATACACTGAGGGAAGTGTGTTACAGTTTGGAACTGAGATGTTTGATACCAGCCCAAACAAGGCCTTGCCTGAGCATGTAATACATGTTGATATCAGAAGCTGTAATGAACATGTATTGAATCTTTCAGTGCCATGTTACCCACATAATAAGAGCTAACTTAAGTATTGTCTCATCAGGACCAAATACACTGCTGCAAGTTGAAAACAAAGCCTGTCACTGCTTCTGTAATAGATCATGAGGGTAGATCAGATCAGATTAGATTTAACATGTTCAGTTCCAGCATTTTCTGCTTCAGCAACATTTTCTTTAATTCCAGTTGCTTCCTCCGAATAAAAGATATTGCTGTCATTCTTGTTATAAACCCTAGCTGTGTCTGCCTTCTTATGAGATCTGTAAACACCCACAGTTACAGTCCCTTTTCCTTACACTGATGGCTGTATCAGTGCCTTTCCTTGGTCTTGTCTTGAGCTGGAAAAAATCATTAAGATTTCTTGTAACCTCCTCAGTTCCTTCACCTTAAGTCCGTCCACCTCTAATTTTGGCTTGCTTTACTTTTATAGAGCCCTTATAGTGTGGAATCCAGCCATTCAACCCAACAAGTCCAAACCAACTCTCCGAAGAGCATCCTACTGAGACTCATCCCCCTACCCTATCCCTGTGTTTCCCATGGCTAATCTAACAACCCTACACATCCCTGGAGATTATGGGCAATTTAGCATGGCCAATCCACCTAACCTGCACATCTTTGGATTGTGGGAGGAAACCGGAGCGCCTGGAGGAAATCCATGCAAACATGGGGAGAATATGCAAACTCCAACAGATAGTCACCCGAGGCTGGAATTGAACCCAGGTCCCTGGTGCTGTGAGGCTGCAGTGCTAACCACTGACCTACCATGCCAAGCTGCCCAATTTCTGGTGATAGGTTATCAACCAGTAGCCACCAAAACCTCAGTCTTCCACAGTTATCTTGGCATCACTCTTTCCCATCTTGGATCCTGTGAGGACTCAATTCCAGTTCCTCCATCTCCCTCACATTAGTTCTGATGATGCCACAACTAGTCCCACTTGCCTGCCTTTGGCCCATATCTCTCTCAACCTTTTCTATCCGTGTACCTGCCCAAATGTCTTTTAAATGTCGTAACGGTCCCCGCCTGCACCACTTCCTCTGGCAGTTCAGTCCTTATATGTATCACCCTCTGTGTGAAAAATTTGCTCCTCAGGTCCATTTTAAATTTTGCCCCTCTCACCTTAAACCTATGCCCTCTAAGTTTTGAACAACCCTACCCTCTTTTGCTATTCACCCATCTATGTTTCGCATGATTTTATGAAGCTCCAAAAGGTCACCCCTCAACCTCCTATGCTCCAGGAAAAAAAGTCCCAGCCTATCCAGCCTGTCTCTATAACTTAAACCATCCAGCCCCGATAACATCCTTGTCAATCTTTTCTGCACCCTTTCCAATTTAATTATGTCTTTCTTATGGCAGGGCGATCAGAGTTGTACACAGTACTCCAAAAGTGGCTTCACCAATGTCCTGTACAAATGCAATGTGACATCCCAACACCTTATACTCAAAGGTCTGATCATGAAAGCAGGCACGCCAAACACCTTTTTTACCACCCTCCCTACCTGCGGCTCCACTTTCAAGGAACTGTGAACTGTACCCCTTGGTCTCTCTGTTTGAGAACACCCCCCAGGGCCTGACTGCTATCAGTGCAAACACATGTGGCTTGACTGTTCCATGTTGGGTTAGGTTAATTGTTGACAGTTGCATGGCATGAATGTCACTAGCCACTTAGTAGGCTAAGCTTAACTTATGTCCATGACTTGCTGCTTGTAGACATGGGTTACTTTATAATGAGGAGTGGAAAATGGAACTGAATACTGTCTGATCATCAGTGGATATTTTCACTTTGGATATTTAGATGCATCAATGAAGCAGCTAAAGATGATTAGACAGGGATGCTGCATTGAGGATGTCTTGCAGTGATGCCTTGCAGCTGAGATGACTAGCTGCAAAAGAAAAACCATCTACCATTGTGCTGTAAATGACTCCAGTCAGAGGAGAGTTTTTCTCTGCTATCCATTGACTTCACTGTTGCTAGATCTCCTTCGTTCAAATGCTATCTTGATATCAAGGACAGTCACTTTAACCTCAGCTCTGGAATTCAGCACCTGAGTCTATACTTGGAGCAAAGCTACAGTAATGTCTGGAGCTGAGCAATCCTGGTAGAGCCCAAACTGAGTATTAGTGTGCAATTTATTGCTGAGTAAGTGATGTTTTATCGCGCTGTCATTGACACCTTTCATCACTTTGTTGATGATTGAGAGTAGACCGGACATAACAGAAGTGCTGACTATTGAACTGATTCCTTAGTTGTAGAATTGCTGAGCTATGTCCATGGCATGCTGATTTAGCAGTTGTACACATAGATGGTCCATGTTGTAGCTTCGCCAGGTTGACTTTGTATGTGCATGTGCTAAGGTCCTGAGCATTCTTCTGACACTTCTTATTGAACCAGGTTAGTTCCTGGCTGGATGATCAGAGTAGAGTGGGTAATGTGCTAGCGTTAAGGTTTTAAATTGTAACAATACTGCTGAGAATGATCTGCTGTGCTGTGTGGGTCGTCAGTTTGAGTTGTTGGATCTGTTTTGAATTTGTCCTATTTGGAACAGAGGTGGTGTCACACAACTTAATGGGGACTGCCCAGCAGTTGAGCATGTGACTATGTCATCAAGTGCATGATCACTGCTCAATACTGAACAGATGTGTCTGCAACCAGTAGGATGGTGAAAAGAAGATAAAATTGTTTTCTTTTTCCTAATGTTGGCACTCTCAGTAACTGATTGATTGCTTTATGGTGAAAAGTTTTGTTTATGAGCAGTACAGGTAGATAATAGTAAGCAAAGATATACAGAGCAAAAAGACTTAGAGGCATACAGGTTACATTGCACAGGGTGTGCACGAGGCGAGATCAACGTTAGCATGATCAGCCTTTTTGAGGCTAGGGACAGTCCTTTCACCAGTCTAGTAACAACTGTGAAGAAGCTGTTCCTGAACCTACTGGTGCGTGTGTTCAGGCTTCTGTATTTTCTGTCTGATGGAAGAGGTTGTAGGAGGTCATTCCCAGGGTACAATGGGTCTTTGATGATGTTGGCAGCTATCCTGCGGCAGTGAGCCATGTCAATGGAGTCCGTGGATGGAAGGTTGGCTTCTGTGATGGTTTGGGCTGTGAACACAACCTTCTGTAGTTTCTTATGGTCCCGGGCAGAGCAGTCGCCATACCAGGCTGTTATGCACCTGGACAGTATAATTTCAATGGCACATATGTAGAAGTTGGTGAGGGACCTTATGGACATGCCAAATTTCCTGAGCTGCCTGAGGAAGAAGAGGTGTTGTTGTGCCTTCTTGACTGTTGCGTTTATGTGGGAAGTCCAGTAACTGCTGCAGACCCAGTCTGGCAGCTGTGCCTTTAAAACTTGGCCACTTTGGTTGGCAGAACCCCTTGAGTGGATTTTGTTTCTTGCTGTTACCCTGACATTACTTATGTAAGGTTTAATCTGTCTGGGTAGCATGCCAAAACAATACTTTTCACTGAATCTTGCGACGTGACAATAATAAGTTAAATTAAAATAATTTAAAAAATCAAAATCAGTAAAGGTCAAAATCAAGTATTTTGCCGTTACTTTATAGTAGTGCAATTTGGCCGGAATTTTTTTTAGCATGGACATTTGCGCAGATGTTTCCATTTAACATGATTTTAGGTTATCTTGTGGTTAAATTATTTCAGTTCATTTTTTAAGTTACAAAGACAAAAGAGTCCAGCAACAGAATGTTGCTCCAAAAGAGCTTTACTGCAGACCGTAAGTAGACAATGAAGCATTGGTTTTTGACCTTTAGGGAATAAATTTGATACCAATCAAGAGAAAGATTAACAATGACTTATAATTTCAAGTTTTTATTCAAGATCCAATGGACCTGAATACACAATATTGTCTTTCCCAAATGAGTAGCTTTCCCTTTGGGCGCTGCAGGTTAAAGATTTCAAGAATTGAAATGTCAGACAAGTTTGCTGTGGTGCCCTTTCAGTGTTTGATTTAGGATGGATAAAACTGTGTTGGCATGAGAGAAAAGGTGGAGAAATGTCTTATTCTTTAGTCTTATTTCTTCTCTGTCAGTGCGCAGAAAGCTCAAGGCAACAGCAGTGGGAATGTGCAGTGTCTGTGTTAAATGTCTTAAGGCCATACAATCTGAAAGGTGAAAATTATTTGCACTCATCATTGCAGGTTGTGAAGCTGCAGTTGAATACTGCATGATATTGTCAGCCTTATGTAAGCTGACAATAAGCAATATTGTCAAAATAAATGAATACAATTGCTTTTAGTAATTCTTTCAATTGAGTGGTTATTTGTAAATAAGATGATAACATGGGTATTAGCACTGGATGTAAAACATGTTTGGTAAAATGAATGCAGGCATATTTTTCACATTTACATATCGTTTATTCTGATAAGTGTTTGCTAGTTCTTCATAATATCCTCCTACTTTCTCTTTGCCATCCTCAAGTTAGTCCCTCATAATTACAGTCACCGTGCTTAAGAAACAAGTGAGATGACCCAATGCACATCCACAACTCTGTTTGGTTATTCCACTGTGACATGTGTGGAAAGTTATATGGAGCCATCTCATTAGC
Source organism: Rhincodon typus (assembly GCF_021869965.1). Taxonomy (NCBI): domain Eukaryota; kingdom Metazoa; phylum Chordata; class Chondrichthyes; order Orectolobiformes; family Rhincodontidae; genus Rhincodon; species Rhincodon typus. Next base: position 46,672,855 of record NC_063347.1, on the reverse strand, counting down.
AGTCACCTTGCGTTTCTTCTGATTAATGATTCTTCAGCTATTGTAATCCAGCTTTAAATTGAGGTTTGAGTGGTTTTACTGTTTAAATTTCAGTAATGTGTTATACTGCCATTGTTTACATTGCAACAAGATATTGCATACAATACTGCAAACTATAACAGTTGTCATCATACCATAACGAAGTTGAAATTTTATCTGAAATAATCCAGTATAGTTCCGTTTAAAGGATGTTCTGCTTCTATTCGTGTGACTATAACAATGAAACTTGTATTTCTGGAGCATCTTCAACATAGTGTAAGTGCTGAGGTGATTCATATGAGACAATCAGATTGGCTGATGAAGAATGAGGAGTGACACTACACTTAAAGTGCTAAATTTTAAGGAAACCCCTGAGAATGGGTGAAAAATAGTATAATGCAGAGCTAACAGGAAGAAGTTAAATCTGAGGGCTAACATGCCTGATGTCTCACCCACCAGTGACAGTACAGAGATAGGAGTGTATAAGAAGCAGAAATTGGCAAACAAAATGCACAGGTACAGCAATTTTTTTTATCATCTGTGCTTTATCTGGATAAGCCCTCTTTAACGTAATCAAATGTTTTGCAGAAGTGTCATAAACTAAATTATTTGATACCAAGCCAAAAGGTCAGTGGTAAAAACTTGGTCAGCAAGGTAAATTTTCAGCAGGACCTCCGAGTGAAAGTGAGGAAAAGAGGGACACAGAGGAAATACTAAAGCTTGTGGTGTCGGTAGCTGAAGGTACGGCCACCACTGGTAAAGACATTAAAGTTTGGGATGCTCAAGAGTCCAGAATTAGAATTAGATAAGCTGTTTGGAGGGTTGTTAGGTTCAATTTGTCTGCAGAGATAGAGAGAGAGAGACCATGAAGAGGTTTGAACACAAAGCTGAGCATTTTTGAATTGAGGTACAACTAAACTAGAATCTATCAATGGGAGCCCATTTAGGTCAGGGAGCACAGGGGCGATGGGTGATGACTACAGCTTGCAAAATTTTGGTGAACCTCAAGTTTAGCTTAAGCTAGAGCAGGGGCTAATTAGGTTGCAAAGACAGCACAAACATGAGTTTGCATTACTTCGCAGCTTCAGGTCATCCTAGAGAGCTCTTTAGCCAATTAATTAACTTGTACTTTAGTCACTATTGTTTAGTGTTGGCAAATGTGATAGCTAATTTTCATACAGCAAGATGTCATCAATAGAATTGGGATAAACAACCAATGAATTTGTTTTTGGAGCTCGTGGTATTTAAAGGCTGAAACTTTGTCCAGACAATAAGAAAATTTGGCTCCTCTTGGAATACTAGGAGCTTTTGCATCCATCTGAGTCAGTGGGCAGTGCCTGAGTTTAATGTTTCATTCAAAAGAAGGCAACTCCAACAATGGAGTACTTCCTCATTATTGCACTGAGCAGTTGGCCTAGATTATCTGTTGAAGTCTCAAATGTTATCATGAACCCATGAACTCAAGTGAAAATTTAGGGTGCTGCTATTGGTCTGAAACTGATACATAGTTGGAATCTGGAAAGTATAATGAGGATTTAACAAGGGTCTGGGTGCGAGTGGAGGGCAGTACATTTTAGTAGGATATGATGTGAATGATGGAGTATGGAAGTTTATGCAGAGTGGAGCTTAGAAAGGCTGGCATGTAGGACTTTCAGGAAATTTTGTCTGAAAATATGCAAAGTCTATATGAGCGTTTCAATAGCAGGAGGGGTGAGCCAGGGTGCTGCTGCAAAGGGGCATTGGACACTTATGCAGATGGTTACATTACCCCCAAATTAAGTGTCAAAGGAGAATACAACTGTGCACTAGCAGGTTCAGCCTATAATGAGGTAGCGTCAGAACTAGGGGCACAAAGTGTTTCATGATTTCAATTTAAATAGCTGTAAATTGACTTCAATCAAAATCCTTTTAAAATAAATCACATTTTAAATTATCGAGCAGAAAATCTATAATGGGAAATTTTCAATGTGCAAGATAAATGAGCAGCAGGGATTTTGCAATATGGTAGTAAAATACATGTAATAAAAATTCAGAGTAAAAGTGTCTGTAATAAAGAAGAGTTTCAAAAAATTCTGCTGTATATTTAATCAAAGGGAGAAAGTGCAGTTGTCTGAATCAGAACTTCTTCTGGTAAAATTGTTTTCGAAAAGCTTGAAATGGAACAGAAACCATTACTGATTGTGTAAAAGAAAATTACTGTTCAAATGATTGTTTTCCAAACTCAGTATATACTTTACAGACAGGTTGTTTTGTTTTTATGAAGTCTTCGCTGACACACAGAGCATTGTCAGTTTGATATCGCTCGTTACTTTGCTGAAGAATCAGGGATTCAATGACTTTTTTTGCCATTTTAATGAAAGAGACAAGATCTATACTTTTGTATAAGGCAATAAAATGTAATTAAGGAAGAAAAGCTGCCAAACCTTTCTTCGCTGCCAGGGTGCAATTGTTTCTATGACGACCAGCTGTAGCTGGGCTTTCTGCAAATCTGACAAGTCTGACGGCAACATTATGCGTACGGTCCTGTGAAATCTACTTAATGATCATGTCTGGTTAAAGTGTTTGATGTAGCTAAAATACAGAAGACTTTTATGACCTTTGAAAGAGTTTTGGTTGATGTAATCTGATGCTAGAGGGGTGAAGTGTTGTCCTTTCAGTGAAATTTGAATGACCACAGTTGGTTAGTATTTTAAAAATAAGGTATGGAACAAATGGATGCTGCTGGAGATTTAGACATTGGCCTTTACCTCTTGTGTAGACAAAATTTCAGTCTGCATCTAACCACAGCTTATTTAGCTTCAAACTGACCCTGAGTGTTGGATTATCACAGAAGTTGGGGTAATTTGGAGCAGTGTCATTTCTGCCTCAATTATTCCACTCCCCCGCCCCAACTCCTCACCCCCAACCTGCCCTAGTAGACTAGAAACTGGGAAGCATTTCCATTCAAGACAGCAGCCTGATTGGAGAGATGATAGGTCTACCAGCCAATGAGCAGTTGGAATGGAAGGTACACCAGAGAACACCTTGTTATGGCTGCCAGCTATCAATGATGTTATTGAAAAGAAAATCTCTCCAACTTCAAATTAGAAAGGTCAGATGCAGAGCTGGACCTTGAGATAGGTAATAAAGTGGGCAATAATTTTAAATACAGTAGATTTCCATTAAAACTTGCACATTTTAAAAAGAAAAGTCCAAAAGACTCACCTTGCTAACCTTGCTCTGACAGGTTGGAGCTTTCAGCTTTGCACAGTTCTGAATTGCTGCCTGTCCTCTCAATCTTTTTAAGACATCAGAAGGCAAGTTCTCAACAAGCTCCTTGATTACAAAAATGTGCCTCATGAATCAAGGAAGTGAGTTTCCTCTCCTGCCCTTGTGCCCCATCCCCCGAAACTCGTCAAAGTTTAGTGGGGTCAGGAACGGAGGTGGCACACATTCCCTTGGTGCCATGCCTTGTTACTTGCCAATCCCTGCTCCAACCTAACTATTTAGACGAAAATCTAACCTCAAGCGTTTGAATGAAGCAGTGCAAACAACTCTCAAATTGATGAAAACGAGCAAAACAAAGATTTACATGTAAAAGGAGTATTAAAATCTGCGTACTGTTCTTCAGTGACCCTCATGGGAATGTTCGACCTGTCAGGTACATTTTTCTAGATTGCAGTACTTAACCTTATAAAAGAAAATCATTAAGTCCACAAGATATTAGTAAAATGGAGGTCTCCATTCCTCAATGCAGCCTTTTCAGGATTAGCTTGTGGCAGCCTTGGTTGTAATTATAGAGTGTTGTCATCTTCCAGATATTGACTGGAGATTCATCGGTGAAACTGAAATTCATGAGTGAGAATGATCTTGAGGCAGGTGGAGTATGTTGAAATACTTTGAGAATCTTGCTTGGATGAGAGAATCAGGAAAGAGCAATGTATTATTGAATTTTCAATAAACTAATAAGGCTGGAGCTTTAAGCCACATTGAAGTGTGGTAGTGTTGGGATCCTATAAATCTTATACTAATTTGAAGATTGACTTGAGGACAGAGCAGCTGGATTTATCAGATGTTGTATTTCAGGAGAGTAGACTGTATGGGTTTAAAATGTAGCAAGAAAGGAGTCAAATGGAATTAAACATTTATAGCCAACGATGTGATAGCAAATGGAAACAGTTTTTTTTATTTGCAGCTACATTCTGGTCCTGATGCAGGGCTAACGAAGTTGAGAAAGAAAGGATTTTTGAGCCTGAAACCTGGAGGTCAGAGTTTCTCCTCCAGTATAGCCCAGACAGCAGAACGGTTGGTTCAGCATCCTAGTGGTCTGTTCTATGATGTTTGGTGTGGTAAGATTTCATTGCAATTATTTTAAATCGCCCCGTTTGGACATGTTTTAACACACATCCAGGGCAGGTGGGAATTGAACCACCTCCTTTCCCCAAGGTAGGGACGCTACCATTGTGCCACTCAGTTATATCGAGTATAGACAACTGTTGCTGAATATCACCTCAGGTGAGGGATGAGTTTGAGAAAGCAGGGTCTCCGAGGTGCCCTCACTCTGGATTGCAAACTTCCTGGGCAGCGACAGAGCTAAAAGACCGCCTCGCTGTCATGGTATGCCTGCTATAAGCAATGACCATTTTATGAGTAGCTTACTGTTTTTGCACAGCAGCCAACCTGAAGAGTTGCTGGTACCGCACATTTCTGCAAAACAAGGGCATATGACTGCTGCAGAATGTTGTGTATTGAGCTGCATGATATTCTTTGTGGCTGGTCACACACCAGAGCTGGATGTTGAGGGACTAGAGTCCCTTACTTCTGGTATATGGCAGAGTTAGCATTCGGTATCCACAAACACTGCACTGCCGGATGACTGCAATTATCGCAAACCTGCAAGCTCACTTCACATAGCAACACGAGGGAATGAATTGTCATTAACTCCCATTGACTAGACAGTCAGTCAACTTTCATTGAGTAGATAATCAGTGAACTCTATGAGACATGAATGTTGGCAAACTGCAAATATTTCCAACTCCAGCCTGGAAGGAGCCTGGTGTGTCACTACCAGAAAATGTTTGCATAATTTTTGCATTTAAGTAGTCTCAGATGCAATCAGCAATTATTTGATGTTAAATGTCACAGTTTGGAATGCATACTTAGCCATATTACATCAATGTGATGAAATTCACTCTAAGGGATCAAGATTAACACTTGAAGGCATTAAAAGCATTTAGCAACCCAGTGCAATGGAATACACAAGGAAATGAATTGCTTGAATAATGTCTGAATCTATTCTTTTCTTACTTGGTGATCATTTATAAGTTCCTAAGACCCTGCTAACAGTAGAAGCCATCAAACTACAGAAATCACAAAAGTAATAAAACCATAAGCAGATAAAATCAACTAACTCCATAAAACTTCAAACCCCTGTCAGCTGTTAATATTCCCTGTAGATTATTTGCTCATTTCTTGTATCTAATTGTACTGTTCCTTGGTTGGACATGTCAGGTGCACTCACTTGCTCACACTCACACGTGTGTACACTTAGATTCATCCTTCCGCGTTCTCACTGTCACTAACACACAATCCCCTCCTTCTGCTCAGAGATAGCAAGAACTACAGATTCCTTCGCCTTCCCCATTTCTGAAGAAGGGTCCTGACGAAAATGTCAACTTTCCTGCTCCTCTGATGCTGCCTGGCCTGCTGTGCTCCTCCAGCTGCACACTGTGTTATCTCTTCCTTCTGCTCCTCTATTGCCTTGATCTCCTGTTCCTTTGTTGCTTTGACTTCCTCTGCCGCTCCCTAGACTTCCTCCTTTTCTCTGCTTCGGCCTCTTTTTCTGCTGTCTCTTTCTCCACATCCTCTGCTATCTCAACCTCCTCCTCTGCCACTTCAACCACTACTGTCTCATTCCCATCTCAGCCAGTACCTCCAATGCTGTCGCCGCTTTCTCCAGGTCAGGGTGACCGTCTCAGGGTTTAAAAAAAAGCTATTATTCAGATGCTTTGTAGGAGTGATGGGAGTTTCTGTCAAATGAATTCTCTTCACTACTTTTTGTGATGTAGCAGTGCATTCTGGTACATTTGCTGCAGCTATCCTCTCCCCTGGTAGAGATCTATAGGGCCTTTTTGATCTCGTGTAATAGAGGAAAAATACATGGTCATCTGACAAGAAGATCCTCACGTTTTAAGCAAGATGTAGAGTTGCTTGTTAGAAACTAGGTTCAAGTTATATTACTATGGTAGACATTGTTAGAATCTTACTCCCTTGAGATCCTACGCTGTTGTCTCACCAAATCAATATAAACGCATCATAACGGATTGTGCTTAAGTTTCTATACTGGAGAGATAGAGAGAGAGAGATTGGTGGGGACTGTGGGTCGAGAGAAATCAGGAGGTGGGAAGAGGTTGGGCAGGGAGAAAGATATTGGGTAGGGTTGAAGGTGGAAGGTCAAAGAGAGAAATTGAGCAGAGGGAAGCCAGAGAGAGAGAGAGTGAGAGAAAGAGACATCAGCAGAGGGGTCTCAGAAAGAGATGGGTGCGGGTGGGGTGGGAGTGAGATCTTGGAGGAGAGAGAGAGAAGTTGTGAGAATCTAGAAGTATAAGATTGGAGTGTTGGAAGAAGTCGGATCAGGGTAGAAAGAGAGAGATGGGAAAAGGGAGATCGGGGAGAATCTGGAAGAGAGATTGTGGAAAATTCAGGAGGAGATTGGGTGGAGGGATAACTTAATTCGGGTTGGGGGACATGGATGATAGATGATAGATGCTATAATCTTTCACCACAACTCAATTTTACCCCCCATCAAACAAACACCCACTCCTCCTCCTCATCAGGCACCTGGTTTCCTGTCAAACTCTCTGAACACTTTTGTTGTCAGTTTTGCTTCTGAGCACCAAAATCAATGAAATGATGCCAATTGCAAATGTTCGAGTGGTGGGTAATTTCATTTGATGATGATAATGTCTATTGATATGCTTGGGATTTCAAATTATGATGAAATGATTACTTGGGTACAGATTGATATCAAGATAATTTTGAGAACAAATTGATATCAGGTAATGGCTGGACAGTTGTATTTGTGTTCAAGGGATGGCTAAGTTATTACATTTGTACACAAAGGAACACAAATGAACACAGTAAGTGTCAAAAATTTCTGGTCAGGTTATAAATTCATAGCCACTGGCAAAAAAATAATTTTCTCTGAGGCTTTGGCTGTCCCACATGGCAGATGACACAGAGGGTGGTTTGCGTGTGGAATGAACTTCCCGAGGAAGTGGTGGATGCGGGTAAAATTACAACGTTTAAAAGACATTTGGATGGAAAGAGGAAGAGGAAAGGTTTGGAGGGTTGTTCAGCATAGACTGGTTGGACCGAAGGGTCTGTTTTTGTGCTGTATGACTTTATGACTCCAATGACGACATTGTTCCTGAAATACAGATGCATCACATATTATTCTCATTGATATTCATGAGATAAATTGTTCCGCCAATAGAATGGACAAAGACTTACTCATGAGATCCCTTCTCCCCTACCTCCTTCTCCACCTCTTTCTCTAAACAACTAGGCAGGTTCTGCATGCCCTTCGTTCATTCTCAATCTCAGGGAAATGGCTAATTGTACACCTTGGGAGAAACCAGTTTGTACAACAAAGTCTTTCACTAGCAGCCGCAACACTCTCCATAGACTTTAAGCAATGAAGCAAAGCACCAAACACTGATTTCTTCTGGCTATTGCTTTGAATTTACAATCAACAACTAACCTGTAAGTAATTAATAATCTTTTTTAAATAGTGCTGTTCAGTTTGGTGAGGTGAGCAGATCATTAGCTAGAGCATTGAGGATCAAAGTGCCTTTGTGGGCATTAAATGAGTGTTATACACGGAGTGCCATTGTGGCTGCCCTGCATGAGTTCAGTGGCCAGTTGCAATCACATACATGCATTAATGCCCTCAACAATCTGGCATATATGATGATCCATGCTAATGTATGTGTGCATGTTACAGGTCAGGCCCAAACGTTTGGGGAGAGGTATCTTCAGGGAAGGTGGATGATGCTAATCACTTGCCTTTCGAGAGCAGCAGGGTCCACTGGCTAAGTATTCAGCTAACCTGGATGGTCAATGTCCAAGGCGGCCAATTTGGTGCACAGACCATTCCAATTGAATGTCTACTTGACCAATAATTTTTGTTGCTCTGAACAACAGTTGTCATTGGCTGAGGAGGGTACTCTAGATTCTCCAGATTTTGCTCATGAATTTAGCTCATGTTGGGACTCCAGAGAATTCTGAAACACAGGGTAATTGAGCAAAGCAAAGTACCTTACACCTCCCCCAAGAAACCTTTCCTGAGCCCTTACCTCTCTATGGCGTGTGACACTGGGCCGGGCTCAAGGAAGAATGCCAATATCTTCCAATATTCCTAACCCCATTTAATCAATTCTTGGATAGTTCTTGCATCACACACAGCTTTCCTCTGAAGTTAGATTGAAAAGCAATTGACTCTGGAGTCAAACTCGGTTGAAAAAAATATGAGTATACAACATCACACAGGCACTAATGCCGACGTGCTGATTGGAAAATCTTCACTTTACCCCCAGAAGACCAGGAAAGCAGATTTTAAGAGGTGGATGTGGTTGGTGTGGCAAGATATGGTGAGAAATCTCACAGCAGAAACCCTCCCAAAAACTCAATATAACCACTACTTAGCCAAGAAAAGATTCAGGATTGTATTTTTCTGTCCTCACAATTTCTGTGTGGCCTACTGTGTACATCCAGCATTTTCTATTCTCAGTTCAGATTTTCAGCATCTGCGATAGTTTGCTCATGTGATTACATTGTGGGAAGTTTCAATTTAATTGGAGAAGATATGTATCACACGCTGCGGTGTAATTTTTCTGTTCACAAAATCCACTTGAATGGATAGAAATAGTACATTATTGCTAATGAATCGGTTGGTGCAAATTCACTGAAAGATTTTTTCAATTTTAAACTTGGAAGAGAAAGCAGGAGTCATGCACCAATGGTAAATGCTACCCTTAGTTCAAGATATTTGTATGTAGGATTGTTGTATAGAGCTATTTTCAATGCAGCAGAGCTAGTTGCATACGATGAATGACAGGTTTGTGTGTAATTCTCTGAAAAAGTCATGGATGTAAAATGAAGCCTGAGCTTTCAATTTTTTTTATAAATAGATACATAGAGTATAAAATCCAAAAACTTTTGGTAAACATATACCAAATAGTTTGATCTCACTGTGGTTCTCATTTCTGGGCACCCAAAGGATATAAGGTGCAAAGTGAGGGAAAAATGGATAAGGGGCCTAGGAATAAATGTAGCATCGAGGGCCTGTGTATTTTTACTCTGACCTTGGCTTCAGATGCGTTATTTTGGAGCTTTAAGGGAACACGCAGCTTCCAAAAACCACTTGCAAAGGATCCCAATTTTTCAGCAACATTGTTCACTAAGGAGTGGTGTCAGGTAAACAGTGAAAAGCACAGATGATAGTAATTATGTTTGTCTTGCATTTCAAGGATGATTTTTGAGGAAAATGTAAGGAAGATATACCAGTACTGTATCTATTTTGTTTTATTAACGAGATAAGAGATGATGGAAGATTGAACAAAGTATGTAAGTGCTGAAATCTTAGCCTCGTTAATAAGGCAGTTGTGTGGCTGAAGTCTAGTGAAGGAACCTAAGTGGTCTCTACGGTAGATAATGTAGTGCAGTAAATATTTCACATTGGTGCCCAGGTGAGACTTGCAGAGTGTTTAGCTACAATGAGGGAGAATACTTTAAAAACACGTACATCCTCTGCAGCCCTGTGTTTGATGTCCATCTGCTGTGGTATTTATGGTCTCTAGCCTTCAGAATTTTTGAATCCTCTATTTTATCTTAATGTACATGAATTTGTTATATTTGCATTTGGTTGGATCCCATGAACCTTCCAATTTTTTTTAATAAATAATGGAACTGATTTTCTGTCAACACCCTGGCAGGTGGTAGAGAAATGCAGCATACTGGAATCAGCTACCCCTCTTCAACCTTTGAACGTGAGATGAACATAAGGGCAAGGTGTTGATAACAACACTTGAAAAATATTCCTTGATGAAAACCATTTCATCACGCACCAGTTACTGAATCTGATTTGCTTTACAGATTTATTGAATAATTTTTAATAAATGTTAGTGTAAAATGGGAGCTGTCGCATAGATTACCCATTTAGCACCCAGCCTGATTTTCCCTGCTACAAACTTCACTGGAAAGGAAAATGGGGTGTGATATACATAAGAGAGCACATTTAACACCACCTCTAATTTTACACAAACTTTTCGCAAAGTTATCCTCCACTAAGCTGCAATGCTTACAATTTTCCAAGAAACAGTAATCAACTGTGGTGCTACATTTAATGGATAATGGAATTTTCACTCTTAGTAATTTTGACAGACAATGTGAACACTGACAGTAAAACTGCAATGGGAAAGATCTAAATTAGATTTGAAGAAAACTAGATTTAATCAAAATCATATTGAACTTTATACAAAGGTATCTGTTTTATCCTTCTGCGTCACCACTGCAATGAATTTCGAGCACGACACGACATTGAACTCTTCTTCTGTCGTCTTCACTTCTGACCTTGACTCGATTTTTTTTCTCCTCTTGTCCAGTCCCTTCCTCCTTACGTCTGCAATTAGCCACCTCCTCTTTACCAGGGATGTGCAATCCCATTACATATCCTAACCCCCATCAGGGTGGTCTCAGGGCTCTCTGCTCCATCCTGGAAAAAAGGTCTGAACTGTCCCCATTCACCTACAGCCTCCCCCGCCTGACTGAGCTTATCCTCACTCTGAATAACTTACTTTAAATTCTCTCATTTCCTTCAGGTCAAAGGGGTGACCATGGGTATCCATGTGGGCCCCAGTTATGTCCTGTCTCTCTGTTGGGTATGTGGAACATTCCTTGTTTGAGTCCTATTCTGGCCCCCCACGAATAACTCTTTCTCAGGGATATCAGTGATATCATTGGTGCTGCTTCCCTCCATCATTTGGAATTGGAAAGGTTTGTGAATTTCACTTCCAGTTTCCACCCTGCTCTCACCTTCACCTGGTCCATCTCTGATTCCTGTCTTCCTTTCCTTGACATCTCTTTCCATTTCTGGGGATAGGCTCGCTCCCAGTACCCACAACAAACCAACTGACTCCCACAATTACCTTGACTATACTTCCTCACCCCCTACTTCCTGTAAAGACTCTATTCCATTCTCCCAGTTCCTCTGTCTCTGTCATATCTGTTCTGATGATGCTAACTTTGACAAGGGGGCCTCTGAAATGTCCACCTTCTTCCTCAATTCAGGATTCCCCAGAACTGTAGTTGACAGGGCCCTCAGCCAAGTCTGACCCATTTCCCACACTTCAGCCATCACCCCCTCTCTTCCCTGCCACAACAGCGAAAGGGTGCCACCTGACCTCACCTATCAGCCCACCAGCACCCACATCTAGATGATCATTAGCTGCTATTTGTGCCATTTCCAGTGGGATGCCATCACCAGATGCATATTCTCCTCTGTTCCCTTGTCACCCTTCCACAGGGACCATTTCCTCCAGGACACCCTGGTCTACTCCTCCTTTACTCCCAACACCACCACCACCACCAACCCCCCCCCCCCCCCCCCCCCACCCACAGAACACCTATGTTCTGTCCACAAAAAAGACCCTTAGTTTCCAGTCACCTGCTACTTCAAAACATCACTGTGTTCCATGGCCAACATTTCTGTTCCAGGCTTGCTGCAGTGCTCCAGCAAAGATCGGCGTAAACTGTAGGAATAGCATCTCATTTTCCATTGGTAAATCTACAGCCTTCTGGACCCAAAATTAAGTTGAACAATTTCAGGGCTTGAGTCACCTTCTCCGATGTCCTCCCCACAACCCCACATACCAGATATGAAATAGAGATATTTTCATTTTAATAGCTATTAATACTCAAAGTTAATACCTGTTTTGGAATATTCTAATATATTACAAAATTATCACATTAATGTTCTTCTGAAAAATGAAGAGTTTTCTTGCATTTGTGTGAACCAAAGTCAAAAGTAACATATGCATTGCTTAGTCAACTACGTTGCTGTTTTTCACATTTTATAATGACTCAAGACAAGCTTCTGGAAGCTAATTTAGTTCCTTGACATCTCAGGTGTAACGTATGAAGCTTCTGGTTGACTTGGCATTGCACATCCTTTGGGCTAGCCTGCAGGACACACTTTGAGGATGACTAGCATAAGTCACTTGAATTTTGCTAATATGTTAGGTAATCCCTATAATACTTGAAACCTATACCTTTAACACACTCCCAATCGTTATTTTCTCCTTCAAAAAGGGAATGTAAAACTAAAATATAATGTCTGCTGGACAGTGGTGTGGTTTCACTGCCATCACAAAAATGGGAGCACACAAAACATTGATATAAGGGGATGTTTATCAAAATGTGCATGGTTGATTTCTCATGTAACTGAATTACTTGAGTTGCTGTCTGATTGTTCTTTGCTTGACTGATTGTCAGGGGTATGATACACTTCCATTAGGCTCATGGCTTGCAGAGAACATATGTTCCCTGATTGAATTCCATCCCTATTGACTAGTCATGTGGCGTTGTTCACTTGAAAACAGTCTTTGACCAATTTTGGCTGCTACAGCTGAGACTGAATATTTTATGACAGTAGAATTACTGTTGAAATCAAAGGGAATTTTAAATCAATATATGGTGAGATATCGAAGACTTAAGCTGATGCACTGACAGCACTTGCCAGAGAGTTCGCTTAGGAAAATTTTGAGTGCAGTCTATATATAATTTAAGGCTGCATAAATATTTCAAATGAAACAAAGAATGATGGATGCTGGAGATCTGAAAGATAAACCAAGTGCTGTAGAAACTCAGTAGATCTAGCAGGATCTTCAGAGAGAAAGCCATTAATGTTTCAAGTCCAGTGATCCTTCATCAGAACTGATTGCAGTTGGAAATTGTGGTATTTGTGCTGATGACTGGAGGTGGGAGCAGGAGTGAGTTAAATAGATGAAAATGGTGCCCAGAGAGAAAGAGAGAAAAAGGAGAAGCAGACAAAGGGATTGCTGATGATAAGCTTGGATAGAGATTAATGCTGAATGTGTTTTAACAGAAAATGTGAACAGTTAAAATGGATTAGCTATGCTGGGAGTAAACCACACAGGTAGGATCTGGGGTTGTGGGGTTGGGTAATGAACACCAAGAAAGGTGTTCATGCTTTGAAATTGCTCCTCAGTGTTGAGTCCTGAGGGCTATAAAGGTCCCTTCTGCCAATTTTCCAGCTGTTTTCAGTTCTGGCAAAGGGTCACTGGATTCAAAACATTAATTTTGTTTTACACTCTACTGTCGCTGCTAGCCCTGTTGAGTCTGTTCTGCCTTTTCAAATTTTAAGTATTTCAAATCTGATATTCCAATCAGCAACCTCAGGCATTCACAATCAAAATAGCCTCTGTATATCTCCATGTTGTATCCATTGTGAAGTGGAACTGATCTGATTGCAATGACACAGATTAAAACAATCCTTGTGAGGTCATTTAGATGACAGTTCAAAATTATCAATAGTGCATGTGCAACTAAAATAAGATTGGAATGATTACAATGAATGGGGGAAAGTTACTGCAGTTTAACTGTTAGAGCAATTATGAGCAATTTATTAGATAAGTGGCATGGTTATGGGTGTCGGGCTGAAAACAAGGTTTTGGGATCTTAATGAACTGAACTAATTGCACCTTTCGGTAAAGCTATAGGGATATATAAGAAAACAACTTAATGACACAGTATAGACTTGCTGGTAGAGGTTCATAAGATAATGGATTCAGAAGGACAGAATAAAAGTTGTATACACCATAGCTGTAAAATGCTAGCATTTAAGAATCACTGGTCAGGCAAGAAAGAGAAGCAGAGGATACGTGGAATACTTAGGAACAAATAGAGCAAACACAAATGTTAAAAGACCAGCATCTCAGGAGGCTGAAATAGAAGGGTTAGCCCACGCAGAAATGTACAAATTGGAGCTTTAATGGAACCTTGGTGGGAGAAGCACAAATAGCCACACTGAAATGCAATGTAATGATTTGAAATGATAGATGTAGATTTACAGAACTGGACGAGTCCCATTTGGTTAAACAAGGGCTAATGCAATGATATGCAGTCAGAACAATGGAAAGAACATGGTGAGACGGAATCACTCTGATCAGAGCTTAACATAAGAAATGGTGGAAATTTCTTGAGTCATTTTCAGTGCCTGTGTCAACAGCCGCAGTTCAATTGTTCACCTGGCAAGCTAACTTTCTACTTTGCGCACATGATCGTAAAGTGAATGTTTCCCTATGGAGGCTCATTTTTGGATTCAGCACAGTGGGGAAAGTAGCTGGGGCGAATTCCAATGCCAACAATTCCACATTTACATATTTTCATAAATAGTTTGACATAGTCATTCTTATGGAATCGTACCTCATTCACAAAGTCCCAGACAGAACCATACTGAAGTATGATCTGTCCCATCAACAGAGGCCATAGCACAGTGGTATATATTCAGGAGGGAGCTGCCCTCAATATTGTCTGTGGACCCCATGAAGTCTTATGGCTTCAGGTCAAACAGGAACAAGGAAACCTCTTGCTGATTGCCATGCACTGCCATGCGGCTGATGAATCAGTACACCTCCATGTTAAAGACCACTTGCAGGAAGCCCTGAGGATGCCAAGGGCACGCAATGTACTCTGGGTGGTGAATTCAATGACCATTGTCAATTTGATTCTGCAATGTCATGGCCCGGCATATCCACTACTCATTCCATTACCATCAAGCCAGGGGTTGAACCCTGGTTCAGTAAGAGTGCAGAATACCATACCAGGAGAAGCACTAGGCATACCTACAGATGAGATGTCGACCAGGTGAAGCTATAAAACAGGACTACTTGTGTGTGAAACAGCATAAGCATCCCAAGTATGTTCTGTACACAAAAAGCAGGACAGTTCCAAATGAGCAATGCTGTTTACTGTTGATTATCAGGAAAGAGATGAAAGTTGTCATCAACAATGCTTTTAGGCAGCACGTACTTCACTAAAACCTGCTTACCGACAATTAGGTTGGGATCTGCCAAGACCACTCAGCTCCTGACCTCATTATAGCCTTGTTCAAACATGGACAAAAGAGCTGAATTCCAGAGGGGAAGCAAGAGTGGCTGCCCTTAATATAAAGGTCACATTTGATGGAAGTGGCATCAAGGAGCCCTAACAAAACTGGAGAGATTGGCAATCGGGGGAAAACTAGCCAAGAGTTGGAGTCGTACCTGGCACACCTGGAAGATGGTTGTCGTTGTTGGAGGTCAGCCATCTCAACTCTAGGATATCTCTTCAAGAGTTCCTCAGGGTAGTGTCCTAGGCCTAACCATCTTCAGCTGCTTCATCAATGACCTTCCCTCCATCATCAGGTCGTAAGTGGGGATATTAACCGTTGAATGCACAATGTTTAGCAACATTTGCAACTCTTCAAATAGAGAAACAGTCTGTGTTCAAATGTAACCTTGTTACAGTATCAAGGTTTGGGCTGACAAATAACATTCGTACCACAGAAGTGTCAGGCAATGACCACCTGTAAGAGGAGAGAATGTAACCATCATTTTTTGACATTTTTTGACATTTCCATTGTTGAAATCCCCACGATCAACAACCTGGGGCTTACCATTGACCGGAAATGATAAATACTGGCTGCAACAGGAGTTAGAGTCTAGGAAACCTGCAGTGACTAACTCACTCTGGACTCCCAAAGACTATCAACCATCTACTAAGGATACAAGTCTGGAGTATGATAAAACACACCCCACTTGCCTGGATGAGTGCAATTCCAACAGCAGTCAAGAAACTTGACGGGATCCAGAACAAAGCAGCTGCTTAGTTGGCACCATATCCATATTCAGTTCCTCCTCTACTACCTGCTGGTGGCAACCATGTGCACCATCTACAAGATGCCCAAGAAATGTTACAAGGCTCCTTCAACTGTGCCTTCCAAACCCACAATTATGATCATCGAGAGATACAAGGGCAGCAGATACATGTTAACACTACAACCTGCGAGTTCCCCTTCCAAGCTACTCACCATCCTGATTTGTAAATATGTTGCCATTTCTTTGGTGTCACTGGATCAGAATCCTGTAACTCCCTAACAGCATTGCGGATATACCTACACCAAACCAACTATAGCAACTCAAGAAGGCAGCTCACATGCTCAAGATGACAAACGGGCAATAAATATTGGTCTAGCCAACAATGCCCACATCCCATGGATTCAGTTTAAAAAGAAGTATCTGAAAATATTACATAAATTACTGTAGAAATATCCCAGACAAACTACACTAGCATAAAAAGCTCATTGTATGTAATTATATTTTTCACGACAGCTGGGGAGTGAATTGTCAAATAAAGTACATTCTTCACTGGGATATCCTGATACGACTCTTAAATTGGAAGAACACCTGTGGCAGAGTATGATATAGATGAACAAAGGGAATTCATAGTTAATCATATAATGGTGCTTAGATTTCTTAGTGTCAATGCAACTCTTCAGCATCATAAGTGTAAAAGTACTTCTAAATCTCTTCCAAACTTTGTCTAATGTTTTACAAGTTTGTGCTCTTTAGCCTATGAATTTTTACCCCTTGTAGTGAATGGGGAGAAAAGCCTTGGTGTTGAACAAATATGTGGATAAGAAAATACATCACCTTCTTCTTTCATTAGGTATAAGATGCTTATTTATTTTGGCGTACACATGTACTTACACACCCATCTTTGCTTCCAGACTTGAACCCTTTACAGTTTATGTTTGGCCATTCTTGGACACAAACTCTCTCAACTTTCCTCTTCCCCTCATCTGAACATGAACTTCAGATTTCTCCTTCTGCAGCTTCTGTACCTTTTATGCTGTACTCCAGACTTAAACTTCCAGTGAATGTTCACCAATGTTAAATATTCATTGAAAGATATCTGTTACTATCTTAAACTCATTCATGGCCTTGATCCACTTTACGATTGCAGTGAGTCACCCATATTAAATGTCCCAGCCACTCATTTCTTCAGTCTTCAGTCCTTTTACATCCTTCCCTGTCACCACCCTCCCCATCAACCCTTTGGTTAAATGGGTGCTTCATTTTGGAGTTCCCTTTGTATGACCATCTCCTCCTTTCAAAATCTACTCAAAACCAATCTGTTGGCACATGCTTTCCATCGCACTTCCTAATCCCATCCATTTTGGCTCGAAAGATTTTATCCTTAAACTGGTTGGTGAAATGTTAAATAAGCTATATAAATGCAAGTTGTTTTTGTAACATTGACACAAGATATACCAAAAATGTTAAATCATAACAATGAAAATATTCCAGCTATTGACGGAGACTCTTGTGGGCACCAGTATTACAAACTTAGTAACAACTTTTCACAATGTATCATTGTTACCGATGCTTTTTTACTGAAGTGAAGTAGGAAGTGAATTTCAAATAATGTATTGCCCCACTTTCAGCTGTTATCATCCTTATGATTATGTATTTATAGTGACATTCATAAAGCTGAGCTCTGGAATATTATATTAAAATTAACCAACTTACCATGCAGGAGATGACAAAGAATTTACATCTCTCCCTGCACATTTTGCATTTTCTGTGCCCTAATTCAGCATATATTTATTGCTTTACCTCCATCATTTTGTTGCAAATCATAGGCTGCTGATAGCTTAAATTCAGTCAGAATGGAGTTCAGAATTTTGGATCAATTAAAATTCATTATATGCCCAATTTTACCAAAGTAAATATTTGAATGCAACTATGACAGTTCAGAACCATTCTTTCACCTTGTTTGATTCCTTCTTTCCCCTAGTGCACAAACAATGGAAATAAAATGGCCAGTCTTGCCTGTTATTCTTCTGAGTGACATCTGTGCAACAAGTAATCAAATTGCTATAACCCAAGAACCCGAAGGGAGAATTCAAATCAGCAGGCTTTTGCACCAGATAAAATAATTCCTTGGCAAGTGTGTCTGCTTTGACTATGTGTCATTTGCTAGAATCAAAATGAGCTAATGTTCTCAGAACAACATTATTCAAGACACTGGAGAATAGGTTTCTGTTAATGCCCCAGGTTATTCAAAATGCACAGACTGCACTAGGGAGGCAAATGTTTGATCAACCTGCCTGAAATATCTCTGCTAAACGACTGATGCTTTCACATCTAAAAGGAGTACAGAAAACAAAAGGAAAATGAATCTTGGGCAAAGAACATAATCTGATGGTGGGCTGTGTAAACTTCAATATTTTGGGTTTTTTCAAACATATTTATTTGAAAATAAGTACTTGGATTATGATTGCTCACAGTGCTCATTTTCAATTTAAAAGAAATTAAGTTCTATGTTAAATTAATTCAGAAAAGCACAACGTAGATAATGCTGAAGGTGGCCAGATGTGTTTTGTAACTCTTTTATTAAAAGACCTTTGCAGCCCATCACATCATTTATCTGTTTCGTCAATCATTCCAGAGTTTTAATCATCCTTCACCATTTCAATGCAAGGAATTTCCTAAACTCTGTTCTCAAGCTTTACTAGTTTGATCCTGTGTCTGGATCTACTGCCATTATTTTTGCACACTTCAGCACTTCATGCAGCATTACCTTTTTGATATTGATTATCATCTTGCATAAACATCATAAAGGTAACTCCTTTCTAAATTACGAATCATCCTTAGTTTCTCATCAGAACTCAGTTCTGTGATGCAATTGATTAGTCTCATGGTTTATCACTGTAATGTCCCCAGAGTTTGCATGCTTGTGTCTTATTTATAACTCGGGTCAGTGTTCTATTTGTCATCTGTCTAGAGCAATGCATAGTTTAAGCATAACCTACCCTGTCTTGTCAATTGCTATTATGATTGAATGGTCAGTTGATTGCTTTTTTACAATGATTGGGCAAATTGAGTCTCAAACGAGGTGAATCTCTCGGTTGTCTTCAATTTCAGTTTGAATTATTTTGACAATATTCATATTGTACATAGGTGTCCTTTTCTGTTCCCTGTTTAGTAATTAAACAGGTGTTTGCATTAATTTTCACCAGTCATTATTCTTCCTCCTTATCTATTTAATTCGGCTTACTTCCTTTCAAGGCTGAAAAGACCAAATTTTTTAAGCCTTTCTTCCTAATCTCATCATTTTATGCCACAATCAGCACTGTGCCTCATTTCAGCAGCACAAGGAGGTCTTTGTGCCTCAATAATCACAGCTAGCTGTAAAGCTCTAGCAGCGGTTTGACTCAGTACTATTCAGGGTGTCCCGACTTATGAATGTCTGACTTACGAAACACTCGTATTTATGAATATAATCTCATACAGGGATATAATTTTAAAGAGCTGCCAAATGACCATGAACTTATAAACTGCTCCTAAATATTGTACTGCGTTGTGTTCCAACTTGTCTACAAATTGACTTGTGAGCGGACTCCAGAAGGGAATCAATTTGCAACATGGGGCCTGCCTGTATAGGTTGGTCCTCCCATCCTGACGGGGCTCCACTGTCTGCTTAGCTTGGGATTCTGTCTGTTTTGTATTCGCTACGAAGCAAAGACTAAGCTTGTTATGTTCCAAGTACATTTGAATCCTCAGATTCAATGATAACAAAGTAGCATAATTACAGGCTCTGATGAAGAGCATCTCGACTAGAAATGTTAGCTTTCTCTCTCTCCATGGGTGCTGCCTGAGCCACTGTGATCTCCAGTATTTTTTGTTTCCAGTTCAGATTCCAGCATCTGCAGTAATTTTCTTCTACAGTTACATTAGAGTTCTGTTCATTTAAGTATTACGTCATAATACCAGTTTTAGAAAACAAGAGAATTATGATGCCAAAAAATTCCAAACACCCATTTTTTAGATTTGAGCATGGGATAGCATTTATTTATTCCATTAAAAAATACACATTTCTAAGAAAAACATTATCAGTCAGCTTTATTTCCAGAGGCATTAGAATTGAAAAATTGGAAAGTTGTGTTAAACTTGCATTACACCTTGATTAGACTGCACTCCTTGCTGCAGCAGTCTGGCCACTATATTACAAAAAAAACATAGAAGTGCTGGAGGCTGGTGTAGTGAAGATTTATAAAGGTGAATCAGAAATGCCGGGGTATACATATCATGGAAAGATTGACAGACTCTTGAAAAATTAAGGCTGAGGGGATGAGATAAGGGAGGTCTTCAAAATTATGAGGGAGTTTATTGGAGTCTATCTGGATAGAATGGGCAGAATATTACTTTGCCTGAATGGGTCCCTTTCCTTCCCATGCTGGTATAATATCCCATGCACTGATGTCAGGCTCATCATCCAGCTGGAATGGTATGCTGCAGTGGGGAAGTGGCAACTGGAATTTGGGAACCTGCTCACCAAATGCAAATAGTCAGTTGAAGAGGCTTTAAGCTCATTAAGAAGCCAATCGGCTGCAATAAAACATGGGGTCAGCAATAATATTTCCTCTGGGTATGAAGAGGGTCAGGTGGGGAATTTGATTTTCAATCACTTTCTTCATCAGGGCAAATTGAAAAGCCGCTGCTTGAATCAGTGACACACCTTGGTAATTCTGCTGGCTGATGGGCTGAGTGGAGTTTTAGCAGAATTCTTCATTTATGGGCATTCAGGACAACTGGAACTTTCAGCTACTTTTCTCGAAGGCCTGTGTCAGCAGCACTTTTCCTTCTGAGATACTCTGCAAATGGGGACAGTGGTTTCTGTGAGAGATGCAACCTCCAGTGAGGAAGAGCGATGAAGGAGGAAGAGAAAGGAAGGACGGAGGATGGAAAGTCAGGTGTGGGGGTCGTCCTTCAAGGTGAAGGGGCAACAAACGTCCGAACAGTGGACCACTGGGGGCATGCCAGGAGGCATTTTGCAGTCAACTGAGTTAACAGAGTTAGAATGAACTACTTGTAAATATCTGAAGCTCAGTGCAGTCAGAGAGTGAGGAGCTCCAGATCCACTGTAACACCCCTTTGTGACATGCTGGCTGGGGAGATAGCCTCCAACCGCACAGTGGGGCCTCCAATGGCAGAACTCTAAAGGTAGCAGTGGCTTTGATGACCCAACTTGCAGCCAGTTTGCATTAAGATTTTCACAGAGGCAATGTTCTGACTTCTGAGTGACAACCCCACTGATGCTGATCTCGCTCCAACCCAAGCAAGATGTTTTGTCTCAGGCTGAAAAATCTTCTTCTGCCTTGAGCAGGAGAAGCCTGCCCACTTTCCAAGTAATGTAAGATCTTAGCCTGCTGGTGAATCAGAACTCAATCCATCTCTGCCTTACGATATGGGTTATTGACTGAACCACTACACAGATCATATCTGTGACACATGTTCCCCCTTTATACTTACACAGCCATTTAACCAATTACCCTGAGTGAGCAGCTTACTCCTTGTTATCCTGATAATTTATAGGTTGAAGGGAAACTCACAGAGAGTCATCAACAAACTATGGGGTCGTCTTCTTTCCAATAGGCACTTGGATGTCTATCTGTCATCCATAGAAACAGAAAAATGGTTATCATAATAATGCCACATTTTTCTTTATTTCCTACATTACTTTATTTGTCTCATTTGATTTGATGAAAAACCTTACAGATCACTGCCTGCAGGTGAAAAAGACATTTAGTCCTCATTTGCAGTGAGATGAACAACTCCCCTGCGCTATACAAAGTCCTGCCTTTCTCTGTCTTACGTTTGAGAGGCTGAGCCAGTGCATCTGACACTGAGCAATGCCAGATGCCCCTTTCAACATCCTGTACTCCAGGATCTTATGGCTCTGTGCCCGGAAATCCCAGCCTCACAGAGCCTTGGGCAAGCAGTCCATCCTTTAGCATTGATATGGACCAGTAGGAAAGCCACCAACTAGCCAATTTGCAGGTAATTCCATGGGCTGGAAAGGCAGCAGCAGAAATTCAGAATCCACTTTGTTCTGGGACACCGTCCTGCCCGCTGTCATGGCTCATTACTTCCAGCCTTACTTTTGTACTTGTAAATAAGAGCAAAGCTAAAGGCCTTGAACATATGGTCACCAATGAGAAATACCAAGGGAAATTCACAAGAAGCTTCTTTATCCAAAAAGCAACAACACAATGGAACTCTAATTTAAAGAGAAGTTGAACAGGTGTATGAAGGAGGAGGAAATAGTGTTTTTGTAGATTTAGATAGGCAAGGGTGAGAAAAGGCAGAAGTGGAAGATAAATATAGGCAACGACAGGTGGGGTCAACTAGCATCTGTGTCATAAATGCGACATAACATATATAAGCTTCAGCAGAATCACTTTAAATGTTTAACTGAGGAGAAAGAAAGTGAAGTTTACGTATATAAATAACGCCATTTGCTTAAATGTCAGTATCTAAAATGTACACTCAATTTATCGTGACTTCGTTGATATGTCCAGTGGCAGTCACAGCAAATATAAATCACACCCTAAAAAGACCAGATAAAAATTGTGAGATAATGCATGACTGTACACACTGCTCAAAGCCTTGTTTCCAGTTTTAAAGTAAATATTGATTCTTTATAATATTCAATCTGTAACGTTGTTTAGCTGTGGAATTTAAATAGAAACCTTTGCCAGTCAGGTACTGATTGGCAGATCTCTTACACATTATAGTATGCTCATCCATTAACAGTGCATTTCTACAAATCTCATGAAATATTCATATGGTGTGATTGAGCTGTTTTAACAATTTAACACAGGATGATGTGCAAGTGAATACAGAACAGCTGCAGAGCTGCATGTAAAAAGAAAGGTTAACAATCAGAATTATCAACTTGATGTTAAGATATTGCTACAATCAGTGTGTATGTACATATTGCTTCCATGCAATGGGGCTTTCTATTATCCACAGAATTTTTATTATTTCAAATAATGTTTACTGGTCAGTGAGGAAGCTTAAGCTGCATTTACTTTAATTTCACTCCCTTTGCCTTTCTGCAGCACTTTCTCTGCATCTTTTGTGGCTGTGACAATGCTATAATTCTAGATCTCCATCAATGCCCAAACACCATTAGGCATATCGTAACAACCTGGTGCTGACTGATCATTCAGTTTATCCTAATCCATAGGGAGTGACAGGCTTCTGCTTGGTCCTTGTCACACAGTATGGAATGGAAAATTGAATCTGTGTTCCACCATTGTTTTGGTGTTGTACACTGGTATATCAGTCTATTGATATTGCCCTACTCACTAAGTCTCATGTTTTTAAACAGTCATCTATGGCACATAACTGAAATATATTATCGGCAATAATTATCTCACATTGACTTAAAAGTTCCAAGTTTTGATAATTTTGCTTAATATAATGGATAAAAGTGAGACCATCTAATATAACTAAATGTGATGTCACATGCTTTAGCTGCTTTCTACATTAATTTGGTTCTGGTCACTGTTTCCCAATTTATTTACCTGAGGATTTTGGCCAGTTTTGTACCATTTTGTTGGTCATGTAATGTATTAATGCAATCTTAGAAGAAATCCTCTCCATTTGGAACTCAAAATTTTTACCCAACCTTAGGTTTGTTTTCAAATAAAATGATACTGGCTTAATGCCATTGCAATTATGAAGCCAGATTTGTATCATGTCTTGATCCAAATTGAACAAAATTTATTTGAGCATTATCATCAATAAAGACTTTATGGCAATGATAATGGCCTTAATGAACAATGGGACCTGCCATTTCTTTCTTTTCCATCTCTTGAGAAAATGTTAAAGCCTGCGTTGATTTGACTGTAGTAAAGTTTCCATCAAAATGATATTATTCCTCTCCGTTCTAATTTATATATCTAGTTTCCTGATATTACTCACAATTTGCACACTTGTATGTAAACACTACAAAGAACATAAAATACTTGTACATTTTTTACTGTTTTTCTTCAATGAAAAATACTGTGTATGCTGGAAGTCTAAAACAAACACAGTAGCAGAGAATGCTGGAGAAACTTGGCAGATCTGGCAGCATCTGTGGAGAGAGAAATAGAGTTAATATTTTCAGTCAGGTGAGACTTTTTTTGGAACTGCTCTCTCTTCACCAAGGCTGCCAGACCTGCTGAGTTTCCCTGACATTATCTGTGTTTGTTTCACTCTTTGCCTGTTCTTATCTACACTCTCCTCCCTAACTCTTCTAACACCTGTACTAAAGTCAGACAAACACTCATTTTACCTTTCAATGTTTGAGTGATTTTTACTTCTAAGGCCTATACATCCCCTTTCTCGTAGGTTTAAAAGTTGTCCTGTTTATCACAGTTATTGTTGAAACACATATGGAGTAAAAAGGTCGGCCAATTCTTTTGAATTTTCCTTTGAAAGGAAGAAGCAATCTTTCAGTTATCCTACCTAATTACTATTCTCTCGAATTTTCACTTGCTTTTTACTGAACTGTATAAGCACGGGAGACAATATTTTGTCCTAAATCGGGATGAATTTCCATTATTCCATAATTTTAGCAGAAGAAGTGTTCCTGTTTTATTCTTGTATGTAAATGTTCAACTTTTTTTTATAAAAGAAGTGGAATAAACTATATCTCTGCCGAGTTCAAAATGCAATTCTGGTTTGTTTAGGGTTGGATTCTAGTTGAAAGATTGGCTAACTTTCCATAAAAATCTGTGTGATCCTGTATGTATGGGGACATTCCCAAGGCAGTCCTCAAACTTCTTGACTATAAAATTCTTAATGGGGTATGCCAGTTTGGGTTGATCTTGTGAATGTTTACACCTCTGTTATTGACAGGGTCTCGCATGTTACCTATCCAAAGTGATAGAGTTTAGGATTTAGGCATCTGACAACAAACTTAAAGCTTTTATCAATTGTTAATCCTCAAGAAATTCCTCAGTTTGGTTATTTTATGATCCATTTTGATGTTAATCATACAGTTGTAAGAATATAATTCAGTCCTGTTGTGCTTACAGTGATGATTTCTTCCT
Organism: Rhincodon typus; assembly: GCF_021869965.1. Taxonomy (NCBI): domain Eukaryota; kingdom Metazoa; phylum Chordata; class Chondrichthyes; order Orectolobiformes; family Rhincodontidae; genus Rhincodon; species Rhincodon typus. The sequence goes on along the minus strand of NC_063347.1, from coordinate 46,647,846 downwards.
CTCAGAGCCTTAACCTGATCATAACCATACTTTACTTTCTATTTTGCTTGACTTATGTACCCCACTGAAGCCTGCTAGGATCACTCACCAAACCAAAAATTTGTGAATTCAAAAGTTGCATTATTGATCTGGGACTCTGAAGCATCAATGTTTTTCACTTGAGGTTTAATTCCTCAAATTTTTAATTTATTTTTCTACAAATGTAATTGGTTTATTGGTATCCATCTGCTTTAAAACTCCATCACAACTGTTTGTTACCTCGTCGCGATTGTATTACTGTCTGTTTTAAATTGCTAAATGTGTATTCAGCATTTTGGCAATGGTAAAAATCTAAAGTATCACATTTGGCAGCAAATGGAGTTCTTTGTATTGATTGAATAAATATGCACAATATATGTTATTGAGATGCAGTTTACAATTCCATTGTTAGAGTTCTGTCGATAAGAATCCAATCTGAGATAACAAAGGCAAGGTTATTCAAATATAATCTTTGGGATTAATTCAAGGTTAACATCTAATTTGCAGTTTGAGGCTAAAAAGTATTTGAAAATGTCATGCTTTCATGCTATTTGCAATATTTAGGAATTGGCTGGAAAATGAAACTGCATTAATTTAATTGCCGGTGTTTTCTGTTACCCAGAAACAACGGATGTGCTTCTTTGCTGTAAACTGCATCACAACACAGGCTTGCGGAGGGCAAGGACTAAGTTAACACATTGGGTTGCCAAGTTGCTGTGATTGACGCTGACACATTCACTAAGCATTGATACGTTTGCTGGGGAGAGCAGCACACGTGAAAACAGATGGGAACAAGGCACTAGGTTGGAAATCTCATGACATTGTAAACCATGAAAGATGGAAAGTGATTAGTTTGCAAACATTAACCTACTTTCTTCCTGGCCTAATTAGTTCAGTGTTATTGTGAAGTTCCTGTTTCTTCTAGTGCTGTACACCACACCAGATTCTTCTCTTCCTGTGTTTTTGGCATACATTGGCCAAGAATTAGCTTTCAGACTGCACAGTTTTAACCTAATTTAAAACTAAGCCTCCACACAGCCTACCGTTGATTATTGACTCTATATCTAATACACTCCACCAAACATCAGAAAATAGACTGATACTAAGGATTCATTTTTTTTTCCAGTAAATGTAAATGTAATATTCTGAATTTATCCAGCATTTCATAGTTTTAATTATTTGAAAATGCATGACATAGTGCATTACTTTTGTTGCAACGCTCAGATGGATTTCCAAAGTCACGTTATGTGGAAGTGCAGCAAGCATGAAAATGGAGTGAAACGCTAAAGAATGGAAAGTACTGGGACATGGGTGTCACAATAGGTTTATGGATACTAAATTAGGGGAATTTTATTATTCTTTCAGAAAGTTGTGTCATTGTCGTCTTGTGTTTTTTACAATCCCTGTAGAAATTGGAAATTCCCAAAAGAAAGGAATTCCTACAATGCCAAGGGAAAGAAAACTGATGGACAAGGTTTCATTTTTATTATAACAATGAACAGTGGCTCAGTGGTTAGCACTTCTGCCTCTCAGCGACAGGAATCCAGGTTTGATTCCAGCCTCGGGTGACTGTCTGTGTGGAGTTTGCACATTCTCCCCGTGTCTGCGTGGGTTTCCTTTGGGTGCTCCAGTTTCCTCCCACAGTCCATAGATGCGCAGGGTAGATGGATTGGCCACACTAAATTGTCCATAGCGCCTAGGGATGTTTAGGTTAGGTGGGTTAGACATGAGGAAAATGCAGGGGTAGGGGAATGGGTCTGGGTGGGATGCTCTTTGGAGGGGCAGTGTGGACTTATTGGGCCGAATGGCCTGTTTCCATACCGTGGGGATTCTATGATCTATGATTGAAATGAAAGGCAGCGTAATTCAAATATTAATTGACAGATGAATGAAATTTCAAATGAAAAGGCCTTAAAAATCATGGGATTTATAGCGTTTTTATGTTTTGGGACTCTGTCTTTAAAATTAATATTCAATCAGGAGGGTCAAACATGTGCTGAAGTCTGCCTGACAATGAGCCTGTTTAATGGGGATGCAAATGATTGCGAAGACGTAGATTATTTTTCTTGGAACAAAAGCACTAGGTATTTACACTCAGCAGCAACAGCAAAGGTGCTGTGATTGAGATGGACAGATAGAGAGTCTCAAGTCTCAGGAAAGTTTCAAGACCATCAGGTTGTAAAATGGTTTATCTTGAACTATCCATACAATTCCAGGATAGGATATAGTTGGGAATAAAAATTGGTAATTTGTATTTGTACCTGGATACAATGACCATGAGATTCACATTGCTGTGGGAAAGTGCGTAGAGGAAATGATTCTAAAGATCAGGTTGTAAGCTGCCCTGAAGTATCACTGAATTTTGAAATCAAGTGGTTTAGTCTGCCAGGGTCTGGGAGAGAGAGGGAAAAGCAAAATGCAGAATGTCTGGATTGTACAAAGCACTGAAATGTAGGTGAAAGCTTTCCGTTAGAATGGAAAGATAATATTTGTCAAGATTTAAAATGAGGGTGGAAGATTAGCTAAGCTTGTGCTAGAATGAGGATGTCCACTAATGCTGTCACTGTGAACGACAGCTCTGAGCTTACCAGTTACCAGGATGAGAAAGGAAAAGAAGAGAAGTAAACTGTCTGAAGTTAAGATTAATTTTGGACTAATGCTAGGACAAATGAATGTCCACTTAAAGGACAGTGAAAGGTACCTATATTTTTTTTTCTGTTCAGATCTGCTTAAAATCAAAAGGGTATTCCAATCTGCAGAAGAACAACATCTCACTTTCCATGTGGGGACCCTTCAGCCTTTGGACTCAATATCAAGTTCAATATGTTTAGCGCCCTGAGAACCCTCTCCCATTTCCTTATCCTAACCCCCACATGCTTAACCTTGTCATTCCATAGGCTGCTACCACAAACAACCTATTGTCAGCCACTAATAGTTCCAAGTAGCAGCTATTGATTCTCCCAGGCTGACCTTTACCTATTCCATTTTCTGCCCAACTTGTTCTCGCTCTCTCTCTCGCTCTCTCTCTCTCTGGGCTCCATCTCCACCAATTATTTACTCCTCCCACCTCTCCCCACCCCATTCTCAGCCTACATACCGACCTTTTCCAAGCTACAGTCAGTTCTGAAGAAGGGTCACTGGAGGGTCAAGAGGAATAACAGTTTGGTTAGAGATTCTAATTTCCGCTATATTGACTGGGCCACCAAGAGGTTAAAAGGCCTGGATGGGGTGGAATTTATCAAATGTGATCAAGAAAGTTTCCTAAATTAAAATGTAGAGGGCTACACTCGGGAGGATGCAACACTGGGCTTCCTCTTAGAAAACAAGGTTGGGCAAGTGACTGAAGTGTTAGTTGGAAAGCACTTTTGGCGCAGTGACCATGACGCTCTTAATTTTTGCTGTAGTCATGGAAAAAAGATAGGACAGGTCCACTGGTTAAGGTGCTAAACTGGAGCAGGGCCAATTTTGGGTCCATTAGGCAGGATCTAGCAGCGGTTGATTGGGTAAGTCTGTTTGAAGGAAAAGAAATGTCTGGCAAAATTGTGATATCAAGATTCCAGGGATGGTATGTCCCTGTTGTTGTGAAGGGAAAAGCTGGCAGGTTTAGGGATCCCTGGCTGACGAAGGATATTGAGGCTGTAGTCACGAAAAAGAAGGAGGCATACATTGGGTTTCAGCTATCGGCTCAAGTGAATCCCTAGATGATTATTAAAAGTGTAGGAGCACACTTACGAGGGAAATCAAAAGAGCTAAAATAGGGTATGAGATAGATCTGGCGGATAAGGTTAAAGATAATCCCAAAAGGTTTGAAACCTATGTTAAGAGTAAAAGGGTGACTCGGGAGAGAATAGGTCCCCTTAAAGATCAGCAAAGTTGTCTAAGTGTAGAGCCACAGGAGATGGGGGAGATTTTTAGTGAATATTTCTCCTCCGTGTTTACTGAGGAAAGAATCATGGATGCTAAGGAAATAAGGGAAACAAGTGGGGATGTTTTGGACTGCATATGTATCACCAGAGAGGAGATGTTTGCAGCCTCATTTCACATTAAGGTGGATAAATCCCCTGGGCCTGATCAAGTCCATCCTCGGATGTTGTGGGAGGCTAGGGAAGAAATTGCAGAGGCCCTTGAAGAGATTTTTGCTTCATCTTTAGCCACTGGTGAAGTTCTGGAAAGTGGCTAATGTTGTTCCATTGTTTAAGAAAGGTAGCAAAGACAAGCCAGGGAACTACAGGCCAGTGAGCCTGACATCAGTGGTAGGCAAGTTATTGGAGAGGATACTGAGGAACAGGATCGACCAACATTTGGATAGTCAAGGTCTGATTAGGGAGAGTCAGCATGGATTTGTGCACGGGAAATCAATTCTGACAAATCTTTTAGAGTTTTTCAAAGAGGTAGCAAAGAGGATAGATGAGCGTAGGGCGGTGATGTTGCCTGTATGGACTTTAGTATGGCCTTTGACAAGATCCCATATGGCAGGCTAGTCATGAAGGTTAGGTCGCATAGGATCCAGGGACAGCGAGCTAATTGGATTCAAAACTGGCTCAATGGTAGGAAGCAGATGGTAATGGTTAAAGAGATAGTAGGAACTGCAGATGCTGGAGAATCTGAGATAACAAGGTGTAGAGCTGGATGAACACAGCAGGCCAAGCAGCATCAGAGGAGCAGGAAGGCTGACGCTTTGGGCCTAGACCCTTCTTCAGAAATGGGGGAGAGGTAGGGGGTTCTGAAATAAATAGGGAGAGAGGGGGAGGCAGATAGAAGATGGATAGAGGAGAAGATAGGTGGAGAGGAGACAGACTGGTCAAAGAGGTGGGGGTGGAGCCAGTAAAGGTGAGTGTAGGTGGGGAGGTAGGGAGAAGATAGGTCAGTCCAGGGAGGATGGACAGGTCAAGGGGGCGGGATGAGGTTAGTAGGTAGGAGATAGGGGTGGGGCTTGAGGTGGGAGGAGGGGATAGGTGGGAGGAAGGACAGGTTAGCGAGGCAGGGACGAGCTGGGCTGGTTTTGGGATGCGGTAGGGGGAGGGGAGATTTTGAAGCTTGTGAAGTCCACATTGATACCATTGGGCTGCAGGGTTCCCAAGCAGAATATAAGTTGCTGTTCCTGCAACCTTCGGGTGGCATCGTTGTGGCACTGCAGGAGGCCCAGGATGGACATGTCGTCTGAGGAATGGGAGGGGGAGTTGAAATGGTTCGCGACTGGGAGATGCAGTTGGTTAGTGCGAACTGAGCGTAGGTGTTCTGCAAAGTGGTCTCCAAGCCTCCGCTTGGTTTCCCCGATGTAGAGGAGGCCACAACGGGAACATTGGATGCAGTATACCACATTAGCAGATGTGCAGGTGAACATCTGTTTGATGTGGAAAGTCTTCTTGGGGCCTGGGATGGAGGTGAGGGGGGAGGTGTAGGGGCAGGTGTAGCACTTCCTGCGGTTACGGGGAAAAGTGCCGGGTGAGGTGGGGCTGGAGGGGAGTGTGGAGCGGACAAGGCAGTCTCAGAGAGAGTGGACCCTCCGGAAAGCAGATAAGGGTGGGGAGGGAAAAATGCCTTTAGTAGTGGGGTTGGATTGCAGTTGGTGGAAGTGTTGGAGGATGATGTGTTGGATCCGGAGGTTGGTGGGGTGGTACGTGAGGACAAGGGGGATTCTGTTTTGGTTGTTATTGCGGGGAGGGGGTGTGAGAGATGAGTTGCGGGAAATGCGGGAGACACGGTCGAGGGCGTTCTCGACCACTGAGGTGGGGAAGTTGCGGTCCTTGAAAAATGAGGACATCTGAGATGTACGGGAGTGGAATGCCTCATCCTGGGAGCAGATGCGGCGGAGGCGAAGGAATTGGGAATAGGGGATGGCATTTTTGCAGGAAGGTGGGTGTGAGGAGGTGTATTCTCGGTCGCTGTGGGAGTCAGTGGGCTTGAAATGAATATCGGTTTCGAGGTGGTTGCCGGAGATGGAGACAGAGAGGTCCAGGAAGGAGAGAGAGGTATTAGAGATGGTCCAGGTGAACTTAAGGTTGGGGTGGCAGGTGTTGCTGAAGTGGATGAAGATTGTTTCTTGGACTGGAGGCCTGTGACTAGTGGTGTGCCACAAGGGCCAGTGCTGGGACGTTTGTTATTTACAGAAATGACCTGGATGTGAACGTACAAGGCACGATTAGTAAGTTTGTGGATGATACAAGATTATGAGGTTTCATGGATAGCGAGGAAGGTTATCAAAAATTACAGAGGGATCTTGATCAGATGGGGAAGTGGCCTGAGGATTGGCAAATGCAATTCAATACACATAACTGTGAGATGTTGCATTTTGGAAAGTCAAACCAATGTAAAATTTATACAGAAAATGGAAGGCCCTGAGAAGTGTTGTTGAACAGAGTGACCTAGGAGTACAAGTACATAGTTTGTGGAAAGCAGCGTCACAGGTGGACAGGGTGGTGAAGAAGGCATTTAGCATGCTGGTCTTCATCGGTCAAGGTGTTGAGTATAGGGGATGGGATGTTCTGCTACACTTGTATAAGTCGTTGGTGAGGCCGCACATGGAGTATTGTCATCCTGTTATAGAAAAGATATAGTTAAACTGGAAAGTGTGCAAAGAAGATTTACAAAGATTTTGCCAGGACTCGTAGGCTTGAGTTATAGGGATAGGTTGGCCAGGATAGGACTTTATTCCTTGAAACATAGGAGAATGATGGGTGACTTCATTGAGGTGTATGAAATCATGAGGGACACAGATAGGATAAATGCATACAGTCTTTTTCCCAGGGATGGGGAATTGAAAACTAGACAGCATAGGTTTAAGGTGAGAGGGGCAAGATTTAAGAAGGACCTGAGGGACAACTTCATCACGCAGAGAGTGGTGCATATATGGAATGGGCTGCCGGACAAAGTGGTTGAGGCAGGTACACTAGCAACATGTAAAAAACATTTGGTTAGGGACACGGATGGGAAAGGTTTAGAGGGACCAAATGAGTCAAATCCTTTTCCTTTTTCTGGAAAAGAGAAAACTGATTGATAACCTATCTATTTGTAGACCTAAATTAGGAAGGGATTTGATAACAATGTAGGACATAGAAAGATGTTTCCAAGTCTGATCATGGCCCACCCTGACTAATGCCTGGCTAGACCCTTTCAATATCAGTGCAGCTCCCAGGCTGACTTACCATTAGTCTGGAGGATGGTTGCACTGAAACTGCAGGACTGAGTCTGGGCCTCTTGCTTGACTGTAATGACATGAACGCTCCAAGTAACTGACTGACCATATAAAAGCTGCTGGACTGAGATCAGACAATGCCCTTGACTGATTATGGTGGCACTCTCTGATTGATGACAATACCCCCTTGGTTTGACTGAGGACTATGCTCCTCAGACTTTCAGACATGGCCATTTGAGTGTGTTTTTGTGTGTGTTTCCCATGCAAGCTGCTGGTACACGCTGTCATTGTGACATTGATGCAACACAAGCCATTGCAACACATGCTCCATGTCCACCCATCTGACTGATCATTGCTGGCTAACGTGACAAGCTGCCTGGCTTTGTGTCTGAAAAGGCAAAAGAAAAGAACTGTGAGCCTGTTAAGTTCTGAATGACATGGCAGTGTAATTAAGAAAGGGTAAGGCAGAGTGAGAGCCCAAGTCAGAGCGAAGTGAGTCAGCATTAAGAGGGCAAGATCAGGGTCCTTGGATGTCTGCTGTGTGGTACATGAGCTGGGTGCCTGTTCCTGTGCCAAATAACTTGCCAGCAGCATTGCAACGTGATATGTTGGTGCCCCCCAGAGAGCCACATTGAAGTGGTGAACTGCACTATGAGTGATTCTGAGGTGTGTCATAATGATGTGGTGAGGCTATTGCTTCACTGATGCTTGCTTACTGAGGGGAGTAAGCAGTCATTAACCATAGCGCATGCCAAGTTTTGTGAAGTGCTGGTGAAGATGGATGCCCTGAGAAGACACCAGTGAGCTGCAGCTTCCAGCTAACCGCTCGGACACTTGAGTTGGGAATTGTCACTGTAATGTCTCTTTCGGCTGGAAAATAGCTAACTGCATATTGATGAGGTGAGATTAATTAATAATGAGATGTTAATAAATGCAAATAGGCGCTTTGCTACTCCCCAGCAAGATTCTCATTTCACTGTCGAAACCTTATTCTGAAAATTGGATTTTCTCCTGAATATCAAGAATCTAATTTTTTCCATTCTCACTGGATGTCTTGCCCTCGCCAATGTTGTGCAGGGCCTGGGAAAGTTTCACCCTTTATAGTCTTAAAAAAACAAAGAAAGACTCACATTTCAGTTAGAGCATTTGAGAACCGCTGGAAAAATCAAAAAGTTTTTGCAGCCAATGAGGTGTTCTTTGATGTGTAACCACTGTAGAAGTATAAGGTTCATAGAAGACAGTACGTGAATCGCAAACACATATGCTGTTTTGGATACTGTAAAGAGTGATGGCTTCTCAGGAATATAGTACTAACAGCCAGATTTCTGATACTGAGACTAGCTCTACTGTAAAGAGAGGTACGTCAGGTTCCAAGCGATCGAATGTGATAGAGGACTCTGTAGTCAGTGGCACAGACAGATGTTTCTGCGGCTGACAGCGAGACATTGGAATGTTGTGTTGCCTAGTCAAGGATGTCTCAGAGAGGGTGCAGAGAAAGGGACGAGGTTCTGCGGAGACAATATAGGAAATTAGGCAGGAGGTTAAAAAGTATGTTCTTGAGGGTAGTAACATCTGGATTATTCCTGGTGCCATGTGCTAGAAAAAGTAGGAAGAGGAGAATAGAGCTGATGGAGGCTTTAAACCAGTGAGCTAAGGCAGGAGGGGCAGATAGCAAAGAAATACTGGTTCAGTAGAAAGAGAAGCAAGTTAAATAGTCAATGCAAGCAAGAGCAAGGCAGAGAATGAAGTAAGACTGATAAATTAAACTGCATTTATTTCAATGCAAGAGGCCTGATGGGTAAGGCAGATGAACTCAGGGCATGGCTGGGAACATGAGACTGCGTTATTGTAGCTATTACAGAAACGTGGCTCAGGGATGGACAGGGCTGGCAGTTTAATGTTCCAAAATGTAGATGCTATTGGGTAGATAAAAAGGGAGGCAAGAGAGGAGGGGAGTGATGTTTTTGGTTTTCGATAATGTTATGGTTGTACTTCGGGAGGATATTCCTGGGAGAACCTCCAAGGAAGTTACACGGGTAGAACTGAGAAATAGGAAAGGGATGATCACCTTACTGGAGTTGTACAATAGGCCCCCCAGTAGTCAGCAGGAAATTGAGAAACAACTGCGTACTGACATTGCAGATATCTGTAAGAATAATAGTTATAATGGTTGGGGATTTTAACTTATCAAAAATTGACTGGGACTACCATTGTGTTAAGGGCTTGGATGGAGAGGAACTTATTAAGTGTGTACCAGAAAATTTTCCTATTCAATATGGGGATGCACCCCCTAGAGAAGGAGTAAAACGTGAACTACTGTTGAGAAATAAGGCAGGGCAAGTGATTGAGGTGTCAGTGGGGAAACACTTTGAGGCCAGTGATCATATTGCTATTAGTTTTAAAATAGTTATGGAAAGGGATAGACCTGATCTTAAAGTTAAAGTTCTAAATTGGGGTAAGGCTAATTTTGGCATTATTAGGCAGAAACTCTCAAAACTTGATTGGGAGAGATTATTCACAGGTAAAGGGATGGTTGGAAAGTGGGAGCCCTCCAAACATGAGATAACGAGAGCTCAGAGTCAGTATGTTCCTGTTCATGCAAAGGGAAAGGCTGGTAGGTAGAGGGAATACTGGATGATGAGAGAAATTTAGGCTCTGGTCAAGAAGAAGTAGATGACATATGTCAGGTATAGAAAGCTGGGATTGAGAGAATCCCTAGAGGAGCATAAGGGCAGCAGGAGGAGACTGAAGAAGGAAATAAGGGGGGCAAAAATGGGACATTTGATAACTTTGGCAAATAGAGTTAGGAGAATCCAAAGAGATTCTACAAATACATTAAGGGGAAAAGAGTAACTAGGGAGAGAATAGGACCCCTTAAAGATCAACGTGCGCACCTATATGTGGAATCACAGGAGATGAATGAAACACTAAATGAGTATTTTATATCAATATTTGCTGTGGAGAAGGATATGGAAGCTGGACAACTTGGGGAAATAAATAATGATATCTTGAAAAATGTCTATATTACAGAAGAGGAGGTGCTGGATGTCTCAAAATGTATAAAGGTAGATAAATGCCCTGGATCTGATCAGGTGTATCCCAGAACTTTGTGGGAAGCGAGGAAAGAGATTGCTCGGCTCCTTGCTGAGATATTTGTATCAACGATAGCCGAAGGCGAGGTGCTAGAAGACTGGAGTTGGCTAATTATTTAAGAAAGGTAGAGAGGAAAAGCCAGGGAACTATAGACCGTTGAGCCTGACATCAATGGTGCATAAGTTGTTGGATGGGATTCTGAGGGACAAGATTTATATGTATTTGGAAAGACAGGGACTTATTAGGGATGGTCAACGTGGCTTTGCGCAATGAAAATCATGTCTCACTAAGTTAATTGAGTTGTTTGAAGAAGTGACATGGAAGATTGATGAAGGCAGAGCAATAGGCATTGTCTATACAGACTTCAGCAAGGCATTTGACAAGGTTCCGCATGGTAGACTGGTTCGCAAGGTTAGATCACATGGAAGCCGGGGGAGCTAGCCAATTGGATACGAAATTAGCTTGAAGGTAGAAGGCAGGGGCTGGTCGTGGAGGATTGCTTTTTGGATTGGAGGCCTGTGACAGTGGTATACTGTGAAGATCAGTGCTGGGTCCACAGCTTTTCTACATTTATACAAAAGTTTGGATGTGAATATAGGTATGGTTCGTAAGTTTACAGGTGATGCTAAAATTCATGGCATAGTGGTCAGTGAAGAAAGCTATGTCAGCGTACAATGGGACCTTGATCAGTTGGGCCAATAGGCCAGGGAGTGACAAATGGAGTTTAATTTAGATAAATATGAGGTGTTGCATTTTGGCAAGGCAAATCAGGGCAAGAGCTATACCATTAATGGTAGGGCCCTGAGGAGTGTTGTTGAACAAAAAAACGTAGGGGTGCATAGTTCCTTGAAAGTGGAATCACAGGTAGACAGGCTGTTGAAGAAAGCATTTGGCACGCTTGCCGTTATTGGTCAATGCATCGAGTATAGAAGTTAGAATGTCATGTTGTGGGTGTACAGGACATTGGTGAGACCACTTTTAGAATACTGCATTCAATCCTGCTGTAGGAAAGCTACTGTTAAATTTGAAAGGGTTCAGGAAAGATTTACAAGGATGTTGCTAGGGCTGGAGGGTTTGAACTATCGGGAGAGACTAAGTCGGCTGGGGCTATTTTTCCTGGAGCTTTGGAGGCTGAGGGGTGATCTTATAGAGGTTTATAAAATCATGAGGGCATGGATTGGATGAATAGCGAAGGTCTTTTTTCCCAGGGGAGGGGAGTCCAAAACTAGAGGGCATAGGTTTAAGGTGAGAGGGCAAAGATTTAAAAGAGACCTAAGGGGCATTTTTTTTTCATGTGGATTTTGGTGCAAGTATGGAACGAGCTGCCAGAGAAAGTGGTGGAGGCTGGTACAATTATGTCATTTAAAACGCATTTTGATGAATACATAAATAGGAAGGGTTTAGAGCGATATGGGCCAAATGCTCGCAAATGGGACTAGATTAATTTAGGATACCTGGTTGGCACAGACGAGTTGGACTGAAGAGTCTGTTTCCATGCTGTATATCTCTATGACATTCACGCTAACTCTATTGTTGTCGCCACCTCCCAGCAAGGCTTGTGGTCAAGAATTCTCATGATTGCATCTTCCCTCACTCAGTATTTTTAACCCACAACTATCCACAATAGGAACCCTGCCTGGCATCTGTGCCTCCTATTTACTCGCTTCCAATACCTCACCATTTTGTCCCCACCTGCACCAGCACTAACTGCTGTTTCATTCACTTTTACCTTGATCAAACCCTCCCTTTCTCTCATTACAAGAGAAAACAGCCCAAAATATGGCAGAAAAAGCCAGGGCGGATGGTAAATTATCTGATATTTGGCTCCTCACCCCTAGAAGGAGAGGAGCCTGATGCTGACCACCCCAAGGGACTGGCTGAGCATGCCCAAGCCCCTGGACTAATAGTGGAAGCTGGCCTTGATATATTGTGTGCAGGCCTCCTGACTGAAGTCTGTCTCCCTTGACTTGACTGAGAACTACCCCCTTTAGACTTTGAGACATGGCTGTCTGGCTGTAGCACATGCAGTGCATTTGCTGCATACACAGCTGGCACTTGGTATAGCTGAGAGATTGACATAGCACTGTACCTTATGTTGTGTCCACCCCTTTGATTGTGATTGCTGACAAACTGCCTGGATGGTGACCTAATATCACCAAATATGCCAATTTTCGTCACCACTATCAGTTCTGATGAAGAGTCACTGGACTTGAAACATTAACTGTGCTCCCTCCCCAGAGATGTTACCAGACCTGTTGAGATTCACCAGCAATTCGTTTCTGACACTCTCCTTGACTATAGCCTGTAGAAAATCCTCTGCTGTTTTGTTCTGTTTACTTCGTCGCCCATTGGTGCTGTGTTCTGAACTGCACTCTTCCAAAGAGCTATCACAGTCTCCTACATTAAGTTTGAGAGTGCGCACAACCTGAAGACTTCTGTACTACCTGCCTCGGATGACCACTGGTTTCCTTTCCTGAACAATTACAGCTTTATTGTTACAGGGTACAGGGATGGTCAACTCCCAGACCATACAAACTGGGAAACTCTCACCCTTCCAATTCTTTGCAGTGTTTCAAGTTGCCACTTGAGCTCAGAAATCCTGAGTTCAAACTGAAGCAGCTGAAGACAGTTCCTATACACATGGTCCATTGAAATATGAAATGTCCTGAGTTCCCATGTGGTGCAGGAACTGTGAGCAACTGGTCTCAGATGCCAGTCCATAATCATAAACAATTGGCCTCCTTACATAGAAACATAGAAGATAGGAGCAGGAGGAGGCCATTCGGCCTTTCAAGTCTTCTCCACCATTCTTCATGATCATGGCTAACCGTCCAACTCAATAGCCTAATCCTGCTTTCTCCCCAGAACCTTTGATCCCATTCACCCCACGTGACAATCTAATTGGTAGCTTAAGTTGTTATCTTTAATTAATTGCTTTAGATCTGATCCACAGTAGATCTATTATTAATTTACATACTTTTATAAGAACCCAGTTGAAACGTTTAATGTCTAGCTCCTAATTTAATGAATACCTTGTTTAGAGGGACAAATAGGGGTGGCCCAGTGACTTGTTGGTTAGCACTGCTACCTCACAGCGTTAGGGACCCGGGTTTGACTCCAGCCTTGGGTGACTCTCTGTGTGGAGTTTGCACATTCTCCCTGTGTCTGAGTGGGTTTCCGCTGGATGCTCCGGTTACCTCCCACAGTCCGAAGATGTGCAGGTTTGGTGGATTGGCCATGCTGAATTACCCGCAGTGTGCGAGGATGTGTGGGCTAGTTGGGTTAGCTAGGGTAAATGTGGATGTAAATGTGCTACAGGGATAGGTTAGGGGCATGAGTCTGGGTGGGATGCTGTCCAGGTGGTTGGTGCAGACTCAACAGGCCAAATGGTCTCTTTCTACACTGTAGGGATTCTCTGAAAAGGGAAATGAACAATAATCCATCACTTACCTTCTTTGTTGCAATGCCACATTTTCTACTCTACCATTACTCTTTATCCTCACTAGTCTTGTTGTTTTCCTAAGAATTATTTAAAAAAATAAGTTGAACTGATCTAGTATTAATCTGAGGATTATTTCTAATTGTCAATAATTAGAATATATATTATCAGTTGCAGTAAACTGTACACACTGACCATTTCACAGTACCGTTTTATTTAGTGTGTTGCTTGTAAAACAGCATATCATCTGAGCAACTGTGAGCAGTGTTATGGGAGATCAGCTGCATAAAATACTTCTCATATTATTGTTGGACCAGACGCAACTTCCACTTCTACATTACTTTGTACAAAGTACAAGATGAATACATGATGGTGTACATGAAGTAAGTTGGTTTTAACATCGGAATATATTAGGGAGAAGCACCAGAGTGCATAAATACTACATGAAATACTACATGTTCAGATGAGCATTGGAGGGGCCTTCAGGGCTGTTATTACCTCAAAAGCAAAATTGATTTACATACAGATTTGGCTGTTGTGCTAGCATTTCAGCACCAGAAGGCAATATCATTGAGTGTAAAGTCTAATTGAACATGGGATAAGATGCTTCAGGGAATAATTGCATTTTAAGTGTGAAAGTCCAAACAAAATCCAGAATATGTGAAATATTGTTTTTATTATTCACTGCTGATTGTCATGGTTGCTATAGACAGCTGTGCATGATATGATTCACTTTCCAGCTGCCACTTTTAAGCCATCTGTAGCTGTAGCTGCTTGGATTGAAATGATTGGAATTATCCAGAAATCATCTTATTTTGGAAGTGCCTTTGCAGAAAGCCTTTGAGTTGAATTTTATCAGAAATCAGATCAGTGTTAATTTTAGTGAGTTTTATGGAGGATTTCTACCCATTGTGAGTTTGTTCTCGTTATTATCCTAAACGTGCCTCACTAACCAAATACCATGCCTCTATATCATCCTGCTTGTCCTATTCTCCCATTTACCATCTATTTCATCTTCAGGGTGCCCAACGTCTGATCCACGGTGGCCCCAGTTGAAAGAATAGCATCATTGTATCCATAGTCCATGCAGTCATGGGCTTGTGTAATGGAGTCATCAGCCATGTTTGCAGAGGTTAGCCCTTGGTCCTCAATAACCATCCTTTGAAAGCATCTGGTCCCTCAAGCATGGCAGGCACATGGGAGTTCTGAAGGCTATAGACATCATGGCAGCTCCCAAGCTACCTGGTACAGACTTGTACGATGTGATACTGACAATCAGATCAATAATACATTGATGGACTGAAACCTTTTCCTTTTCATGAACTCAGCCGCATTATGATAGGGGCTCTAAATGCAGCATGTGTACAGTGTATTGCACCCTGTGCCTTGGAGAAGCCATCTATAAGAACTTTTGAATATAAGAAACAGGAACAGGAGTGTGCCATTCAGACCTACTCAGCATTTGAATCGTGCTGTTACTGCCGAAGCCCATTGCCCAGGCTGCAGCACCGACCTCATCACAGGAAGGTAAGACGAAGCGGTGTAATCTGGCACAAATGGTGTTGGTAACAGCTTTGTTAGATTTGTTGGTGGACGATTGAGACATCCCACACAGAACATCAGACCCTTTCCGGAAGAAGGCAGCTATATAAAAGTTTAACGTAGCTGTCGCGTTGGTGATCACCATGAGACAATGGCCACCCACTCACAATCCAGTTGGTATATATTCTGTGACAGTGTCCCGGGCAGAGACCCCCAGCCTGTGCTGACACTATGCCTCATTCTTCGGGAGGAAATGGTTGATAGTGATAAGACTCTGAGCCTGGTGGACCTCCTACGAATTCTACAACCTTCAGGTATGATTGCTTCATGTGGAGATCATTTGGTATCCACTGGAAGTTGCTTCTGGTCTGGGGTTTGGTGGCATGTCTGTTCCTCGTCTGTTTCTCTTTGTCATGATTGCACTGCAGTAAGCCCCAAGTGGGGAATGCAAGCAGAACAGCTGTTTAGTAATACAAACAGTCAGGTTTACATCACTCACACTCGCACTCGCTCTCACGTGCGCACACACGCACACGCACACATGCATGTATGCACACAGACGCATACACACAAACACACACAATCATACACACACACACATGCACAGATACACACACGTGCACGCGCACACCTGTTGCTCACAAGTGGAGCCTGTGTGTTGGGACATAAAAATACACTGCCCTTTCCCATTCCAGATATAGAACATAGAACATTACAGCGCAGTACAGGCCCTTCGGCCCTCGATGTTGCGCCGACCTGTGAAACCAATCTGAAGCCCATCTAACCTACACTATTCCATTATCATCCATATGTTTATCCAATGACCATTTAAATGCTCTTAAAGTTGGCAAGTCTACTACTGTTGCGGGCAGGGCATTCCACGCCCTTACTACTCTCTGAGTAAAGAACCTACCTCTGACATCTGTCCTATATCTATCACCCCTCAATTTAAAGCTATGTCCCTTCATGCTAGCCATCACCTTCCGAGGAAAAAGGCTCTCGCTGTCCACCCTATCTCATCCTCTGATCATCTTGTATGTCTCTATTAAGTCACCTCTTAACCTTCTTCTCTCTAATGAAAACAGCCTCAAGTCCCTCAGCCTTTCCTCATAAGACCTTCCCTCCATACCAGGCAACATCCTCGTAAATCTCCTCTGCACCCTTTCCAATGCTTCCACATCCTTCCTATAATGCGGCGACCAGAACTGTACGCAATACTCCAAGTGCGGCCGCACCACAGTTTTGTACAGCTGCAACATGACCTCATGGCTCCGAAACTCAATCCCTCTACCAATAAAACCTAACACACCGTACGCCTTCTTAACAACCCTATCAACCTGGGTGGCAACTTTCAGGGATCGATGCACATGGACACTGAGATCTCTCTGCTCATCCACACTACTAAGAATCTTACCATTAGCCCAGTACTCTGTATTCCTGTTACTCCTTCCAAAGTGAATCACCTCACACTTTTCCGCATTAAACTCCATTTGCCACCTCTCAGCTCAGCTCTGCAGCTTATCTATGTCCCTCTGTAACCTGCAACATCCTTCCGCACTATCCACAACTCCACCGACTTGTGTCATCCACAAATTTACTAACCCATCCTTCTACGCCCTCATCCAGGTCATTTATAAAAATGACAAACAGCAGTGGCCCCAAAACAGATCCTTGCAGTACACCACTAGTAACTGAACTCCAGGATGAATATTTCCCATCAACCACCACCCTCTGTCTTCTTACAGCTAGCCAATTTCTGATCCAAACCGCTAAATCACCCTCAATCCCATGCCTCCGTATTTTCTGCAATAGCCTACCATGGGGAACCTTATGAAATGCTTTACTGAAACCCATATACACCACATCAACCGCTTTACCCTCATCCACCTGTTTGGTCACCTTCTCAAAGAACTCAATAGGTTTGTGAGGCACGACCTACCCTTCACAAAACTGTGTTGACTATCCCTAATCAAATTATTCCTTTCTGGATGATTATAAATTCTATCTCTTATAATCCTTTCCAACACTTTACCCACAACCAAAGTAAGGCTCACTGGTCTATAATTACCAGGGTTGTATCTACTCCCCTTCTTGAACAAGGGGACAACATTTGCTATCCTCCAGTCTTCTGGCACTATTCCTGTAGACAATGACGACATAAAGATCAAAGCCAAAGGCTCTGCAATCTCCTCCCTAGCTTCCCAGAGAATCCTAGGATAAATCCCATCTGGCCCAGGGTACTTATCTATTTTCACACTTTCCAGAATTGCTAACATCTCCTCCTAATGAACCTCAATCCTGTCTAGTCTAATAGCCTGTATCTCAGTATTCTCCTCGACAACATTGTCTTTTTCCTGTGTGAATACTGACAAAAAATATCCATTTAGCACCTCTCCTATCTCTTCGGACTCCACGCACAACTTCCCGCTACTGTCCTTGACTGGCCCTAATCTTACTCTCGTCATTCTTTTCTTCCTGACATACCTACAGAAAGCTTTCGGTTATATGGTCGTGTTTAGGAGTCGAGTGGATGTGGAAGGTCATGCAGATTGCATTTGGCACTGTGTATCCCAGGCTCAGCCTCATCATCCAGGGTCCCTGAACCTCTGGGCCGCCTCTCTCCCTTACACTCGATGGACAGCCTATCATTACTGATCTCCCATATGTTCTCACATACCACCTGGAATTACGACTACAACTCTCGTCCTCACCTCCGATCCTCTCCTTTACAGTTTACTCCTGCCCGGGATGCTGCCTTCAATTCCCAGCATTCCCCACCTCCCCAACCACAGCAGTTTCCTAATAACCCCATGCTTCCATTCCACTCATCCCCAGGTTCTGACTGAATTGGACAGATAGCCCCGACTGATGATTGACCAGACCCTGAATGCTTCCATTCGTTGAATGCCATGACTGTTTACATTGGACATAGAACAGACCATGGCCCAATCCCTGGATAATAATGGGATGGATCCCCTGACCCTAAACTCCCCAAGTGGATGATTGACAGTTATGAAAAACTGCCTGGCTTTGTATCTGCTCTAATCCGCATTGAGGGGGCAAAGCACCTCAAGGCAAGACAGGGATGCCTTGTGCATTAAAATAAGCACAAAGTGAGTGAGCATGAAGACAGCGAGCTCTGATCCCTGAGAGGTGCTCTGGTCCACTTCATAAGAAGGTTGCATTTCTCTGCACAAAAAGCGCCTTTGTAGCAGCTTTACAATTAAAGGTTCTGTTGCAAAGTGTAACATTGAAGTGCATTCCCATTTTGTTAGTAGATTGGAGATGTGCTATGATGCTGTGGTGAGGCTAGCATGTGTTGAATGGGAATGTCCAAGGAAGTAGTCTGCATATAGTTGTTAGCCATGGAGAAGGCCTGAGATACTGGTATCTGGTGACCGAGACAGAGGTCTGAATGAGTAAACGGCAAGCTGGAATCACCAAGTACTCACTGACTTTAATATCGGGAATTGTTAGCATCTACTTGCTATCCAATGAGTGGGAAACTGCCTTCCAGTGAGATGAAATTACATAGTAAATTCACGCTAATGCATGCAAATAGGTCCATTGCTACTCCTCAGCAAGAATCTTGTTTCAGTTTTCAATATTCGCTTGGAAAAATAGGACTTTTTGTGCGCGACATCGAGAAGCTCCTTGCTGGACATAATTCCGAAGAAAGCACTTAATGCTTAATGCATTCTTTAATTAAAATGTAACTCAGGCGTCTTCCTGAGGAAGAGAGAATAAATGCTGATTCTTGTAAATGGGGATGGCTCTTAAAACCTAGCCTCCATTAAGCTCACTCTGACCACCAGAGAACATCAAAGGGACAGATTGTTTGGGGCATAATAACTGAGAACTTGATAGAATGTATACTAGTTCTATTCCATTTTGGAACAAAATTGGGTAGATTTATCTTAAAATTTCATTGTCTTACAAAGCTGTGTCTGTTGGTGCTGTTGATAACAAAACTGATTTACGATTATATCTCTGGCCTTTTAATTTAATGCACCCTGAACATAAATAAATCTCAATGCATCAAAACAGTCATATCAGACTTCAAGTCACGAGCAAAATTCACAAACAATAGTGGATCTCCATAACAGCAGTACATGCAAGTAATAAATTCTAATTTCTTTCAATTCTTATGTGGATTGTTCCAAGACCAAGCTGACTACAATAATGTACCATTAGCTTCTATAAAAACTAAAGAGGGATCCTATTAGATTGTAAATTCTATCAATAGTATTGCTTCTGAATGGTTATGGTCAAGTTATTTTGTGTATAAATGCATTCAAAGACAAATTTACATGGAAGAAATAGCTTGATAATGCCATAATGAGTGCATACTGAAAATAACTATGTTGTAGATAAAATTCCTTCTGATTAGGTTCCTCATGGTAGACTGGTGAGCAAGTTTAGATCACATGGAACAAACTGGTTACCAAGGTTAGATCACATGGAATAAACTGGTTAGCAAAGTCAGATCACATGGAATACAGGGAGAACTAGTAATTTGGATACAGAGCTGGCTCGAAGGTAGAAGACAGAAGATGGTGATTGGAGGCCTCTGACCAGCAGTGTGCCTCAAGGACTGGTGCTGTGTCCACTGCTTTTCATCTTTTATATAAGTGATTTGGATGTGAAAATAGGGAATATGGTTACTAAGTTTGCAGTTGACAACAAAATTGGAGGTGTAGTGGGCAGCGAAGAAGGTTACGTTAGAGTACAACGGGATCTTAATCAGATGGACCAATGGACCGAGGAGTGGCAGGTGGAGTTTAATTTAGATAAATGTGACATGCTGCCTTTTGGAAAGGCAAATCAGGACGGAACTTATACACTTAATGGTGAGGTCCTGGGGAGTGTTGCTGAACAAGGAGACCTTGGAATGTAGGTTCATAGTTCCTTGAAAGTGGAATCACAGGTAGATAGGATAGAGAAGAAGGTGTTTGGCATGCTTGCCTTTATTGGTCAGAGTATTGAGTCTAGGAGTTGGGATGTTCATGTTGCAATTCTACAGGACATTGGTTCGGCCACTTTTGGAATATTATGTGAAATTCTGGTCTCCTGCTGTAGGAAGGATGTTGTGAAACTTGAAAGGTTTCAGAAAAGATTTCTAAGAATGTTGCCAGGGTTGGGGGATTTGTGCTATAGCGAAAGGTTGAATAGGCTGGGGCCGTTTTCCTGGGAGCTTCCTGAGGGATGAGCTTACAGAGGTTTATAAAATCATGAGAGTTATATATAGGATGAAGATCTTTTCCCCGGGATGGGGAGTCCAAAATTAGAGGGCATAGGTTTAAGGTGAGGGGGAAAAGATTTAAAATGGACCTAAGGAGTGACTTTTTCACGCAGATTGTGGTGGGTACATGAATAGGAAGGGTCTAGAGGGACATGGGCCAAATGCTGGCAAATGGGGCTAGATTAATTTAGGATATCTGGTCGGCATGGACGAGTTGGACCAAAGGGTCTGTTTCCGTGCTGTATAACTCTATGACTACGATTAGGCTTAATAGCCATATATGAGGGAACGCAAAATTGGCCAGGGATCTTACTCCCAATTAGCATTCAGAAATCCAGCCCAAAGTGTTCAAGTATAGATGTTAGAAGAGGAACAGGATCAGGTTTGACAGTAGTAGAGATAGTAGGAACTGCAGATGCTGGAGAATCCGAGACAACAAGGTGCAGGGCTGGATGAACACAGCA